>NC_091145.1:32448203-32772370 GCF_041381155.1 Argopecten irradians | reverse complement strand
TCTTTACCTTAATAGTGACAACTGTTCCTGTACCAGCATGGCAGTTTCTTTGGTGAGTGGCTTGTATGAGGAGATGTGTGAAATTGTGTTTCCCTGGTAACAACAACGGGAATTTTGCGTCTGTAGGAATTGGTGCGTTGTCAATACGCCCTCCACAACGTAGCATGTTTTCATGATCTATGTAAAGCTTGAGCTGTCGAATCAAATGGTGTTGGGTCCACGATCGCAAACATTCCAGTTCCGTAGAATATATGTTGTATTGGATGTCGCGAATCCACATGTTTGCGGCTCGCTGAAGCTCTCCTGCTGTCAGTTTCCCTTGATTCCTGTCCTCCCTTATACGTAAGTTGTTAACAAATCGGATGACATATGCTGTGACGCGTAAAAGTTTCTGATATGAATTAAATCTTTCTTTATGGACTATGTCCGTTACGTTGCCCGTGGGTTCCATTCCTTTGTCCTTTGTTGTTTCAGAACAACTCTTATTCCCAGTGTTCGCAATGGCTGACAACACAGTTGTGTCGCATTCTTTCCATACAGGCCAACTATGGGATAGGGTTATCAAAGGTGGTCCATGAAACCATAGAGTGTTGTCTTGAAATTCTTTAGCAGATATGCCCTTGGTTTGTAAGTCTGACGGATTAGAATGCGTAGGAACATATCGCCAGTGTTTGGATCCAGTTAAATCGTTCATTTCTTTCCTTCTGTTTTTTTATGAATTTGTTTTGTTGTTTCTCAAACGATGTATGACTATTTGACTGTCACTCCAATATACAACACGTTCAAGTTCTAATTCATCCAGTTAATGTCGCCCCAAGCGAGCTCCTAATACTGCAGCCATCAACTCTAGTTGTGGTAATGTCATTCCCTTCATAGGAGCAACTCGACTCTTGGCCATTAAGAAAGATGCTTCAGTATAATTGACAACGTATGCGCAAGCTCCATATGCTTTCTGACTTGCGTCTACGAAGACGTGCAATGTAGAATCCTTTATCCTATTATCGGAATCGACAAAATACTTCCTGGGAATCGAAGTTTTCGCGGTAACGAGTGTTTTATCTACCAAAATATCTATCCATGAAGTTTTGACTTCTTCTGATAGTTTTTCATCCCATGAGAGTCCATCTTTCCAAAGTTTCTGCATCAGTAATTTTGCGCGAATGGTAACTGGTCCAAGTATGCCTAATGGTTTAAAAATTGATGCTGACTGTTTCAAAACTTTTTGTGGCTAACAGGTTGTGAATATCCGCTCTTTCTTTATCGGCGAAAGCGATACTGTCCGACACCGGATTCCATCTCATTCCAAGTATCTTAACAACATTGTCGGTGTCATGAACATTCTCCTTCTCGTCTGCCTTCCGTAAGTCTTTACTGTTTGATGACCAGGACCTTAGATTGAATCCAGCTTGTCTCAGCAAATCTCTTGAATCGCGGAAGTATTGTAAAGCTTCCTGTTCAGTGACCACGGATGAAAGTATGTTATCTACATATATATTTCTTTGTAGATCATTGGACAATTCTGTCTGACTGTCGTTGAGATGTTTCAGAAGTGTTTAAAATGAATGGAGAACACGTGGCGCAGAAGAGAACCGCTTTGAATATGTATGTTATCAATGGACTATTGGGGTCTGATGGATCATGAAGCCAGAACAATCTTGTCTCATCTCTGTCTCCTTCATCAAGGTGAACGTTAAGGAATGCCTTTTCAATGTCTGTAGATATTCCATATTTCTTCACTCGAAATCTCGCGATGATTTTTGTAATGTCATTAAGTTTAGGAGGAGTGGACAGTAGTATAGACAGTCGTTTAAACTTGGAGAGTCTGAATCCTGATGGCAACTGCAATCGTAAACGATCCTGCTTGGCATATATAGTTTTTTTTCACAGGGTGGTGTGGTATGTCATGTATTTTGTCCCCTGATTTGATGTTGTCATTTGAAACTTTCTCTATCAATTCTCTCTTTTCTTGGTCCATACATCTTCAATAGGTTTGGTTCCCGTGCGAGTCGTTTAACGACATTAATCGTTCTATTTCTTGTGACAAATTCATTTGTCGGAAGTTCTTGGTGGTCCTCACGCCAGGGCAACTTAGCAGTATATGTGTCGTTCCTGAAGGATATGGAAGTATTCTGATATTCTTCCATCGAACTCATAGAAATAGTAGAGGTGTCTGGTGTATCCTTTACTCCAAGAGATTCATTTTCCCAAAGCTTTTATAAGTCAACTTCCTCTGATTTTTGTTTTATCAAAATGTTCATGATCGCAGTATTCATGAATCCCATCGAAGATGCAACAGTTGTTGAGTTTTTGTGTGTGATGATTGGACCGAATAACAAATATCCTTATTTGGACTTGACAGCTGTCGGTCCACTCCCACGAATCACTTTGTCCTGTACTATTGGCCAATAGTAGTCTGCTCCAATTAGGAGGTTTATGGTGTACTTTCCATGATGTGTCACTGGGTGAGCTAGCTGTAGTCCTCGTAAATAAGGCAATTTTGCAGCGTTTTTCATTTCTATTGGCGCGGCTATCTTTGGTAAGATCACTACCTCTATCGGTATTCTCTCTCCACTGATGTATATGCGTGCTGCGTGCAGTTTTTAGATGACGTATCTGACTTTCACTCCCCCCAAAAGCAGCTATTTTCATGCTAATAGTTCCTGTAGTTTCGACATTTAGTTCTATCCCTCCGATACATGAACTTTAGGATTCGACGATTGCGGAATCTGGTCATTAGATATATACTAGTGTGATGTCTTTTCCCGCATTTTTTTTTTTTTTTACACTTTATTTGGAATGACAGTTACTCACTTTATGTGACCCAAAACAGTTGAAACAAACGTTCTTGGTCTTCACAATGTCTATACGTGCTTTGTAATCGGTGATGTTTGTACATTGGTTAGGTGAGTGCATCTCCCGGCAAAACAAACACAGCTTTCTAGAATTGGCGCTTGTATTCGGTATACCTTGTCTTACCTTTTGTCCTCTTGTTGTCTGAAAGTCCGGTGACAAAAGTTGCCGTAGGCATAATTTCCGTTTCTGTTTTTTCGGGCTTCCAAAATGCATATTTCCTTACCAACAGCCTCGCGCAAGGATTTCCCAATTATCGCCTCCATTATCTCTACTGGCAAGCGACCATCCATCGCATGTGTACTTGTATGATCAAAGATGAATTGAGACAATTTTTTGTGGAAATCAGCATGGTAGTGTCTTCTCTCAGAAGAAGGCTTTATTAGCTAAATTTGCGTGGAAATCGTACAAATACAGATGCGATAGCGAGAATTGTTACTCGGCGAGAACTGGTCACCTGCCAGTAGTGATATTCTGTCTTACGTTGGGCGGTAGTTTGTTCTTGATTATTGGTATAAGAAAAGACCCAAATGATTCCCCACACTGTCCTAAAGACTCTAAACCTCTGATACTACATGTATGACTCCATCTTATTGTGAAATGATCTGAGACTACTTGCGTTAAATCGCGGGCAGGAATATTTATCAAATGTTCCATGTATGCGTTTGTAACTTTGTGGGTCTGTCCAAACCTTTTCAAGAGAATGTCTATAGCTTGTAAGTAGCTATTGTTCGTGATATAAAGACCTTCAATGCACTGTGACGCTTGGCCATGTAATTGCGCTTTTAGATAAATAAATAGTTTAATGTCTGTCAAACAAGTATTGAAATGAATCGTTGACTGGAACGGTTCCCAGAATGCTTTCCACTGTAGTATATCCCCATCAGTACACATTTTGAACTTCTTCTCAAGGTCTACCAGTGCAATTTTAAGCTGAATCTTACATGAAATTATCTGACATGGTCAAGACCAAGTGCTGTTATTTTTTGGGTCAATCCAAAATCCAAGATGGCCGCCGCAGCCGACATTTTGAAAACACATTTTGAAGTTCTCAAGTTCTTAAAATGCAATTTAGCTGAAACTTGAATGAAATGATCCTGACATAGTCCCGACAAAGTGTTGTTATTTTTATGGGTCAATCAGAAATCCAAGATGGCTGCCACAGTCGTCACCTTGAAAACACATTTCAAACTTCTTCTAAAGTTACACTAGTGAAATTTGGCTGAAACTTGCCTTAAAAATGATCTTGATATGATCTTGACAAAGAGTCAAAATTGACATCTCTGGTTGATCCCAAATAGAAGATGCCTACCATGACACCATATCTAATTAATTTCCAATATGACTTTTGCCAAGGAAGTCAGATGACCGTTTAGGCCCTTGGGCCTCTTGTTCACTTTTTTAAAATTAACTTCCTTTGTTGCTGTTTTTTATAGAATAATCAATCAAAATGTTTCTTTAAGGTTGATTGCCAGTATATATTATATAATGAACTACCAAGGTAGTATTTTAATCATATTTAAATAAATGACCTTGATCTTCATTCAAGTTAAAGTCATTTTTGTCATAACTTGGCGAACATTTTGACATGCTATTTTGTCTCAGGTAATCATCAAAAACCATGGTTTGATGAATTTAGCTGTGAAAATGTGACCGTGTGTATTCATTTCACAGCAATATGAACATACAGTGTTAATATGGTGTTGTAAACTTAAAACTATGTACACTGTATGGTAAGAGTAGGTATTCTAATTCTCAAAATGTCGGTAATTTACGGTGGTGAATAACATATTAAAAGCTCTTCTTCATTCATAAATATGGATGTTACGGCACATATACTTTTAAGGAACTTTCTTATGTGAAATCGTAAGGAATTCGTTAATTAAATGTTCGTGAAACTGGACTCCGATTAGGCTAAATGCAGTATACATTGTACTAGTATACATTGGACAGGTGTAGTGTAGACAGGTTTAGTAGACTAAACCAGTCGGGGTTCGATCTCCGGCACGGTCATGAAAAGGTCAGGGGTCACCTATCCGATCACGTGAGTTCACTCAAAACGGCCTGAATGTTCAAATTACAATTTGAAAATGCATGATTACAAAGCTGATTATCAGTAATATTGATTATAACTAATATTCATTCTTAGCATCTTTATTTCACCTTTCATATGATATTTGGTACAAACGTGGTGAGGCATATTTTTGAAGTTGCATTTTAATTAAGCACCAAATATACCAGTTAAATAATCGGGTCATACATATCATGTACTTTCCGAATTTGATATTGGTACACACATAACAGGGAACAAATGTAAAGATTGCTTGTGCAAATCTTAAGAATAACAAAAAATAAAATATCTGAAATGAAAGTTACATATGTAGCCTCTAATCTATTTTCAAAAACTACTTCTCATTTTAATAGTTAGACTGTTGATAAGTTATAGTATATTAGTATATTAAGACTAAATGAATTTGTACAAACAAAATGTACCAAAACTGAATATTACTGAACTAGGTACATGTAATGTGATTGATGGAAATACGAATTTATATATTAGAGAAATCTTAACCTATGTCTACACGAACATGTAATATTAAAAACCCATGCCATTAAAAATTGAAATACTCAATGCAGTTCGAATACATCAAAAATTCAGATAATATGTACATTATTATTGAACATTATAGGCTGGAATCATAACAGACATGCAATAGAAAACATCGAATTTGCACTGCTGATCAACCCGTGGAATTCAATTAATTTAGTACTCAATGTTGCAAGTTCAAATTGCAATTCAAAGCATAATCAGTAACTAACATAATGAAGTATTCCATTAAGTTATCTACCTAGCCTAATGAAACGTAAAATAAAGCAGTCCTATTTAATTCATTGTTAAGTTAGGTTTATACCTCTATAAAATAAATACATGACATGATAGAATCCCTGAACAAAACCTTGTGTCTAAGGATTGAGTAAAGGCGATGATGTATAGGAATAAAGTCCCAAGTAGCAAACAAGACTTACATGTATTTTATCACATAATTATTTGAAACAAAGTCTTGACGAAGTGATTGAGCTCACATCTCAAAAGACTTGAATTAAATAGAATAAATTTCAGTTCTTTTTCCCTCTGAATAATGATTGTTTCTAAAGAAAAGGTTTGAAACTCTTTTGAAACAAAAATTCTTGATGATGTAACTGATCTCTTTTCTAAACATAATACCCAAAAGATCTAAAACAAACCATTTGATTTAAACAATACAAATGTTACTTCTACCCCCTCCCTCTGGATGGCGCTTGTATCAAAAGATTTGAAACTCTTGAAACAAAAAGCCTTGGTGAAGTAATTGAGCTCTTATCTTAACTCAATATCTGAAAGGAAAGACTTAGAACAAACTATTTGAAACAAAAAGTCTTGGTGAAATTATTGAGCTCTTCTTTCAACACAAAATCGTAAAGTTCTAAAGTAAGAGTTGAAAGAAAAAGTTGAGATATAGTTGTTAAGCTCTTCTCTAAGCAAAATTGCTGAAGGATCTAGTACATGTAGATTCAAACAGCACTACTGAATACAGAGTTACAGAGTTATTTCACATCACCAATGAACCAGAACCTTGATCTGAAGATGATGATTTGCCCAATATCACAGAAGGCACAACCAGCCACCTAGGGTCGAACAAGGGAGTGTGACATCTGGCATAATGGTAAGTCCACTGTTGCTTAGATCCAGTATTGTTTTATCAGTAACCATGGAAACAGTTCAGCCTTTTATCACAGCTATTGGACGCAGTTTTATACATTTTTGACTAATACCAGCTCGATGGCCTGTAAACATATAGAAATATATAAAACTAGAAATATGTCTGTATATATGTTAAGTGCTCGCTAACTAATTCCTCGGCAACAGGTGTACGTAGCACTTTCGTTCATTATCCTTGTGACTATTGCAAGGAGATGGTTTGCGCCCTTGGTGTACTGTAATAAATACTTTCCTTCACTTCATCAGAACTTTAAATGTGAAAATACTTTGAACTTTGTTAAATGTGTTTATTATCATATTGATATTGATACGATAGACTTGTTTTGCTGTTCAAAATAATTGTCTGCTAGAACACTGTCCAATCTCTGTGCACGTGGTTACTTACCTGTGTCATGCTTGAACATCTTTCTGGAGTACATTAGAACTAGACCTCAGACACTCAGACTGATATTTTATAATGATTTTTTTTTTATCTGTTTCTCATACGCAAGGCTTTTAGAAATATTTATTAGAACTGTAGCAAATACGGTCTGTTGTCACAGGGTTTAGTAAGCGATAATGCAACGTACACCTAGGACCATAGGATGATGCGAAATAAATTAAATGTGTGGCCGGTACTAAAAGTTATCCGTTTCGTCACTTTCTTTTATTGACTATATAAACCTGATTTGCATTGTATTGTTCCAAAAGTTTCCAAAGTCAATCAGATGCTTAGAAAATCGTGACCGATGCAAGAGTTCGTATGATACGCCGCTTGAAGTTTACACAAAGGTAGCAGTGTAGAGCAGATTTGAAAATTTCAGCAAAATAATGTGTAGGCTTTAATTATGTACACACAGCTTTTTAACCTGAAATAACACCTATATAAAAGTATATATATTTTTAATCTACACAACATTTGCAATTGTCATGCAGAGTTCATTTTTGGACAGGTCTGCTTTTTGTTGTTTTGTGAGTATGTAAAAACCATGGTTACCAAATTTTACTCATACTGCGGCTATCAATTTCTGCTGCTACAGAATTGAGTTTCTCCATCTTAGACGCACATTCGGATACCCTCTAAACCATTAATCTTGAACCCATTTTGTTGAATTTCTTTATGCAAATATATAAAGTCTCTTGATTGAATTAACCAATTTTAGGACATGAACATTTTAATTTTTTTTATGCATGTATTAAAACAGGGGCTTTCTGCTTAGTGAAAATCTCACCCATGGCCATTCGGTCTAACTTTACACTGCTACCTTATAACAAATGCGTTTAGCACTGTGTAATGTCACTGTTCATAATCTATAGTAGAATATCGCTGACAAGTATATCTCATAGTATATGTTTTTGAAATGTTGGTAACACTAAATCACAACGAAATCGGTATAAGACACTGATTTCCTGTATCTCGTGCGCAGTTGGAATCTGCGCATAGCGGATGTACACAGACTCTACACCCAACAAGGAAAATAATAGTACGAGTACACTCGCACTAAAAATAAAACATACAATTTTTTGAATGTGCTTATGGCATTCAAATGGATGTCAATATCATAAGAAAATATGATAAGTGACAAGTTAACATGTATATTGCAAAACTTTCATGTAAATCACTCATTTTTTGAACTGGATGCTGCAAAGGTATAGTACACGTTTATAATTTACAACAAATCCATGGTTATTACGTAGAACTTTTCATTCCTAGACAAGGTTCATATAAGTTGTTGTATGTAGTCTGTTTATTGATTGTCCTTATAATGAAGTCATTTCGTTGGTCCACAGAAGTTCATTATAACCATTACACAACATATTGTTGTGGTAGAACTAAGTTAGATTTAAACAGGACTCAAACAAACGAGTTGTTATACTTACATGTATCAACGACATCTGTAACATTTTTGTAAGATTCTGGTGCCTAGAGGAAAATAAAAGAATAATCACACATCAAACAAACATTGATAAACACACTGTCATTTCATGTCATCAAAGTTTTACATAGTTACCATATAAACATATGCATGCATGAAACTGCAATGTTTAAAAGATAAACGTGAAATAAATGTTGTTTCCGAAAGCACAGCTAGCTAGGGATCAAAGACATCATGAAAACGTCATTTAAGAAAGAGATCGTCAACAGTTTTGAGTAAGTAACAGGAGCCTATCTCATATACGTCAAAGGGAAAAGCGATAACATAACTCTTTTATTATCAAAATTCACCATATCTGTTGGTCGTAAATGCAATGAGCACAAATAGAAACAATGAAATCCTACATATGAAATTTAAGAGTCCTCTTGAATCAGTAGTTTCAACAAAATGCAACTCAAAATCAATTTTGGAGGATCTTTCACTTTTACTTGACAGCTCTCACCTCTTCCATGACGAGTTTCGGTGAAGCAACGCGGATACTGATTCCTTTCTCCTCCAAGGCATTCAGGACATCAGTGTAATCTAAGTTACGTCTGGACTTTGCACGAGATAATGCTCGACCCTTTACAAATAAAGTAAAGATCCAATCAGAGTTAAGAAATAATTGGCGATGGCAAATCAAAAATGAGTATTGCATATATGAGAGATGGCTTATCAAACATGAGCATTGCATATTAGTAATGACCAATCAAAAATTAGCATTGCATATTAGTAATGACCAATCAAAAATAACATTGCATATGAAAAATGACCAATCAAAAATAAGCATTGCATATTAGTGATGGCCAATCAAAACTGAGCATTGCGTAATAGAGATGGTGTATCAAAAATGGTGAAATGTAGACATTTGTATTTGTGAGATCTTATCAAAATTGAACATTGCATTACCGATGGTTTATCAAAAATGAGTATTACTTATTTTCTTGGGTCTACTTCAAATAATCGCCTTCAGTATATAACTGAACTGCCTAACCATATAATATGAATAAACAAGACTAAAATAATCATTTAGAAAAACTTCTTTTTGTCTCAAAATGTAATGTTTCTTTCATTGAGTATGTACTTACTGCACCGTGACATGTCGTTCCAAACGTCTCACCCATTCCCTGCTCAGTACCTGTCAGTACATAGCTACAAGTCCCCATGGTGCCTCCTATCAATACGGGCTGGCCCGTCAACTGAAATATATACATCACTCTTCTGTAGTTACACTATCAAACTAAATATCATCTATAGTATCCTTCTTTGACAAGAGGGTTATGCTTACCAAAGTATGTCATATTTCAGTAAAACATATTTTAATAACCTATTTTAATATGTTATTTATCATTTATGTTCAACAGATTGCTATTTTATGCAGAAAAATAAAGGCATTTCGAAAAGAATTACCGCAATTTTTTGTGAGAAGGATAAGTCAAAAGAGTTTTTGCAACTAAACTACAACTAATCATAAATATCATATCACATTCTGATTTAATCTATCAGAGTTATTTCCCTTCATTTCATCGTGAGTGAAACAAAGGGAAGTAACTCTGATATATCAGAATGTACTAGTACTTCCTTTACATAAGACTTTACCTGATAGTCGACAGGAATAAGAGGATGATGAGGAGGAAAGGCACGCGTTGAACCCTTCCTGTGGACAAGTAGTGACCTCTGTTTTCCCTCCACGAAGTGTTCCTCCACCTTCGCAATGTTGTGTGACACGTCATATATCACATGCATATCGAGATCATCAGGGGATGAGTTGAACATTTTTGAGAAAGCCTAAAATTAGAAAGGAAAGAACTGATTAGGCAGATAAATATGCCTTTTTCTTACAATTAGATTAATAATATTACCTAAGTATTGTGTTTTCGTTCCTCAAACGATCACTGGAGACCCATGGTTGTTTGTGTTACGCTATGCTACATGTACTCTAGTGTAGCATGGAGCAATCAAACGTGGGTCTCTGAAGATGTCTATAATCATGAAATTTCAAAGATAAAAACATTTTTATATACTAGACAGATTTAAGTTTTTTTCATCTCACTTCAGTATCTAAAAGATCCTCCTTAAGTTGAATTCAGCACTACTTGTATCAAGTAAATAGAGTATCTTTAATATAAAATTTTAGAAGATCTAATACTTTAATTTCATTTGAACGTTTTCCAAGGATATTTTAAAAGCGTCACATTCATTGACAATACTTGAACTATTGGATAACATTAATATGCCACAACTCAATCTTTTTTATTTCATTTCAAAATATTCTATTGATAATACAATAAATATATACAAAACTATAATATAGAACATAAATATAATAAAGTACAATGTATTAACAATTGGATTAGATAACAGGCAAAGCCTATACAAATCCTTTCCAATGTCCGGAAATGACAAAAATAAATATTTTTTATAAATAAATATAATAAAGGTGAAGAAAAAAAAGGTTTATAACTTAATATAATAGAACTGAGGGAAAAATAAATATGCAAAATAAATATGTAATAGAAAACCCAAGCGGGTCAAAGAAGAGTAATATATACAAAAGAAAATACTAGCAGAATAAATAGTACAAAGTAAATAACAGTAATTCAAGTAATATATAAAAGTTAACATATAATTCAGAAAAGAAAGAGAACATGAAGCTAGCTTAGAGCTGGTGTACGAAATATATAAACCATCTGTTTTATTGTAAAAGTAAGAAAAATTACAGGAATTTATGCCAAATTGGTACCTCATTGAGTTACCTAAATTAGTTATATGCATCATTCTTTTTCATAGACATGAAGAATGTCCTTCCATTTTGTTATTGAGAATAATGCTTGAATAACTTTGAAATTATAAGGCTCAAACAGATTTTTTAATCTAATTTCTTATTCTATAAAATTGTGAGTAATTTTAAATATTTTAACAAATAGGCTTGTTAACATCCTGCAAATGAAAAGAAACAAAGATAATGTCAACATAGATCTGATATCAGGCTATTTCATGGTTAAATTTACCTGTCTAGAGAGAAAAGTCATACTAGAGCGATTAACCCAGGCGTAGTTAGCAGCGCCCGCCATTCCTTTCAAATAATCCTGTCCTTCTTGCGAGTTAATCCGAGCGCAGGCCAACTGTCGATCATTTACATCTATCTTGTCTCTTTTCATGGCTTTCTCCATGGCAACTAGGGCATCTGTTATGGGGACGTTAATCAAAATGGAGAAATCAAGCATTTTGAGTAACTCATTAATTCCTTTTCATTCTTAGTTAATACTATAGAGAATAAAACATTCTACTTACTAAACATTAACCAATTGTTAACCACCTACATGACTTTGTATAACCAATTATTTACCACCTACATGACTTTGTACAACCAATCGTTTACCACCTACATGACTTTGTATAACCACTCGTTTACCACCTACATGACTTTGTATAACCAATCGTTTACCACCTACATGATAACCATTTTACACAAGACTTTGTATAACCACTCGTTACCACCTACATGCTTTGTATAACCACTCACTCGTTTACCACCCATCGTTCACTACGACATGACAACCACTTTGACTTTGTACATACACCACTCGTTTACCACATCTACATGACTTTTGTATAACCACTCATTTACCACCTACATGACTTTGTATAACCACTCGTTACCATCTACATGACTCATTATAACCACTCGTTTACCACCTACATGACTTGTCTAATCAATTGTTTACCACCTATATGACTTTGTATAACCGATCATTTATCACCTACATGACTTTTATGTAACCAATCATTTACCACCTACATGACTTTGTATAACCAATCATTTACCACCTATATGACTCATTATAACCAATCGTTTACCACCTACATGACTTTTAGAAAACCGATCGTTAACCACTTATATGCCTTTGTAAAACCAATCGTTTACCACCTACATGACTTTGTATAACCAATCATTTACCATCATACCCAATTGTTTACCACCTACATGACTCATTATAACCAATTGTTTACCACCTACCTGTGGCCACCTGATGCCCTAGTCCTCGACTCCCACAGTGGATCATCATACATACTTGGCCTTTACATTCTATCCCCATTTTCTTGGCAGCATGTTCATTGAAAATTTCATCGACTACCTGTATTTCAGCATAATGATTTCCAGCTCCTAGTGTTCCAAGCTGTATGTAGAAACCATTATATGGGTAAGGGATTTATCTGTCATTAAGTGTGATAAGAATGTTTTTTTCTGAAGTTCAATACAAGATATTCTTTAAGAAATTAATTTTCCATAGCAAAGCAATTGTGTTGCTATTTTTATATACATTTAAATTCAAAAGTTAGCAAGCTTTAACATGTTTTCTACCAATATTGTATTAGTTTTTGTCTGATAGAAATAAGGCCAAGATTAACAAGTATTTGTCAACATATTCAAATAGAGTATAGATAGTCACATTACCTGAGGGAGGCCCCTTTTCTTGGCCCTGGCACTGACTTTGTTGGGATCTGCCTGAAGCATACGTCCATATTCCTCACAATGTTCCTTGTCCTCTGCCCATGCATACCCTGTAAACCAATATGGTTCTGGATCATAAGACCAACACATATCTTTCTAGCTGTGGGTTGACATGTTTTCCTTTCATCAATATATGAAGAGTATTTTAGGATCACCTGCTTTACCAAGTGTGTTCCAATTCTCCATGCACTTAGACTTAGGTGTTCAGCTTGACCACTCAAGGACCTATACATTCATATCAACATGAACCAAAGTTTCTATAAATTGCTTTAAAGATGCTCCACCGCTGACAGAGCATTAATGATATTCATCATTTGAACAATAATTGGTATTTAATCGTGTATATATATGCCTAATTGACACAAAAATAACATAAGATAATTTATTACGCCTTTGGTGCATGCACAATCATTACTTCATTCCATATAAAATAGAGTGACACAATTTTTTCGGGATGCAATTATTCATTTTTCATAGTTTTAACTTGAAGTAAAATTAAAAGCTCAAACTTTTTAATGGTGGCAATGATGTAAAGTAAGTAACTTTTGTATCCGATGACAAATACTAAATCGTCTGCTCTTGTTTTTGATAGTGAAAAAATACCATTTGTCAGCAGTGGAGCATCTTTAAAATTACTGTAAAAATAGAAATTTCTAAGGACATATATAATCCCTGCTTTAATAATCTGATTAAGATGCATTAAGACAGAAAGTGATGTAACCCATACAGAATAGGATGCTACATGTATCAAATTACAGTTGTCTCCTTTGTGGGAAAGTATTCATTGTGAAGTCACAATCCAAAACCTATGTGCAAAAGCATAATGAACATACTTTACAACAAATTTAAGGTTATAACGTGAACTTTGTATTCACCAAAAAGTTCATATAATGTAATATGTGTAAAATGAACTATGTTAATCATACCGGGGGTAAAATAATTTGTTGGTCCCCAGAGGTTCGTTAAAGTCGTGTTTTCTTTATAAAAATATCTAAATACACATTTAGGCTTTTCATGAAAAAATGTGATAAAGGTGTTAGATAAGGAATATAACTGCATGAGACATAGCAGCATGTAGTACAAGCTCATCAAATGTAAAGTCTTCAGTTCTTTAAATGTCAAACAAATCTTAAATAGTGAATACATAATTAGCATTAATTTCTATACCTTCTCTTAATGACCAGTCCATCCCCATTTCCAAAGCTTCCTCCAAGTTCCTGAATCAAATTAGGAATCAAAAAGCTAGGCATCAGGCTATCAATTTTCAGGATTCAGTAACATAGAAGTCTCCATATGGTTAGCTGCAATATTGTAGCTTAAAAGACTTTTAGACAGAAAATGGTGTCGTCTTAAGAACTACAATTGGTGCCTATTTTACTGTTAATGGAGCAAAGTAATGATCATACAAACCATTATTAAAAACGTTTGTATGCATTTTATAATAGTACTTGTTTTATATCGCTTATATTACCTACAAGGCATTAAAACTAAACCGTATAAAATATCAAATTCGTAGCGAGACAGTAGTTTTCTTTACATACCAGTGTACACAATAAAGGTCTTTCCGTAGAAAATTTATACAAGTCTACAAATGGTGGACTCAATGTCTGGTGAGCAGTATGGTAGATATTAAGAAGGGTTGTTATGTTTGTTTTAAACAAAATGATATATAAATGCATGTATACGCATAAAATAATTGGAAACCTAGAAAAAAATGGTGCCAAAGTGATTTTCGGAGGCAGTGCTCCACTAGGACACATAGGGACCATTCTGTACAAGGCCGAAAGATATTGTAGTCCGGGTGCATATATTCATTCTACATACTGGTGTACAAGTCTTATAATGAACAAAAATGTAAGAAACAAAAATTAGTAAAAAGAATATTTGAGTACATTGCATAATTAACAATTAGGTTCGAGGTCCTAGATTTGATCCCCTGTACAGACTAAATAATAATGGACATCTTACTGAGCTGTCATAGGAATGATTCCTTTAGAGCCTACACCCACTGGGATGTGGTCAAAGATACACTGAGCCAGCTGTTCCTTGACCGGCTGGACATCCTTCTCCATCAGGTTTGTCCGCAGCAACCGGACCCCACAATTGATGTCAAAACCTACACCACCAGGGGAGACAACTGCTTCTGGATTTCCCATGTCAAAGGCTGCCATATTACCTTCATTTAAAAGAATAACAATATTTAAATTCTTCATCAAATTTTCACTCACATATTTTTTTAATAAATATTTGAAGGGTACATATCTCTGAATAAAGACACCTACCATATTCACTGTAATTAGCGCCCAGGACCATTAAACAAGAGCTCCCAGAGGGATCTTGGCGCCCACCAAGAATGATCTATGTTTGACAATGGAAAGAGGGATCTTTTCCCTGCTTTTCAAACTTTTTCAAACACACTACATATAAAATTTGAGACAGATCGCTATAGTACTTTCTAAGAAATAGTGGTAACAAACTTCAACAATGAAATCGAAGATGGCGGCCGGTTGGCCATCTTGTTTACCAATCAGTCCTGAAAGGCATTATGCATAAGTCCTAAAAGGTACTATGCACAACTAGGGCCCCAGGGGATCCTTCATATGAAATTTGAGATAGATCCCTTCTGCACTTTTTGAGAAATAGCGGTAACAAACTTTAACTATCAAAATCCAAGATGGTCACCTGTCCGCCATCTTGTTCACCGATTGGTCTCAAAATGCAATATACACAACAAGGGTCCTAAGGGAACCTGTATATGAAATTTGAGAAAGATCCCTTCTGCACTTTTTGAGAAATAGCGGTAACAAACTTTAACTATCAAAATCCAAGATGGCCGCCTGTCGGCCATCTTGTTCACTGATCGGTCCCAAAATGCAATATGCACAACTAGGGTCCTAGGGGAACCTACATATGAAATTTGAGAAAGATCCCTTCTGCACTTTTTGAGAAATAGCGGTAACATACTTTAACTATCAAAATCCAAGATGGCCGTCTGTCGGCCATCTTGTTCACTGATCGGTCCCAAAATGCAATATGCACAACTAGGGTCCTAGGGGAACCTGTATATGAAATTTCAGAAAGATCCCTTCAACACTTTTTGAGAAATAGCGGTAACAAACTTTAACTATCAAAATCCAAGATGGCCGCCTGTCGGCCATCTTTTTTGACCGATCGGTCCCAAAATGCAATATGCACAACTAGGGTCCTAGGGAAACCTACATATGAAATTTGAGAAAGATCCCTTCAGTACTTTTTGAGAAATAGTGGTAACAAGAATTGTTAAAGGACGGACGGAAGGACGGACAGATGACGGACCACGGACGAAAGGCGATTTGAATAGCCCACCATCTGATGATCAGATGGTGGGCTAAAAAAATGTAACAAAAGGGGAAGTTTATTAGTGAGCATAAATGTAAGTTGTGGATGATAAAAAACAAGCCTTTTAAAGTGAATAGTCGGGGGAAAGAAAATCAGTCTAAAATGCGTTCATTGGCCTTCCAAAAGTTCTCACGTATTAATAGGACGGTCAAGTTCTGCTTACGTTTCCCAGTTCTGACCATTAAAGTAAAGAAAATTTGAAAGCATTGAAAGCGAGGCTACATGGAAATGTAACCACAGACATAGTGAGCCGGGAGGATGTTTTAGAATTCCCATACTTTAAATTAATTTCTTCGTACGCAGACAGATTTTGACGAGAGATTTTATTTTTCTATTTCATAAGAAATAATTCTGGATACATTCACACCATTTTTACCAACTTTAGCCATCCTTGCCTGACTGTTCACTTTAACCTATCAGTTGCATTATTATATGTCATGACATATACAACTTTCAACTCCTTGTCAAGAAAAGGGCAAGGGCGCTTATAGGGGGAGGGGTGCAAATTACCGTGAATATGGTACTTAATAATGTCAATTTCCAAGGATCCCAAATATTAAATTTCAATGCACTTTGCTTTGTATTTATAGACTGCTTGGCTACATAGACCATTTGTGTTGGTCCCTTGGGTGATCTTTATACACAGGTTTGACTGTACACTGAAAAACAAGAGATCCCAGAGGGATCTTGGTGCCCACCAAAGAATGATCTATGTCTGACAATGGAAAGAGGAATCTTTTCAAACTTTTTCAAACATACTACAAATAAAATTAGAGACAGATTGTTTCAGTACTTTTTGAGCAGTAACAAGCTTCAACGATGAAATCCAAGATGGCGCCTGATGATGGTGGGCTAAAAATCAGTATTGAGTTAATTTAAACAACAATATTAGTAGAATAAAATCAATAAAATATTGCTAGTAAATTAAAGATGCTCCACCGCTGACAGACCATAATTGATATTCGTCATTTGAACAATAATTGGTGTTTAATCTTGTATATTATGTATGTCTAATTAACACAAAAAATAATATTAAATAATCTATTATGCTTTTGGCAAATGCGCAATCAGTACTTCATTCAGTTATAGGACATAGTGCCACAGAATATTTTCGGGATGCAATTAATCATTTTTTATATTTTTAACTAAGTAAAATTAGAAGCTCAAACTCTTCAATGGTAGTAAAGAAAGTAATTTTGGTAACTTAAGAAAAATACTAGGTAGTCTGTTCCTGGTTTTGATAGTGAAAAAATACTATTTGTCAGCAGTGGAGCATCTTTAAGGAGATGAAATATTTCTGAGGCAAACGTTATTGCTAATGTATAGTTGCTATTAGGTAATAACTATAATATCAAGAGAAATATGAAAAATTCAAATTTGAGTTAACAGCACTCATTACATATAAATATACATAGAAAAGTGTGTTCATTACAGCTAAAATCTTCATTAATATTATGAATGTGAGATCGTCTTACCTATAGCAAACCCATAGCCAGAGTGCACATCAGGAAGACCTATCGATTTCTGGAAGAAGAACAAATAAATACCCCTCGGTAATTTTAAATTGCAAAAAATTGTTTCTACATGCAAGACTTGCATTTCTTCATAAAAGTTTAAAAGATGATAAATAAAAGTAGAGAAGCATCTTGGATTTCTTCATGAAATTTGAGTAATAATACATAGAAGTGGTGCAATTTGCATTTCTTTATAAAATCCAAGATAAAAATTCTAGATGTATCTGGCATTTTTATATGAAACTTAAAGGATATTAGATAAGAGATGAGTACATTTAATATCCATGAAAGGATATTTACCCCTATAATTCCAGGCAAAGCAGCTACATTTCCAATCTGTTTCATTCCAGGGAGGAACCCTCCATAACCTTGTGAACGACATGATTGCTTCAGTTCATCAAACATCAGTTTTTCTAAGCATTCATTGGCATAAAAGATCCCTTCCACCTGAATATATAAAAAAAACAATTATCAGTTACGAGTCATATACACTTCACAGATTTGCAGGGATCGATACTAGCAGGAGTCCTGTGGCCCGGGGCCACAAGAAAAATGGAAGGGCCACTAAGCCATTCTTGATCCATGGTCCGTTGGACCACCTAAAATATTCATGATATTATTACCTCTTTCAATCGTTTTTCTAATTCACCATTCCAAGTTGATAGTTTTTTGTAATATTGACCGATGCCGTAAATCGTAGTATCGGAACTCTCTAACGGATGGAGAGTAAAAATATGTCCTTTATGCCAATAAACGGCCATGAAGACAATGATATTATGTATTTGTGCTTTTTTTATTACATGTTGGAAGGACCACCTGAAATTCAGAAGGACCACTAGAAAACAAAAGTTGGTGGTCCAGCTGACCACCTCATAAAATAAGTTACTATTTAACCCTGATTTGAAACATTACAAAATCTTATGATACAAAACAAATCATTAAAATGTACGGTATCTTATTTGATTGCCTAATCCTCAAAATTATAAATGTTCTTGCAAGACATGGATGAATCCATACAAACATATAGAAAGGCAATAACATACACGTATATACACAGTTTTCAGTAATAGCCAGAGACAAAATATATACTGTATATGCTGTATCTATAACAAAAGGATACTTAAAGCTGACAATGCAAGTTAAAAACATGCATTTGAAATTAAAAAAAATATATTAACGAAATATTTTTCCAAAAATTGTTTCTGAGACATCCCCTAGTTATGACAGTGTGGTATCTAAGGAAGTGGCAGCCATTTTTCTTTTGCTCTGCTTAGTAACCTTCACTGGCCAACCCCCTATATAAAGCACGGGACACTTGACACACATGTCTGTGTCATTCTAAACATGTCTTGTCTCAGATACACATGCCCTGATATTGCAAATAACAATGTCAAATTGAAAATAAACACTGCACTCACCTGACAACATTTCATTGAAGTAATAGATGAATGTGTTGTCAGCTATATCCCAACATATGTCCAATACGAACTAATAAAACACTTCAATATACACCAAGTTTTAAACGTACATGTACATCGACACATGTGTGTCCTTGATAGTTGTCACTCGTTCGGGTCAGGTACGTAGTCACGTGTACATAGTCAGTTGAGTGCATCAAGTACGATGATACATGTGGAAATATGTGGCCGGATTATTGTTTGGATTTCTATTCACTTGCGTTGGTTGTTTTTTTTTTAGAAACATCTAAATGACAACTTAGAGCAGTTGACATGTTTTCTTGCTAAAAAAAAGTCCCCTATAGTTTTACAGGTGAGGGTTTTGTTTACCTATTTGTAGGTGATATATACTGTGGACTGCTAGGTGTATAGGTACATGAATGAGCGCACGTGTGTCGATTCACGCGCTTTATATAGGGGTCGGTGAGTCGTCGGAATGTAAAACAAAAATGGCTGTTCTCAACCGGGAAATGTCTCATCAACGATTCTTGAACAACGAGTATAATTTTAATAATTTTAACTTTCATTGTCAGCTTTAAGCACCATAAGAAAATACAAAAAACTGTATCTATGCGTTCTTTGTGCAATACCTTACCTTCATATTAGGTACAAAGCCTTTCTTTATGCGCCATGCGTTAGCACCAATTTTTTCCAGATACCCAAGTTCCTCTTGGTATGTTCTCACAACCATTCTGTGATAAAAAAAGGTTCAAGTATGCTTTAATTACATTAAAATATAAATCTAAACGACATTTAGATCACAACATTCAGTATTAGTAAAGACCAGGTGATTCTTATGATTTTTTTTCATTATCAACATTGACAACAATAAAACATGTACAGGTATGTAGTTTACGACCTGTTCATGTGAAGAAGATGAAGGAATCCTTCTTACACTGCAGAACCAGGTCCATCCAAATATTATCATTCAACCTCTAATTTCTTTCAAATACATGTACATTTGATTTGGACTCCTGCCCCTGATAATGTACCTTTAAATTGGCTGTACATTGCTATTTTGGTCAAATACTATTAAGCAGGTTGGGGACACTCCCATATATGCAGGATAGTCCTGTATATTTGAGTAACAGTCCTGTATTTGAGGGATCATTTTATTATACACAAATGCTGGATTCTATGAAATGAAAACTGATAAAGTTGTTTTAAACAGTGTTATCGAAAAAGGGAATCATAATTTTTGAATGGCATCATCACTAATACAACTTTCCACGTAATTACTCAAATAAAAACATATTTCATTATCTAAATGTTTGTAAAAGTCACAAACAAAATCACCTCTATTGCTTACTATGTGGCTAAAAAAAGAACACAGGTAAAAGTCAATCAACCCTGACATTTGCACTAAATTTCCCTGATGGCTATACACTGTAGTCTATGGAGATCACCTAAATTGTCACTTTATGACAAAGTGAGATAATAGAATTCAATAGTTCATACACAAAAACATATAACATAAAGTCTGGCTATACACTGTAGTCTATGGATAGCACCTCAATTGTCACTTTATGACAAACTGAGATAATAGAATTCAATAGTTCATACACAAAAATATATAACATAAAGTCTTCAATCAGTTATATGTCTATCTGAAAGTTAATTATGACGTCCTTTTTTGATAGAAATTTTTAAAACAACTTTATCCATTTTCATTTCAAGGAATCCTTCATTTGTGTAACAAAATTATCCCTCAAATACAGGACTGTTAATCAAATGCAGGACTATCCTGCATATATGGGAGTGTCCCAAACCCAACCTGTAAAGGACATTGTATTGGTCGATCTTTCAAATCTTTTATTTCTGAGTTACAGAAACTAGCCTACCACCTCTGATGAAATCATTGAAAAAATGCCATATATACAAATAGCTTAAGTGCATACAGAATAGTGAGAATACACACCGATAGTTTTTAAAATAACACTGTCATTTTCTATAAAGTTTAGCACCAACAAATGTGTTACCGACTATGTCGGCGTCTACTCCAACAATGTTAGAGGTATAGCACGACGAGACACTTTTGGA
Organism: Argopecten irradians; assembly: GCF_041381155.1. Classification (NCBI taxonomy): domain Eukaryota; kingdom Metazoa; phylum Mollusca; class Bivalvia; order Pectinida; family Pectinidae; genus Argopecten; species Argopecten irradians. Next base: position 32,750,960 of record NC_091145.1, on the reverse strand, counting down.
ACATTACCTCGTGTCTAACCTCTAACTTCCGATAGGCCATTTACCCGATGCTGTGGGTAACATTTTTAAAGTTTGGATTGTGACAATATAAAACGTTTAAATCGTCATCAATGTCAAATACCTACATCTTTTTCATAAATCAACAAGTATTTTGACAAAACCAGCCGTAAAATCCATCTAAAACAAATATTTACATCTCCTAAGGTAAACTTTCATGACCCAGACAAAACTTCATGATGAAAGCGATCCGGCCGGTAAATAGAAAATATGAATAGCAAAGTCCCAAAAACGCTTGATCTGCCTTTACTTTTACTTTCATTCAGCCCGCTTGAATTCACGTTCCGTTTTTTGCAGTAACCAGCCGACATATTTAAAACTAGGTCAAAATGTTACGGAGGGGATTCATCATATCAAGGACGTATATGAGAATGATAAGTCACACTGGACTTTTTGGAATAACAACCCAGGAGCTTTTGTGTTTGTGCACTGACCGTGACGTTGGGCGACGGCTGATTTTCCTTTGATATCCGCCGGCGCAGCCTTTGATGTAACGGGTGCGAGGGTTACCGTCTTACTTTCTGAAGCGGGACCGTCATTTCAAGAGCTGTCATATTTTTTTAATGAAAATTTAAGACGCACCTTCTAAATCTTCCATTCTTAAAGCAAGTAATATACGCTGTGAAATTCAATAAACTTTACATTGGTGTTTCGTTTGACTCGATAAGGCAAGTATTTGTTGAGATAAACGTTTTTTTCCCGGTTCATAGGCGTCTCGCGTGGTGTTTAGTAATGTAAAGAGACAGTCACGAATCCTTCTCACTTATAAATCCTTGATCTCCTTGATATATCTAATTCGCTAAAATACTATTTTATGAGGCCTCAAGTTATGGTTTTCCTAGATAAATGGGATAATTAATACCTAAACTTTAAGTACACATCAAAGTTATCACTGTTAGAGCAAGAAATAGTGATATTATTGAACTTTTCCTTCCGCTTTCATCTGACGTCGGAAGCTGCATCAAAGAAATATGCCTTCGGAAATGAGAGTCGACAGTCAGCAAAATAACGTCCGATAAAAAAACGGCTGACCAGTCGACTCTCATGTTATGGGAGTAGTCGGCGACATGCTGTATCTGGATGTACATATCATGTACACCAGAAGGTATTCATGTGTCCATATTCTACATTTTGCCTATATTCATCATTTAGAACACAAACTACGTTTACTATGATTTATGTGACGTCAATAATAGTGGGACTTGTACTTTACTTTTGACATGACATGTGCAACATGGCCTCCATTACAAATTTTACGACGCAGAAATTGTGTTTACTTGATAAAAATAGGATGTGCTAAAGTTTCAATAAATATACAACAGTTCCATCGAGACCATATACATATATTTACCTGTATGACAAAGTGTATTTATCAGCAAGTCGGTGAAATTTTTACTGTGTAAGCATAATACTTCGTCGTGCAATCCACAACCGGAAGTACAATGCTGTTGTGTAAAATGATAGTCGTAAAACGAAATACGGATCCTGAATAAAGAAAACAGGAATTCAACATAAAAAAAAAGAGTTTTATTTCTATGAACATCAAGACGATTAAAATCAATGCATATCTATTTTGTATGATTATGAAATTATCCAAAAGTTAAATATTCTTATTTTTTGTAGCTTTCATTTAGCATCATGAATTCAATTTTTAGTCAGGTTGACTTTTTTTTTTACTGAATCATAATTTTTTAGAGAGAACTTGTATAAAAGCTTATAGTGTAACGATTGGTACATTTTCTCACTTCAGATGGCTCATTGGAAATTATTAAAATCCTACCTTAACATACAAATATAAACGATATACATCTTTGCAATATTGTGGAATGGATACTGCGTACATCTTTTTAATCCCGAGACCGATGCCACGTGTATATTATTTCTGGAAAATATGTAATCCAAAAACGATAGACTGAAAGATAGAGACAAGACAAATTATTTTTCAAACTGTTTAAAATCTACAAAAAATAAAACAACAATATAATATTATAATTATATACGTTTTGTATTTATATATAGTCTGTTCAAAAAATGACGACGATTGGTCTCCTTGACTTATACCAGAGGTGCATGTACATGTACATGTATTTCAAAATTATGTTGTTTCAGATTATATTTGCAATAGCCGAGGAGAGGGAAATATGTAATAAAAAGCTTATACATGTAGTAGTAATGCAACTAGAATTTCAACTCAACTCTGATTTCTTAAAAGAGAAAAATGGACGTAGGACGATTTTTCAATCCCAATTTTCTCTCTAACTATATTTTAAAATTCATCACTAAAGTTGCACCATGTATACATGCAATGATGTAAATAATGAAATAGAGATAATAGTAAATATCTTCGTGTATTTTCAAGGGTATCCATTGAAAGACATTTGAAGGTTTCCCTCAGTCACCCCCTTCCTAAGACGGGAACACAGATCATGGCAATATGCATGTCATCATAACTTAATGGTACCACAGATATCAGCGGGCCATTGAATCACCTTATCATACATCTGTAGATGTTGTTTTCTAAAACTGTATTATAATTGAAATTTTCCATGATTGAAATATACCGTGAAAGATACTATTCTCTGTGTTATGGACAATTTGATTTCTAACACCCCATTATATGTTTGTTTGTTTGTTTGACTAAACTAACGTCCTATTAATAACAGCCAGGGTCATGTAACGACTGCTTCCCATCTGTGTGTGTGTGTATTGCGTGTATGAAGTGCATGATGTGTGTTTTGGGAGACTGCGGTATACCATTGTTTTGTCCCCTTGCAATAGTGGAACTTTTGCCCTATAAGGGAGTGCTCAACCGAAGGCCAAACATTTGGCGATGTCAATACTTTAGGAAGAAGAAAGTCAGTAAGGATGGAAGAAGAGAAAAGATAATACCCCATTCAGTCGCCTTTTACAATCATGCAATAGGTGCAGCAAGTACAAACCTAATGCTCTACCTGCAGGCCTGTTTATTATATGTATTTCCTGCATATACCGGTTAGGTATGAGAAACTTGTCATATGGAATAATATCAGGTGAGGAATATACATCCAGTGACATTGACCTTCAGATAGTGACGGACGATCCTATTACTTAGTCACATCATTGGTATAGGTTGTCTGGTATTTACGACAATTTCCCAACCTTGAAATTACGACTTATTCAGGTTATCTTATCTTCTCCATTGTAAGGCACCGGACCTTACATGACCTATGTTTTCAAAACAACCTGGACCCTTCAGTTGCCCACTTTGGAGAAAATAAGATCGGGTCAATATTTTATTGTCGACCGTTTAGAAAAAAAGTTAACGGGTAGGAAAGTAAAAAGGAAATTGATTGAAATATGAAACTTTCTGTGCGTGTACGCGGTGATTGGTTCGCCGTACCATGTAAAGGGAATGAAAAAGTAAATTGGCTTGGTGAAGAAAGCTTGCGTCGTTACTACAAAGCTAAGTGCAATAGCGGCCATGCTGATGAGACTGTGATTGAGGTCCGTAAAGCTAAGGGAGGAGCCATTCTAGACCCCGACGACGCCATTCGGGATGTTTTGGACGACAGTGACTTTGTTACAGTTGGTAGGTTATACAAACAGTATTATTGTAAGGTTTTAAATTGATTTTATTCCAAGAGAAATAGATAGATAGATGATAGGTTTGGTAAAAATCATATTCAACCCCATGTAGAGTTTATTAATTACCGAATTCTGATTGAGATCCCTAAACGCAAATACATCTAAAATAGTCTGTGGACACTTTTCCAATATATATTAAAATAACACTTATACTCAAATCCGTAAGATCTTTCCTAGTTTTTTGTTATGTACATGTTTGTCGGTTGATTATAAAGATCGGCAGCTTTATTTTTAACCGTTAATATTTACAGTATTGGAGAGTGATATGTCCAGTCCAGCCACAGGTCCTGCTGAACCCGTATATGTGGAAGAGAAAATGTATCCTTTATAGCGACCGTTTATATTACATCAAGATTATCGGAAAAAAATAATGTAAAAAAATGATGAAATATTGGGCTAGACGTAATTCAATGGAAATTATTGTTAAATTTTCGAGACGATCTGCTCCTTTATTCAGAAACAAAATGAACCAACTAAACTACATACGTGTATTAATTTAAGGATAATAATATGCAATTTTGTTTGTACTCTCTGTGTCTTGATAAGGGCCTGATCACCTGTAAAGATTGACAATATTTTTGTCTTTTGCCCACACTTACTTATTTGCCCCATATTTACCACTTGATGTAATTTGTATCCTACAGATATGCGTTTGTCAGGATCCTGTGCTATCTGGAATACAACTATTGATATTACTTATTTGACCCGTTTTATTGATAGGAATGGGTCATCGAATCTATACTCGCATGCAACAACTCTGGTCAAGTTAGTTATCTTATGGGTCAAATAAGTAATATCAACAGTAATTTCCAGGTTCTGTTGGATACTAAATACTTAAAATAGTAAACAAGGGATAAAGAAATAGTTCCAACCGTGTAGACAACATAAATTGTCGAGTTTTTTTCAAGAAATAAATCCAATTTGCCAAGACACACATAGCACAAACGCGTTCACATATAAAGACATATAATCAAAAATAGAGACTACAGGAAGATAAAGAGTCTATCTTTATTTTTCTTCTTCTGTTTCTAGAATATAACCTCCGATCACTTGATTTGTTGCTCTTCTGCCTTTGGAAGCTCCCATCTATCAGATGGAAGATCTTCTGAATAGACTTGTCTTCTTAGAAGAGTCCGAAGAGCGCAAATCGAGCTGGACTCCGATGAAACAAATATTACAATGAAGTAAAACGCAATTATATATTTGTTTCATTTGTCTTCTTATTTTATAATCATTATTGGAAGCATCATTATAAAATAGCATATGAAGCTCTACCGTTGTCTCCTTTACAAAGATCTAGACCAAAGGAAAGCGTACAGGCCGCTAAGGAGGTATTGTATATTATTAAAATCACATTTCTAAAAAAAACATAGTGATCAAGTTTGTGGCACTTATTATCTCAAACAAGAAATATCAAACTTTTATGTGAAGATTTTTGAAAGAAAAGATGGCATGTTTTCGGAAATGTGCAACATTTCTATTCTATAACACTGTTTGATTTGCCTCCATGAAATATTTTTCCAACGCTGTAGCCAAAGGCTTAACGTTCCCTTAAAATCGATAGGAAACGCACACAACATTTAATAATTGGAGAAAATGGAACATATTTCCATTTCAGTAGCATGTTATGTTTTAAGCGAGATGAAGTAGAACTACGAAACTGCTCATGCTCATCTTGCTGTCTGTAGGTTATGTCTCTGGATGGTAACAGTCTTTCAACAGATGACTTGGTTCGCTTGGGAAAAGGTTACTACAGAATAAAGGTAAGAAAACATGCATATTTGACAGTACTGAGAATAAATTGTTTTTTAGTTTTCAATTAAACTAATTTATTGATATTTATATATATGTTTATAAGTTTGATTTATTAAAGATGCTCGGATCCACCGCTGACAAATAGTATTTTTTCACTATCAAAAACAGAAGCAGACGATTGAGTATATTTCTTCAGTTACAAAAGTTACTTACTTTACGCTATTACCACTTTTGAAAATTTTGAGCTTCTAATTTTACTTCAAGTTAAAAATATAAAGAATAATTAATTGCATCCCGAAAAAATTCCGTGGCACTATATCCTATATGGAATGAAGTACTGATTACGCACGCACTAAATGCAAAATAAATTATTTTATGTTATTATTTGCGTTAATTAAACTTTATACATACACGATTAAACTCCAATTACTGTTCAAATGATGACTATCGTTTATGCTCTGTCGGCGGTGGAGCATCTTTAAGATTAAACAGTGTAACTTTTCCTTGTAAAGTTGGTGCTCGTAGTTTTCCATGAGGTATGAACTGGCTCCATTTTGATATTTTAGCTGACAGTGGAGTCTGAACACAAAGTCAATAAAGCCAGGAAACTATTGGAGGATATCATTACCAGTAACAAAGGTTAGTTAAGCATTAAACAGCTTAGCTTTGCAGACAAACTGAGATGACTGTCTGCAAAGTCCTGGCATCTATATAGACCATAGATGTCATAGGAAAATACATAAATGCTTATATTTACATAATCAACTCATGTTAGGGTCTCTGCATTAACATCGTTTAAGCTAGATCAGGAAAACCCTTTATCAACGACGATTTAATCCACAAGATGCAACAGCCATTTTGACGGTGATCAGTTGACGTCACCACGTCAATATTAGTGACGTCATAATAGTCACGTTTTGGGTGTCAGTTATACCGTCATATATTTCACTTTGCTGAATTACTAATGAACGGTATAGAGTATATGTATTTTTGCACGTTTTTATCTCGTTAAATAGTTGTATACGGTATCACCACTGGATTTGGAAAATTCGCCCGGACAACGATAGAAAAATCCAAATTAATGTAAGTACAATGCAAAACATGTCTACATGTAGCTAAGGCGAGTTTTGTGATCATGTCAGTAAAGAAGGATTTGTATCAAATAGTTTTATTTGAGAAAATACAATCTAATTGTCATTTTGTATGTAATGCATATACAATGTACTTTCATATAGAAACTTAAGTTATATAATATTTATCTTATATTGTAGAGAGCTTCAGGAAAATCTCATTCGATCTCATGCCGCTGGTAAGTTTGATCTAATTTGAATCTTAAAAGTAAACAGTGATACGGCATGTTTATGTTTCAATTTTCCATTGAATTACATTTACCACGTTTGTGAAAGATTTATCAGACGGAATTTAGTGAGTCAGCAACTTGTTTCTTCTTGTGTTGTTTTATTCAATATCAATACATACGTTTCTCTCTGAAATATTATTGCATTGATAAAACCACGACATTAATAATACTAGATCTAGTAACACAATAAATCACTACTTTTGAAACCTCACTACCTTTCACATCTATAACACACATACTCATTGTAGGATTTATCGTTTATCATTCATATTGCACACATTTTGCCTCTAAAATATATTTCCGTTAGCACAGAAATGAAATGACATGTAACAGTTATACATTTTAAATGTACTTACTTGCTTCCTAAGGCGTTGGTCCACCACTTTCCCCGGAGAGAACTAGAATGGTCCTAGCTCTGAGGATTAACGTGTTAGCGAAGGGTTTTAGCGGAATTTCCATGGACACTCTTCAGAAATATATAGCAGCATTCAATGGTATGATAGACTTAAGTAAATTAGCTTAAGAATATTGTTTTTAATGTAAGCAACATCTACGTCTTTTTCATTTTGTTTTTTGTTTTTATTTTTATTTTCATTTTGGATGACTTCTAGTGTATTTCATTATCTTATCTGCAAAGCAAGTAAAAATTATGTAATCTAAAAATAACTGCTTAATGCATTAACGGAAGCGTGAAATAACCTTATCATACTATGGAAGGAAAACTGGAATGACCCCATCAGTCCCATGTACGTAGGCAGATGAATCTATTTTTTTCAAGTCCGATCTGAATCCTAAAATTAAATGTGTAACGCATTAATTAATCACAACCTGTAACACGAACGTTATACGTTATGCATGGTATTGGTGAAATGTAGTGTTGTACTTAACTCATTTACTCCTGAAGACAATTTACACTAAATCAAAGACTAGACTATATATAGATAGTCCATAATGAAATTGCAGGGTTGATTTAGTAAACCATATACATGACGCTTGGTTGCAGCTTCCTGTTTGCCGTATGTTCCCGAAAAGGGGACCGTGGGTGCTAGTGGCGACCTTGCCCCTTTGTCCCATCTCGCCCTGGGCATGATGGGAGAGGGCAAGATGTGGAGTCCAAATAGTGGCTGGGCGGATGCCAAATATGTAAGTTTATGTAGTGTATGTTTCAAACTTTTCTATTACAATACCATTTATTAATAATATTTAATTTAGACTTACAACGATCAATACATATTATATATTGCAATGAACAAGAAATCAATTGGAAAGAGTAACAAATGTCGCACACACCTTGTGTAAATATATTTATATTTATGAATAGATGATTGAATAAATACTTTTCTCTGCAGGTTTTAGAATCCAATGGATTAGAACCGATAAAACTAGGACCGAAAGAGGTAAGCAAAAGCGGAGTTTATTATTTTTATGTCATTATAAGATTCAAGTCAATAATATAAAAGCTCTTAATTTCCATAAACAATTGAATCTTTTAATACTAAGTTCAATCTGCCAAAGATGCAGTTCTGTTTCAGTCCAAGATCTGTTTCTAATTTCTTGAAAATGAACTACATTAAGTAAATTGCGTTTGATATTGTCAACCAACATTCTTTCGCGTGTGATTAATTTCGCGAATTTTGCGATCAATATTAATTTGTGAAAGTTTTTTTCGGCGAATTGATATCTTCCATAATTCTTGCTCAATAAAATTCAATGATATATCCATTAAATTATAAACCCGCAGAACTTTATCTCCGAGAAAATGGTTTGAAACGCAATCCGCGAAATTTTGTAGCCACGAAAGGAAGTTGGTTTATAATATTCTGAACAACCTGTTTCGTTAAGAAAAATCACGTTATATCATATGTTTTTCTTCTTATTCTCGATTTTGACATCGAATACACAATATTTTGCCATAGGGTAAATACAATGTAATTTTTTACATTTAAAGGGCATTGCATTGATCAATGGCACCCAACTCATAGCAGGATTAGGTTCTGAAGGTAAGTTAACACAATGGAATTTAACAGTACCAGATTTGACGAGTTTTGAGGTTCAAAGAAAATTTGATTTTTAAAAAACATTTTAACATTAAATAAATGGCGGTTTATTTTATATACAATTGTTTAAATAAAATGAACTCAATACATCGTACACTTGATCACGCTGGGACGTAATCTGTTTTCCTTGATGTGTGATATTGTAACAATTAGTTGTATTACTGTTAAACTTTAATGCTAAAATGCAGTTAGTCGGTACTTATTCTCCTTTCGTATTTGCAAATGCTAAAATTGTTAATCATTTTATTTAAAGCGGTTGAAAGGGCGGAGGCTATCGCTCGGCAGGCAGATATCGTAGCGGCCTTCACCTTGGATGTACTTAAAGGAACAACTAGGGCATTCGATAGTAGTAAGCTACATTGTATAAGTACAAAAATAGAAAATAAGATAAAGTGTTCAAACCTACGTGTAGCAAGGGGACTTGACTTATATAGGTTTATTTTATAACTGTTGATATTATTGCTTATATGATTAACTATACATGAGTATTATGAAATTCAAGATTGTTCTCTTATTTTTATTGAATGCGTGAAAAATTACAGTTAAAACGCATTCTAAGTTAAACGCACCGACAAAATAACGGATAAGAAATTTCTTTATACATTACACATCTAACACTAATACTCATAGTATCTTGGTACTTGTTATCGTTTTGAGATGATGTTGAGATTACATATAATGTTCATTGAGAAAGACTTATATTCATATTTTGATGTAGTTGTTGAATATACCCTATTATCCATATGTTATTTACAAACACTCATAATTGTATTTTGTTTTGTAGATATACAAGATGTACGGCCACACAAAGGTCAGATTAAAGTCGCAAGAAGATTGCGATCGCTGCTTCACTCTGAAACTCATCCCTCAGAGATTGCAGGTATTGATAATAATTGAAAACTATTTTCTATATAGAAATGGACTGACAGCATAATTTATTTGCATACTCGGTATGTATATTGCTTTTGTGAGGATCGCAAGTTGATCCCATATGTGTTTTGTATTATGTCACCTTAAAGTTTTCAATTTCCTTTGTGGATACGACGGTTTTAAGATAGTAAAATAATGCCAATTTGGGCAATTCTCGGGCAATTGTGACATTGTAAGTCCCACCAAGATACGACGTCACAATTATTGGAAAGTGGGACAAATCGTTCTAAAACGACGCCATTTTCAATATTTCAACGACCACATTAAAGTGTAGTAATTATTTTGATACTCTCCATATGACGTATAATTTTTAATGCTCCATTTCAGCAAGTCATAGATTCTGTGACAAAGTACAAGATGCTTATACTCTTCGATGTTGCCCTCAGGTAAGTATTAAATTTTACCTCTTTACTTTCTTACATACATGATGTTTTAAAGAAACATGCAAACGCGAAAAAACCTATTTAAATTTTTCTGTCCTTCGACCTTTCGTCATAGATATATGTTAATTTGGAAATGTTAGACAAATTATTATTTTTGAGAACTCGTTTTACAAACATTTTTGTGAAAAACGACGTAGCATTATTCTTGCATTCTTGTAATAACCAATTATTGTTGAAATTATGTTTTTAACAATAACTTAAGTATATGTTCGGTCTTTTACACTCAAATTTGATGTTTATGAAGAAGACTTACAAAATTTTCATAGTGGACCAACTCCAGGCGTCGTACGTTTTCATATTTTCAGGTTCATGGAATAGTAAACGACACAATAGATTTTGTAAAGGGGATACTAACAACGGAGATCAACAGTGCTACCGATAATCCTGTATCCTTTTTGTGGCTAACTGTCATCATATGCTTTCAAAATGATGATAATTTATGATAATTTCATATACAAGAGTTTGGTTTTATGTTTTGAATCGCATTCGTATTAATATCATTTTGCATCAACATGTTCCTTAAATCTTCAAAAGATGGTTTTTGCAGACATCAATGAAATTATTTCTGGAGGGAATTTCCATGGCGAATATCCGGCAAAGGTTTGACTTTTATATAATACACTGTATATTACTGATCAGGTTCAATAACGTACATTTATTGTAGTAAGGACTTCATTTTTGTACAGGTTCAATAACGTACATTTATTGTAGTAAGGACTTCATTTTTGTCCACGATACAATGCTAATGTAAGTTGACTTTCAATATTTTTGTTTCATTTCGTCTTAGAATGAGCTTAACGTTGCTTTATGTTGTTACTCTATTATCATATTCTATCAAGTATTGTATTTTCGTGTTTCAGGCTCTTGATTATCTTGCTATTGGTATTCATGAATTAGCCAATATGAGTGAAAGGCGAACTGAGAGGCTTGTTAATCCAGGTAATTATTTTAAAGATAGAATACAGTTAAAACACGTTTATAACGAACATGCTTAAAACGAAGTCGTAGATATAACTTTATAATGCCCATTCCCCGTCAAGTTTGATATAATATTTATACGTGTATAACGAACTTAGCTTATAACGAAGTATTTTTTCGTTCTTTCCAGAGGCTCGTTATAACTGTGTTTTTCCAGTAAAAAAGACATTATTTCCATGCGTATTTCTATCTCAAAATATAGGACTGATATACATGTATGTTTTTTAACAATTTCTAACGCATATAAATTCAGTTTGATTAACGAAGAACAATTAAAATGGTCTATTTTCTAAAAGTGTCAATTTTTATGTCTAGTTTGATGTATTGAAAGCTAAAACGAAACCAGATTGATGATGTATGATCTACTTTAGAAATTGGTAATACGCTGTATTTGATAATTTGCACGACTTTTGATGGTTATTTTTAGCTTATAGTGAGTTACCAGCGTTCTTGACCCCCGACGGTGGACTTAATTCGGGCTTCATGATTGCTCATTGTACTGCTGCTGCCTTGGGTAAAGTTAAATTGCACATTTATCTTTGATTTGATACAGAAATCATGTACTACCCTTCATGGTACCATAAGACGAAAAGTTCACAGATAACATAAATCATATAACAGTCTTCGCGTGTCTATCAATGCCTCATAATAACATGTATTGGGTATATGATTCCATCTGAAGCATCAAATGCTCTTTGTTCTCTTCTTTATATTATGTTAAGGTACATTGTATCTTACGTACATACGGTTTGTGCGAGACCTGATTTCGAGTTTATTAACTAATGCACTACCTTTAACTGTTCTTAATAAAAAAAAAAGTAAACAAAACTAAGATAATATATTCGTACCATGGTTAGTGTCACATTTACTTTCAGATATCTATATTGTATATACCAAGACATGTTTTAACCGCTAATCTAAAAGATCAAAGTGTAGTGCTTTCCGGGAAAGTGTCTTCATTATGTATACTAACACACTCCACCCGGTCACATTATACTGACAACGAGCGAACCAGTCGTCCCACTCCCTGTACGCTGAGCGCTAAGCAGGAGCAGAAACTACCACTTTTATAGTTGCTTGGTGTCTTCGGCGGCATGCTTCAGTGATATAGCACTATAAAAAGGGCAACAGTTCCACTATACAAGAAGACACAACATAAATATACCGCAGTTTCCCAAAAACACGCACCTCGCACAACATACACGCAACACGCCGCATACATGGGAGGCCGTCCTTAAATGACCATAACTGTTAATAGGACGTTAATTAATCAAACAAACAAACAAAGTGTATAACAAGTCATGTTTTAACCATCAGTCTCTGAGAACAAGGTGCTATGCCACCCGGCGTCTGTCGACTCCCTGACGACGAGTGCTGGTACTGAGGATCATGTGTCCATGGGAGGATTCGCCGCGAGGAAGTGTCTACGTGTAGTAGAACACGTCGAGCAAGGTAGAAAACATTCAGATGATGTGATAAACGAAATAAATAACTATCCATTAACATTGAAATAAAACACGTATATGGATTAAATTAAGTACTATAAAAATTATTCACTGTCATTTATGTTAAAATAAATTTTATGTACGGTTTTCATTGCATTTGATATGCTGCTATATTTTTCTTCTAGTACTTGCAATAGAATTGTTAGCAGCATGTCAGGCAATCGAGTTTCTACGTCCACTAAAGTCGACTCCACCTTTGGAGGAAGTGTACACGTTAGTGCGAAGTAAGGTTGGGTAAGTTTATACAATAATCAACATCTGCGTATATATGAAGACACCATTTATTTTAATTCGTTCACCGTTCGATAATTTTATAATTGCAACTCAATAGACATCGCTGAAATTATCTGTTAAAACATAATCCAAATAGACAATTACAAAAGTCGAAACTTGCAGGCGCATGCCATTTCATGTTTGTTTGCATTTATTCGCACCTCGTAAAGAGTTTTTATTTCAACAAATTTCATTGACCTACAGTTGTAATAAGTTTATAGGATTAAATAAAATGTTAAGCCTGTACATATTCTCTCGTTAAAAACTTCAATATAGACCATGGAACAAAGATCGCTACATGACACCGGACATCGAGGCTGTGACCAAGATGTTACAAGAAGAACAGGTAATTCTACGTACCAACACAATAGACTAATGATAAGTCATATGGCAATAAAGTCTGTGTTAACAATAAAGATCTTTAAGTGAACATATGAGTCAATGAATTCAATGTAGTTACATCAATTTTAATAAAAACCAATAAAAAAATATATAATTGGTTGATACATTATAATATTTCATAAATATGCTAACTTGCATTATAAATATTTTTTAGTTATTTTGCTAGCGTTATTCAGCCTTCAATCAATAGTTTAGATAGAAATATAGAACTTACAATATTTCAATCATTGGCAACGAGCGGTGTATACTTCAAGGTTTTATCATGAAGATGATGTATTTTTGTCACATGGTTAACTGATACTTGAGTAAACACCAACTATGTGTTTTCTTTACGCAGGTTTGGAGAAAAGCCAAGCCAATGATGGACAACTACCATTCTCTTCAGTCTATTGAGACAAGAGTTTTCTCCCCTACTGCTAGTGGCCCGGATGTTCCTCCGTTGAAAAGGAGAAAGACGTCGAGTATGTCTAGACGTTAGTTACAACAACGTGCAGCAAGCATTACATGACTCATGTCATTTCTCATATGCTTTCATTACACTTTACTATATATATATTGACTGATAACTTGTCTCATTTTTTAATGCGATTTGAGTGACCAAACCTTATGGGAATGAAATGTACGTATGCATGGTTTAAAAGATATATATTTTAATTGTGTGTAATGCGAGCTGTCATATGATACATTCAAAACTATCAAAGTTCTGAAAAGATTTGGAAATATTTTACTTTGTGGGCTATTGTTGTTGTTGTTATTATTAGTTTTGGCCGTTTTATGCGATCCATACGAGATATAGATTTTTCTGTGTTGATAACAATATGATTATAATTACACTGTAGGTAATGTGGGATGAATGAGAATGGTAAGTGTATTTCGACAAAATGTGAGGAAAAGGGGTAATGCTTTTAACGTTTGAATGTTCCACAGATTTTTTATATACAAGATTGCATTAGCATGTATAATTTCAATAATATTTTGCTTTTATATCAACATTGATTTACTTCATCCGCAATCCCTTTTATTCCATATACAACCTACTGAATGATTAAACTTGTTATAAGCAATGCTATCTTGCTAATCTTTTGTTTTTTAAGGTTCGCATATTTTATCTATCTAAATGATTGATCTATTGATCTATGTTTTGTTGGAAACGTGTGAAACATTACTGAAGTAAATTTCAGAAGCAATATCGTATTAAATACTGATGAATATATGGACTATTTGCTAGCATTACAACTGAGGTTTAATTCGCTAGTAATATAGGAACTCGTTAATAATACACACACACACACACACACACACACACACACACACACACACACACATATATATATATAAAACTTGGACAATTGGACTTTGAAGACATTAAACATTTTCATTGATACATTTAAAACAATGAGTTTCACGACATGAATTGTGATAAATGGGAAAAATGAAAAACAACGACCAATATGTCTGTCTTCTGAAAAAAACGAAAAGAGGTTCGTGGCATCAAAAATTGTAATGACGTACAATTTAATGTTTTTCTATAATCAAATTATGGCTTTTCAATTACTTAATCACAAATAAAAATAAAATCCACCATTGTTCAACCAAGAACGCTATCCTTAATAAGTATCACATTTGGACCGACATCACATGCTCCAGAGATTCATAGCCATGTGGAAAGGATCTTATTTTCAATCCTTCTCAGACCTAAACAAAATGAAAATCTGTTTCAACTGAAGTGTGAGAGGCGTATAATTTATTGCGTGTATACTGTTATTTTATTATTATGGATCAATACCGAAAATTATCATATGTCTAATGGAAAAGTTAATTTTCAAAACTAGAAACTTTTACTTTCCTTATATGAATACTATGTATGAAATATATTAAAATTTTATTTGAAATTCGTGATCGAAATTATCTACAATTCTGAACCAAATGTCACATTCGATTCCTAGGTATATATTTACGTCATTGTCGAATATAAAAGAATCTACCTTCAGCCAGTCGATCTTTCTGCACGGAGAAAGTGATCCGAAACCATCCTGGATAAGGCGAAAACATCTCTTTTCCAGGACAAATATACAGACCGCCTTTAAGTAGTCTTTCAAATAAGGCTAACTCTTCTTCATATGTCTTTTTAGGAAGGAACTACGCAATGAAATAAAGATAAATATACTTGTAACCAATATTGCACAATAGAGAATGCTACAAAGCTGGGTAATGATATTATAGTCCAGCGGATTCGTGAAAAAAATGTACACATTTTGATAAAAGCATGGAACTTGGCACAAATATACTAAAGCATATAGGAAACAAAATAAGGACCCGGACCACCTCAGACTTTTTCAAAATATAGAAATGGCGGCCATTTTCCAAGATGGCCGCCGATTTATAAGAAAAAAATCTTCATCTCATATTCATGAATATTTATATGTTGGATATATTTAGTGTTATTTTTACTAAAGCTTTTCAGCACTTTAAAATAGGTAATAAAACATTGCTTTTAATTCCCATTAGTTGAATTATAATATTATGGCATTATAAAAGACATTTTCCAGTATGGTCACCAATTTTTGAGAAAAATTAACTTTGTCATAACATAATGCTTTTAATACCCATTAGATGACTCATGGCATTATAAAAGACATTTTCGAAGATGGCCGTCAATTTATAAGGAATAAGGAAACATCATTATATCATTTGTAATTGAGAATATGTGTGTTGTACCTTGACACATTTGGTATTAATTTTACTGATGGACATACGCATTTATTTAAGCATAAAAATAATTCTTTTATTCGTCTTAGGTTAACATGGCAGTCTCTTATAGATATTTTCCAAAATGGCCACTAGTTTATAAAAAAATAATCTGAAACGGAAGTTATATATATATATATATTAAACGCTAATATCCTTTATATATATATATATACTAAAGGTTAATATCCAGAACTTAGGAATAGATATTTGCAAAACTTTGGAAGTGAGATTTACATGAAAGATATGAATGATAAATGTGTTCAATATATTTCAATCTTTTAACTAGCTGTAACATCTGACATTGACTTCAAGATTAACATAGTATTATAAATGTTGTGATGGGTAGTAACAATCATTTCAAGATGCCCATTGGGTCGAGATTACAAGGTTAGAGTTTTATTGCATATGTTATGGAATGCTGCATGCCATATCAATATTGGATTATAAGTATTGTTTTTGGTATGGGCAAATATTTAAAGGTAAAAAGTAGATTTTTTAGAATTCATGGGGTCAATCTGTACTTTACTTTTCCTCTACAACTGACATTGATTTCTGTTTTGGTATACGCTATAGGGTCTTAAGATTACATTAAATGTTGTTCTGGATATGGGCAATCATTTTAGAGATTACACATATTATTTTTAGATTTTCATGAGCAAAATTGTACATGTAATGCGTGATTAAACTCTTTAAAGTCTTCAAAGGCTGAGCTTTGTACTGATCTCTGAGAACCTCTTGCAATCACATTTTAAAGACTTCGTCAAGACTTAGAGGCCTCTGTCAAAGTTGTCTAATGGGGGTACCCATCAAGTTCTCGTCAGTCTGTTATATCCCACACGTAACGCAGGATGTACATTGATTTTCTTATCTAGAAGTTTTTCTATGTAATGAACAGATTTAACCACTATAAATCTCTTTTAAACCATTATGCAAATGTAACAAGCCGTTCAATTAGAGGCATCTTTGGCTCCATAGCTTCTAATTTTAACTCGGGACACACATAGCTGAGCGTGCGGCCGAAATTCTACCACACTCCCCATTCAATGGTTTGTAAAGTTCCAGGCAATATAAATAAATCCACACTATGCGGTGTAACAATCCACAAATAAAGTCACAATAGTTTTCCCAATATACTCTAATATGGCATTGTACAATTCTTGATATGTCTAATTACAGGTCTCACTATAGTTCTGATTAGCCTTGGATAGCTGGAGTATATATAGCTAAACCCTAATTAAACCCTAATTCAAGAATATTGGAGAACTTTCTTCTTCTAGAAATACCTAACTAAAAATAGACAAACAGAACTTTCTGGAAATAGATCATTCTAGATCCCTACTTATTATCAACATAATTTACAAACATGTATGTTAAAACATGATAATATTCTAGAAAGTTCTATAACCTAGATTAATTATATGACCTAGGATGTATTGATGATATAGCTATAGGAGTTATCTCCCTTATCTAATAACTACATGTATTTAGTGCCATACGTAACACACACATACCCCCCCCCCCCCCCTCCCTTAAAGAAAAGAAAGTTTTCTTGAAAAGGAAACTACTTGAAATATCAAGTAACATTTAAATCCTTGATAAAGCATCAGCAAAGATATTATTTTTTCCTTTTATATGTTTGATGTCAAGATTGTACTCTTGCTAAGTCAGACTCCACCTGAGAATTCTTTGATTTTTGTTTTTCATTTACCAAATGAAAGTCAAAGGGTCGTGGTCGGTGAAGAACAACACAGGCACAACTGTAGTGCAAAGATACACATGAAATGGTTCAAGGCCAAAATCAATGCTAAACATTCTTTCTCAATGGTGGAATGATTTCTCTAATGTTTGTCAAAAAGTTTGAGAAATAACAAATTGGATGGTCAATTTGTTCAGAACCTTCTTGCATCAAATGAGCACCAACACCTACATCGCTGGCATGAACAAACGGTTTAAACTGTTATTAAAATCTCTAAAAGCTGTAAGAACTGGCGAGGTTGATAATATGGCTTTCAATTTCTCAAAGGCAGACTTACATTCGTCTGACCAGACAAAGACATTTTTCTTTAACAAAGCAGTAAGTGGAGCTGCTATAACAGAGAAATTCTGACAAAATTTTCTGTAGTATGCAGCCATACCAAGAAATTTCATCAGCTCTCTCCTGCTTCCAGGAGTTGGAAAATCTATAATTGCTTCTACTTTGGCCTGAACAGGTTTTACCAGTCATTGTCCTAAATAATCAACAGTTACATGACAAAATTCACATTTCAGTAAGTTTACAGTCAATTTCATGGTAGTGAGTCAATCCTTGGAATTGGATAAGAGTCTGTTTTATTGACAGAGTTTACTTTTCTGAAGTCAGTACATAACCGGTATGTCTTGTCTGGCTTTGGCACCAGAACACCATAGCTGTTAAAAGGACGTTAATAAATCAAACAAACAAACAAAGCACCAGAACACATGGGGAGTTCCATTCACTTTTACTTGGTTCAGTGATAACATGGTCCAACATGTATTGAATTTCTTTCATTAAATGTTCTTCTTTCAAAGGATTGACACGGTAAGGATGTTGCTTGACAGGTGGCGCATCGCCCACATCCACGTCGTGATATATAGCATCTGTTTCGCGGAAACGAATGTTTATAATCAAATATCAGATATTCCAGTTCATTTCGTTCTCTTTCCGATAGATTACATAGTTTCTTGCCCAAGTTTGCGAGCACATCTGAGTTCCGTAAGTTAACACCACAGTCTAAACTTACATCTTGTACACCACCATCTTAGTCTAATTTACAAATGTTTGCGGTACTTTACAAATGAGTTGCGCTTTGACAGAATCAAATAGAAACGCTATTTTGTGATAAACGTGATGAAACATTCGGTATATAAGCATCAAAAACGTCAGGAAATCGCATGTTTACAATGATTGTTACGCTTCGATTTTTAAATCGCCACTAACGCCTACTTCATAGCAGTAATACAACCATAAAACGTAATGATGGATCTAGAGGAATGGATGTGCGTGTTCGTTTTCAATTTCTCTCAAAATCTAGCCATGCTATGGAAAAATCGGCTCCTTATTTCTGCAGAAACATCACTTGCAACCGACACCAACGTTTTCGTTCTGATCGGCCGCCATCTTGAAGTGTCCACTCCAGATCGGGTACACCACAGTGAAAATAATGTCCAAAATATCTAGCTTGCAAAGGCTGCCCCGGTATTGGTAATAGAGTCAAAATTTTGTCACCTAGATCAAATCTTCTTGCACGGGCATCTTTATCATACCATGTTTTCATTTTGGTTTGAGTAACGGCCAAATTTTCTTTTACCAATTCACATGCCCTTGTCAACCTTTGCTTAAAGTTAGACACATACTCTAAGAGATTCACTCTAGAATCTTCGTCCAAAATTTTGTCTTTTTTCGAAATTTTTCGAAGAATTACGTACAGTGTGTCCAAACACATGTTCAAAAGGACTGAAACCAAGAGATTCTTGTACAGATTCTCTAACGCCAAACAACAACAAGTGTATACCTTCGTCCCAATCTCTATTGTTTTCAAAACAATAAGATCTCATCATATTCTTCAATGTCTGATGAAAACGGTCAAAAGCACCCCGAGTCTCTGGATGATAAGCACTAGACTTATATTGCTTATTCTGGAGCTTGTACATGACATGTTGAAAATTACCAGACAAAAAATTCGAACCTTAGTCGGATTGGACAGCTTTTGGAAGACCTACCAGTGTAAAGAATTTAACCGAATCTTGACGATATTATTGGCCTTCATATTTCTGAGTGGAATGGATTCAGGAAAGCGTGTGGAAGCACACATAATTTTAAATGATACTCATTCCCAGACTTAGTTTTGGTTAGAGAACCTACACAGACTATAATGATTCTACTAAATGGTTCCTCAAATGCTGGAATAGGGTACAAAGGTGCAACAGATTAGGTTTCCCTACCAACTGACAAGACCTACAAAAATCCGCCACATCCTGTTTCAACTTTGGCCAAAAGAAGTGATCTAAGATCCTGTTATAAGTCTTGGTCACACCTAGATGCCCTACCATAGGTACGACAAACTCAGAATACCTTGCCTATACCTACAACCTGTGGGACAACTATTTGATTGACAATCTTCCAGTCTTCCTCGGGAGACACATTCCGGGGGGACGTCACTTGCGCATCAACACACCTGACCTACGAAAGACTGGACTTTCTCAGCCTCTTCCTCACTCAAAGCCCGATTACACAATAAGGATATTTCAGGATCTTTTTCCTGTTCTACTATAAGCTCCTCTTTAGACAAAAATTATTTACTCATCATGTCAGACAAAGACGTACCCTTGTTTGGAACACTTCTATCGCTATCAACGTGTACAGGATTGCTCAAAAGATCACACTTGCCCCCAACATCCTCTGTATCATGCAAGAATTTCTAATGTACCTATCATTTACTCCCTTAAGGTAATGCTAATTATTACTAGGTATTTTTAATGAGCCTTATAGATGAATATATAATGTAAATGCATTTGCTATAATATCAATTGCTATATATATCTTCACTCTTAAGTTTCTTATCTTAGATTTTTTTTACTGAAAGATGCTGCCTAAGATTCATTAAACTGCAAATGGGCAAACGGGTCGTTCCATTCACTTTATGCTGTGTGATCAGCAGGAGCAGAAGAATCGTTTTTATTGACTATTATTGAATCGTCAAATGGCACCAATATGTCGCACGGATAAAGAGAAATCAATAGATAGTGTAATCTTAAGAAAAGATACAACATATATTAGGAAGTTTGATTCCCAAAGTGATCATGAAAAATAATCATCACATGCTCTTATGATATGAAAGGTTGCATTACTTATCTACACAGTAGGTAGTGAGAGTTTTTTTTTTAATTTTTATTATGAATTGAATTAACTATTTACATATCATAAATTAATTCTAATACTCCTGTATTAAGTAATATGTACGGCGGCCATATTGGAAAATGGTCGATATGACGTCATAGGCTATTTTTAGAAATGGCCTAGACTCTAAAAAGTTGTTTTGTAGTTGTATTCTTGATGTCAAATCAAATTTAACATATTTAAATCTTAAATGAATTTTGATAACTATAACTTGATGCTAAGATACGCGATAAGTAAAATGTATGTGGCGGACATATTGGAAAATGGCCGCCATGACGTCATAGGCTATTTTTAGAAATAGTCCAGATCCTTAAAAGTTTCCTTTGGTTGTATTTTTGATGTCAAATCAAATTTATAGGGACAATTCAGTGAGGTTTATTCTGTTACATAACCACGAAGCAAAATATGACATAAATGTATTGTTCTACATTTCTTATGAAGCATATAACAAGAAATATTGACAAATGTTACGACGTTGGTAAGTTTTTTGATTGATACCGTTGATATTCCAAATCGTTGATCAATACGTTTAAGCATTTAAAACATGTACGCTGTACCCATACCTGTACCAAAGTCACGCGCGTTCAACAAATACAATAACCAACCACTGATGAGTTGATGAAATTATTTTTAGACAAGACCATGCATCTAACAAGGTAATCACACTACTGTACGAGCGATATGAGTAGTTCTAGGCAAAAATTCCTTACTACACTGGCAAGGGCCAGGGTTCGGCATACAAGACATCCGACCAAAATGTGTAATGGCGGACAGTAAGCGAGTTAAATACATCACATACATTTCACTACAGTGGGCTTTTCTAGCGTATCACAGTAAAACCAACTAATCTAATTTCAATTAGAACTGGTTTGTTTCCGAAATATGTCCAAATTTTAATGTACTCTTAGACTGAAATTTACCTTTAACATATTTAAATCTTAAATGAATTTTGACAACTATGACTCGATGCTGTTGGAATGTACTGTAATAAGTTATATGTGTGACGGCCATATTGGAAAATGGCCGCCATGACATCATTATTAGATTATTTTTGGAAATGGCCCGGGTCCGAAAAAGTTTCCTTTGGATATATTATTGATGTCAAATCAAATTAATTATATTTAATCTTAATGAATTTTGATAACTATAACTTGATGCGAAGATATGCGATAAGTAAGATGTATGTTGCGGCCATATTAGAAAATGGCCGTTATGACATCATAGGGTATTTTTGGAAATGGCCCATATCCTAAAAAGTTACCTTTGGTTGTATTTTTTATGTCAAATCAAATTTATTATTTTTCAATCTAGAATAATTTTTGATAATTATGACTTGATCTTTAGGAATATAATAACTAATATGTGTGGCGGCCATATTGGAAAATGTGCCAAATTTCGTGCTTTTATCAAAAAGTACATAATTTGACCAAATTCCTGTACAAATCCGCTGGACTATTAAGTAATGTTACATTTGTAGTATATAGACCTGTGTTTGTTTGACTCCAACTAATGTCTTTTTAGGAAGGAACTACGATAGAAAATAAAGATAAATATACGTGTGTGCATGACAAATTATGTTATGTTTACATAACACTGAGGTGTTATCCACAGGTACAAGATATATAACTTTAACATTTCCATCTGCAAAGATGACGTGCCTTCCGGTCTATCAGAGTTACTTCCCTTCGTTTTACTCTGTCATGGAAAGAAACGAAGGGAAGTAATTCTAATATTTAAGAATGGGTGCCGAGGAATCGATACTCAAAAGAGTTGTCAACAAGCAATGCTTTGGTATATTTTAAACAGTAACACCATTTGTATCATGTTTGTAGATAGCTAAATATCAAATTTGTGTCATTTGATCATATCATGAAAATTGCCGTAACGACCACCCTTTATAAAGTCATATCACAATAAAGGGTGTTTATAGCGTAAAAACTACATGGTTTTGTGATAAGGTTATTCTATAGACTGGTTTGACTCTATATCCAATACTAACAGAACATCCATATGGTTGATACAGTCTATATCTATTGAATCATTATTACACATACAAACCTTGGTAAGGTTTACCCAAATGAATCCACCTGCTGAGCCGCAGTAGAAAGGTATACTATGTCTTTTCAACCAACCACGTATAAACTCTAGATTTTCCTGTAAACGCTTTCGATAGGTTGGCAGGTATACTCTGTCAAGCCACTCTAAGCAGAAAAAATATCAGAATGAATGACATAAAAAATCAACATTTAAGTTACTTAATTGTAGATTTTTTTTCACACACGTCGTCTTATATCAAAATATATAAATTACCTTTATGGCAATAATAGGATATCCTTTAAAAACATAATTTTAATTAATGCTATAACAAAATAAAATAAATCACGAGATTTTAATAAACCCACATTATCGGTCACAAAATATAATTTATAATGGTAATGAACTAAGATGTAGTATTTATCGGGAAAAAACAAATCCTTGCTTTCATACCAGTGTCAGAAATAATGGCGTTTAACATAATTTGAGTAGGTGCTGAGATTGTGCCATACGCTGATGATTTTCTGAGGTGATTTATTAACCGGGCGTTCTTGCTGTATAGCATCCCACATCTGAAGCCCGACAGAGACAGATCCTGTCGAAAAACAATACGCATGGTAAACGACATCCTCGATATTCAAGTGGTTACTATTTATATTGTCATATCCACCCCTGGATTATGCCATTGCAACACTGAATGCTCTGTGTGAGACAACAGATAAAACAGGTAGATTGGTACTTTAATCAAAATAATCGAATAACGGTATACTGTATGACTTTGGAATTCAGAGACACTCTATGTAAATCTTCAAAGATCGTCTCTGTAGGCCTATCATTGCTGAATTTTTCTTCCTAAAATGCCATCAGTTTTGCTGCTATGACATTGTCCAGTGGTGGATATAACGACAGTGATAGTAACCCATGTCGAGGATGAGTAAACGGTAATACATTGTAATCAATTATTTTGATATCCATTTACTACACTGAATGATTACATTCTAGCGTAACCACCAAAACTGTGTGGTAGTAATTTATAAAGTATTTTAAGGGAAAAATATTGTATGGAAATAGACAGCTTTTATCGATTATCAATTTGATGTAAAACATTATCGGCAGTACTGTAGAAGAAATGTTAGTAATTGTTTCAGAACATATACAATAAATATTACCTCTTATTGGAATACGTTATTGAGAAAATGCCGTGACCACTTTACCTTGCTGAATCCCCACATGAAATGTGTCCGACTTGGATCCGGTATATCACACTGGAGGACACTGGTAAATTTCGTTTTTTCGTGACATGACAGGGCGAAGATTTCGTCCACTAAGATATGGATTTTCTTTCTAAATATAAGTTTATAATGAATGTTGTTTGTTTATATTTGTGACTTTTACATGAATTTCGTTTTTGGGGAAAAAAAAACCACCATTTAATGGCTATACATACAAGGACGTTCGTGGTTGTCAAAATATATGTGTATGACGTCTTCAAAGATCCGAAGGATACTATCTACATACTGCATGTAGTACACTCAACTCTTCAAGGAAGCTGCTGTGGATGCTTTTAAAGTTTATAAATATATGCTTGAATTCATTAACACAAACAAAACAAATATCAAACGTAAAATATTATACACATGTATTACGTTATAAATGCCTTTAAATATTAAGCACAGATGCCTAAGGTGGAGAGCAATATCAAATTTAAGGCACCTGACTGTGGAACGATATAAGACGTTATTTAGACATTGCAATCATGTGATTATATTGATTGATAGTCAAGTTAAAGGACGCCTAAGGTGTACTTGGTCTTCAAATAACTGTTATACAGAATACCTGGCACAGAACTTCAGCAGAGTGCCCACTTCTTGTTTGCTGTAAACCTTCCCTGTGGGGTTCTGAGGATTGCACAATATTAGTCCTCTTACATTGTGGCCCTGTAAGATTATTAAAGTTTTATAAAAGTTACAAAACGAAGCATTTTAGAAGCATTCCGATTGTATCTCAAAATATTATTATTATGTCTTTGCATATTGCAGAGTTGCCTGCCCTTGCGGGTATGTATTAATTGTGACGCCATTATTTTCTGCGTCGTTTTCTCTGAAAGTAAAACGTTACGCTCGCACATACATTACATGACAATCGATACCTACCCACAAGAGCCGATAACCCTGTAATATGCATATACAGATTATCTATAGATAACAAGAATTATGTAACAAACATTTGAAATAATTATATGTAATACGTTTTCCATGAAAATGCGCTCGCCTTGTAAATTTGTAAAACAAGAAAACTATTACCAATTTTTAACTCAAATGATATATTTATTATAAGATGTAGCTGACCAACCTCATCTATAGCTTTGCGGTAATATTTTTCAATGACGTTAAGATGGAATTCGGCCGCATCTCCTTTATCACGCTCCTGTAAGAAAATTACATAGTCTCGTGATATTATGTGAATATAATATGAAAGACATCATCGATACTCCAGGGGTTACTATCACTGACGATCTATCCATTCATGGACTATCTTATAATAGAACTGGAGACGACAAAAGAAGACACGGGTAATCTGATATTTGATGTACATCAAAGGAATGGTAATACGATACATTGTGGTTGACTGTGTTGATTTAAAGTTGTTCGTCGCTCTCTCAGTCTTCAAAGTCTCTGCAGGGCTGTGATGGCCAGTGCTATTCTCCTAAACTGCCTCCACTTCTACTATGAAGATAGCCAAGGGTTAGTAACAACATCAGTGATTGTAACTCCTGAACTATCGGGTATGCATGAATTTGTAGTCAACTTTACACATAAGTAATAAGTAGTATTCAATAAAAGTATAGCTGGAAAAAACACACACAAATATATATATTCTCCAGCAGCAAATATTATGTGTCAGTGAAGTTAAGCTTCTGCGAATCTTAAACATGGACCTTCAATTTTGAACTAATATCGTGACTCATTTTCTAATCCGCTAATACTCCAATTACTGTTTTCGTTTACCATATATTTTAACATATACAAAAGGTACTTGACATGTTAAAACGCTATTATTGTTATGCTATCTTATGTACTTTTGCTATCTAATACCTCAAACATTGGAACTTCGTAGAAACGGACTCCGGCTACATCTTCTATGTCGTTACGGAAACGGCCGAATGAGGGCGTAACGCATAGAATGGTGTCTAGGAAGGGATAGAAATAATCAAAACATTACTTATTCATTTCAGTTTTTAAAACACGATTAAAAATATAATTGAAAACGTTATCCAACATAATATCACGAATACGATGTCATCATTATGATGTATCAGAGTTACTTCCCTTTTTCACTCTGTCAGTAAGGAGTGAAATGAAGAAAATAATTCCAAAAGATCAGAATGAGATGTTTTCAAAAAGGCCATGTATCTAATTGGAAACAATTCGAATAAAACTGTGTTAAAGTTCACAGGTATTAAAGTAAATATGTTCATAGTATGAAATTCCACAATGACCAAAATTCTAAAATATGTTTGCATCAATAAACAATCTGATTGAAATTACAATTCTATAAGTACTTCCCGATATAAGCACACGAATATATTGTGCTCGATTTATCAAAATTAGGAAATTATTTATAACTAGTAGGCCATGGGCTAGGAGGGTCCCACATGCAATCCCCCTCCCCCCCCAAAAAAAAAACACCTCTCGAATTTCATTAAAATTTGAAAAATAGTCATAACATTGACATTTTCAACCGAAGTAGACAAATGAGGTATCAAAATGACCACAATTGAACAACAAATACATATCAGGACCAAAAAATTCAATATATGTAGTGATTTCTACGAAGGAAATGAAAAAAATCTTATTTTAAGCTCAAAAATGGTGTTGTTCAATTGTGGTCATTTTGATACCTTATTTGTCTACTTCGGTTAAAAATGTCAATGTTATGACTATTTTTCAATTTTTAGTGAAATTCGACATGGCGGCCATCTTTATGACGTCATAACCGGAAGTTCATCCCAACTTATGCAATGTTAACATTTTGATTTGTGATCAGTGGGTCATAAGGGTTCAGTAAAAATATGGTTCGGAGGTTTATGGGGGGATGCATGTGGAACCCTTCTAGCCCATGGCCTATAGTATCTTGATAATATTACGTTTTGCGATTATATAACCTTTGAACTTCAACTACGTTTTCCCATGTAATTTAATTTCCTCTTCTTATATGTACGAGGTAAATGTTTCAAGTCCAAGTAAGGCTATGAATTCGAAATGCTAGAAATAAGCATATGACCTACCACCTTCATCACCGATCGCTAATGCTGCAGCATTGAGAATACCTGTAACACCATCTTGTAGAACAATCTGAAAACGACAGCCACACTACCTCATTACATTGTATGCATATAACATCTTCTCGTTATGCAATTTGATTTCATTCTCAATAATCAGAAAGAGCTTTCAATATGTTAATGCTTATAAAATATCATTCATGTTTGTCCATGTCTTTGAATGATTTTCACAAAGAAAGACACCTACTAGTTGCATCAATAGAGGTATACATTAGTATCCGTAATCTGTTTTAATGTAAAGAAATAAAATACATGTAGTAGCATTTGTTATTACTTTTTGTTCGTGGTTTGCTTTGGAAGTAAAAATATTTACATATAAGTACTTAAATATTTAAGTAAAACCAATTATCATAACAATGAAACAGGTGTATACATCAGTATAATGACAACTTGACCGTTCATCAACTTTTCATCTTAAGTCAAAAATAAATTAAAAATAATTGAAGACAAAAATCGTTAACCTCCTGTGGATCAAGTGGCTTCGGTAAATCCAACTTCCTTGCTAAAAACGTTCCTATGTTTCGACGCAGACTATAATAAAAATGAATAAAATTAGACTCAATGTGATTTACAGTAAAATGTTTATTTAAAGTTGTATTTCTTGCAATTTTCACCATCACAAACTCTCATAAAACATACAATGTGTGAATGTGGATGCTTATATATGATGGTTCAGATCCATCAAAGCACCAAAATACTATTGACATAGCGGTAAATGTGGCATGAAATATCACACGTTTTGAAAGATCCACCAGTCAACGCCATGTTTCAAACTATCGGGTAATATCGGAAAAACCGAGTTGCATCACGGGACCGACATCGGCGATACCCGTAAAGATAGGAATCTCTAATATTTCAATTTATTTGTTGAATAATTTTGCGAATGCGGACTATACAAAAGTCGGTAAATATCGAAAGTTTAAAACTTAGGGAGACGGAGAAAAACATCTTTAAGCGATGTAGGGAGACGGAGAAAAACATCTTTAAGCGATGTACAAATTTTCTTGTTATTTCGCGAGATAGCTAGAACACGAATTCAAATGTTACTCGAATAATCGTAAAATCAAAAACATGTATGTGAATACACGATTTTTTTATATCAGTCCTTGATCGGGAATTTGTGTAATGGCAATTAATAACGAAGACGAGAAAAATTGTATACGCGAAGATAAAGTGCTTTACATCTTAAAGGACTACATAGTGTTTCAATACATTATTGTGGAGAATTCAGTACTTTTGATGCTACATATAAATTTGAAAACGTGAAATAACAATTAATAGTAATATAAGATGGCGTCTGACTTACAATTCGAATCCCGAAAAGTTGCAATAGTATAATGACATTTTATCTGCAATTAAAGGTGCTAATTCTCCAATCTGCAATTCAAAAGAAAATTGGTTTGGGGCCCGAAACATTTTATGTAAATATGATATAATGTTTAACATAATGCATTCGTGTTTTAAAGTTAATCAATTAAAGGCAATCACAAGCAATGTGGCGTTTTCCACATTACTGACTGATAAGCCGTTTGGTGTGCAGTTTGACCTATTAAATAAACGAAGTAATAAATTAGTGTTCAATATTTGAAAACAGACAAAGTAAACAAAAAATACTCCTATGAAAAAAACCCAATCAAAAAACGATTACTTATATATAGAGTTTCATACAAGAGTGACTATGTGGAATTTTATCAAACGAGTTAAATAATTCGATATGCCACGTGCCTTTACGCGAGTGGTATATCAGATTATTTAACGAATATGATAAATTTCATATCACATAGTCACGAGTGTAAGATTCTAAAAACTTTTAAGTTTCGTCTCTATATAAAACAAAAGTAATCTAGCTCAAATGTGACGTTTCCGTCTACTTAGACAATCATGCGACGTCATATATAGATTATGACATCAAGAATACCTGTGACGTCACAATAGTGTTATTGCACGTGTCTTACAATATTTATGACATAAACTGATACTTGGTATACTGCCTAAAAGATTGGTGTGTTCTCAAAGTTTTTGAAGTGTTTGTTCAATCGGTGACTATAACTTCAAGCAGTTCTACCTATTAGAACGATAACGAACCCTTGTCTATCGCTTATCTGATGACATCACATCTAACCCTCATTTAGCATCTGGATAAGCAGTCTTAACCTATATATAGTCGACAGAAGTCAAAACATTACGTAATAAAACAAAAAATGACATTTGCTCTTTTGGGAAATCAAAAATATCATTATCACTATGTCAACGATAAGCTTTAAAACTAATATAAAATAACTAAACATTAGGTAAACTGTTAAACTTGTAAGTCGATACAAAATGAGAAATAAATAGATAATGACATATCGATCAATTCACTGCAAAGGAATTTTGTGATTTTTTAAGTACGATGAACTTTATAATAATATACGAGCGGAATGTATTTTGATATATCAGAGTTACTTCCCTTCGTTTCACTCCGTCAGCACTGACGGAGTAAAACAAAGGCAAGTAACTCTGTTAAATCAAAAGGAACAGAAAAAAGCAGGAAAATGGACTTGACCGGATATTCAACTTTGATAGAAGAAAAAACCCTAATCTAAAGCAGTTTTTATACGTGGGAAACATGAAGAGCAACATGCCAAAAAGTATATTATTTACCTTTTTAATCCATAAGTCTTCGCACGTTTTGTTCTCCACCGTTCCAAGGTTGACTATGCCCTAGAACCCAGTGTTGGAATAAACACCTGTTACCTGTTGTTTCATTATTGGTATCATCACAAATATAATGCAAGCATAACAAATGATACATACATAATGTATTTAAATTTACTGTGCGGTAAAATGGGTACACATGATCAAACAGAGGCAACATGCAGTGGTCTTCAACCTTATTTTAGATTTTTTTTACATTATCATCTGTAATTGTAAAGTGTTTTGTTCAACAGGTACTCATCTAAACGTACACATAGTATTAGAAACAAGGATTTTTACATTTCTTTCAAGCGGCATGCTGGTTTATCAACACTTTTTGGTAGGTTTCCGAAGAAATATCAACAGGTAAAATATTTGAGCAGTTATGGCATATACAACTATAATATGGTACACATATTTCTATTGGTTAGATCTATCAGATTATCATCGAAAGAAGTAGGTCTTATTGCTTAAATAACATGATCATACATATAATAGTTCCCTGAAAAATAAAACTTACGTAATTGAGGTCAAAACGTCAACATGCAAATAATGTTTATCAAAATAAATTGATTAAGCTAATACTTAACTTACCTTCGGATTATCTATCGGGTTGTAGGCATTTCCAAGTGCTTGAAGAAGGTAACTCCCTAGAAAATCTGTGGTCTCCAATGCTCTGTCAGCACGTTTAGACAACATACCCGCCATATTGTTAGGTAAACTCTATCTTATGTGATGGTACTTACATACGCAGAATTCTGGTTTTAATAATATCCTTATCTGGGAAATGTGCAGATCTCTTGCATGCACTTTAATCGTACATTCCTGGCGTACTGTGTATGATGATGTCAGAATGATAAATACCAGGATGAAAGTTCACGAATTAGGCGGATATAACCGGTGATTTTGTTTTACGTTATCATGACGTAAGTGTTATCGTGCTAATCAATACTCATATGACTCATTTTTTGGACATTATCTTTGATATTGAGATCGGTTAAAAACCTCAATGTTTGTATATATCACTTATGTATTTGTAACAGGAGTGGAGAAATTAATTGGCTAGACCGGCGCTCGAACCTGGGACCTCTGAACAATAGTTCGACCCAGTTCAATCCCCTTACATTATTTTTTTTTTATAATTAATAATAGATGAAGATATTTATTTTGCTAAAATACGGTAAGTCTGTTTTGCAGTGATTCAATTCTCTTCATTTTCCATGGTCATAAAGGGCCCTTGCTTGATTTATTTGATAAATCTGTCTAAAGACTTATTTATTTTGCATTAAGAGAAGAACGAATAAGTGAATAAATCTTTTTTGTAAGCAAAGGGTATTATTTACTGACGAAATACAAAAGGAAAGTAGACTTATTATTTTCAACCGAAATGTATTGAAATAATAATACTATCGGACCTTTCGTATAGAGATTTTAGTAAAATGTTTCTATTGCATTTGGAGTTTGTATTTATGCCAATATCTGCTGAATTATCAATGAATATTTATGTCAACAAAATAGAATAAAATACATCAAAAACTAAATTAGCAAACGCATATGCTAAGGGAAATAACTCTTAATATCTACATATCAGTGGTTTATTATACATACTTTTACAAAATAGCCGTAATCAAAAATAATAACGTTATCCATTAATAAAAATCATTGACCTATTCTTATTGTTTAGTTAATTGTAAAAGTGATCATTCACTTCAAATAAATCATGTTAAAGCTACCTTTTAGGTTGTAGAGTCTACCGCATTCAAAACAAATTTATCGACTTTCGCTTTCATGTTTTTTTTTTTTTTTTTTTTTTTTTTTTTGCTTTTACTACATCCGATTTTTCTAATTGACTGGGGAAAAACATTTATTTTATTTTTGTCATTAATTCTTGCTTTGTATGGCTCAACTACCTAATCAAAGTGTTTCGCAGTAATCGGTTCAACACTCAAAAAAGTTAGAGGTCACCACAATGTCCTTCATACACATTACAGTGTATACATACCAAATTCTATTCAAATTAGTTTTATTGTTTTTTATTATATGCAATACTACATATTTTCGAAACACCGCAAAAGAACACACATAAAGGTGCGCCATGTTGACACTTTCCTATTTAAATATACATTTACTGTCGTCTGTGCCGTCACAGGGACCACAAGGAACCTAGCAGGGAGAGATTGCTGCGGGTAATGTACATGTTTTTCGAATCTCAAAAGCAGTATTAAATGTAGGCTTTAAAGGTATTTTAATCTTAATATATTTCATGATAAATAAATAATAATATAATATATATGATAAATTTAAAGAAAAATCCTTACGGACGAAATCTATAAGAATAAGAAATAAAAACAATAACGACTGACTATATATATATATATATATAATATATTGCCTATACCGTCATAAAGTGATCCGAAAAAGGTGTAGTTTCACAAAATTCAATTGGAATATTATCAAATGGCCTGCACGGTCGGTTTGTCTATTATCAAACTAAGAGAATCCCTTCTATCTTTGGTATACTTTAAACTTACTTATGCTGGCGTAATCAGATTTTAGCGCAACACTGAAGCGCTATGGTGAATTCCCCTAATTACAGTAGTTGTTCTATTACTACAGAAAAGGCACAATCCTATCATAATGGGAAGTTTCCACTACAAAATGCACTTTAATATGATTACAACGAAAATATGTACGTTCTCAGTATTCGTGTACGTTCACAGTATTTATTTTATCTATCATATTCATATTCTTCGACAAAAACTTGCTTTTGTTTCATTATTCATGGTTTCGATTAAATTTTCCCAATCGCAATGTTGTATGAATACAATTCTTCAGTTAGCACAAAATAATTTATTTATATATCTGGTGATTAAGTGAACAAAACCGATTTAGAGAAAACATGCGTGGTTGTGATATAATTTTAGCAAAAATATAGTTGTGGGACAGGAAAATAAAGAAAAAACTTATTAAAATGATGAGTGATTAGTGCCGAATGCCAAACACAAGCCCTCCTACACAAGAAATAGTAATGACATAAATATAAATAATGTATTAAATTAACATTTCATTTATTTCAAAATGTAAACCAACTAAGGAAAAAAATAAAACAAATAAAAGCAAAACAAAATGTAACACTACAGATATGTGGATGGTGAGAAAAGGACCACGTGTGTTAAGTGTCAACATGATGTGATTTGTCTCGAGTAGAGGGAATGTACGGCTAACTAGTGTGTCAGAGGTTGACATGTGGAATATATAAGGGTTCCACAATATAGCTAGACAAATACTCCTCACCAAACCAACATGGCGGACTCGTTGTCCAAGCGTGCTATCAGAGCACTGAATATACCTGAGTTTTTAGTCCACTATCTCCTGGAGGTATCTGCTAATGCATATCATCCTGCAGATAATCCAAATGTAAGTATATGATAATTAAAAAAATAAATAAATCTTATAATTAAAAGAGGTCATGGTTATTTGGTACAATAAACGTAACACACACTAATTACTTAAATAAAAAACATAAAAGGTACAATTTTGCATAATTTGCCAAAACTCATGTACATTTCTTACACAAATTAGTGCAATTGCAAGGCGCATAGTGAAAAAACGAACCTTGGTAATATGAAATACAGTTTAAAACTATAAATCATAGCATTATATACCTTATATCTTCTTGAAGAAACACACAATGGATATCTCCATTTTAAGAATATAAACTTTGCACTTCACATTTTAATTTAAAGGGCAAAATCAACCTCGGTACAATAGAAAATAAGACATGTGAAGACATTTGGCTGAAGAAGGTGAGTAAAATCTTTTATGACATGGATTTTTATACTAGTTCCATCAACCTTGATGATCCAGGGGTTACTATCACTATCGTAACATCCACTTCTAGAATATGTCATATCAAACTGAAGGTAGTTCAAGAGAAAAATCACAGGTCTGAGAACCTTCCTTTGAAGATTTTCAGAGAGTGATGTTCAACTTAAAACAATGCAGTGCACTGTCCTTTGATTCATTTGATGTACATCAAAACATCAAAGGACCAGACCACATGCTCATCCGTTGTCGCTGACGTTTTGCTATGACATATTCGCTGGGTAGATAAAACAATAGTGATAATAATCCCTGGAGTATCGAGGATGTAGTAAGATAGTGGTATAAATCAATATCATACTTTCAATGTATTGCCGTAATAGTGTATCATGAAACAACGTGTAATAAAGTAATTGTAACCATTCTAATCATGATGCTCAGTAACGCCTGCCTTAAAGGCCCACTACCTTTCCGGAGCAATTTTAAGGTTTCTTAAAACCAATGATAACATACGAAATTATATATCGATGGCCTAAGATGAGATAATAATACCTAAAAAATGCAAGATTTCTTGTTTAATATATGATAACTGTGGCGATTCATTTCGCTATTTTGACCTCTGGCGCAGTTATATTCAACTACCACGCGGTATTTAGGACGACGGCTGGAAACATAAGACGACCCGCGTAATTAAAATTAACATTTTATTTATTTTAAATGATATTTTCAGAAGATGATGATGAGTGTAGTATCAACGGTAAGTTAATAACTTTTGAGACTCTACAAAATTATCAATCTCGTTTTACATTCCCATTTAAAAATAGAATAAAAGCTGTTTCGGAAAGGTAGTAGGCCTTTGATAACCGCTTTTGTATAAAGACTACATGCTTAATTAGACTACATTTATAGGATCCCAAAATTACGAACATCAACACAATTCAACCATTAAAGGACTGCTAGGATCATTTTTCATTTGTCTCTCGGGTGGTCTTTATAGACCGGTGTGACTGCATATTAACCATTAAGGTATCATTAAATAACGATAAAATATCCGAAGGTTTGAGTTTGTACTGTTTTACATATACATATATTAAAGATAAAGAAAGGAAGAAAATCGTTAATTAAAATACATATCAATGTGTATCGTCATTATTGAAGGTTGAAGAGTTGACTCCTTTGATTGCGGACAAATCTTCACTGTATTATTATAACTTCACAGGTTTTGCCACGTGAGT
Source organism: Argopecten irradians (assembly GCF_041381155.1). Classification (NCBI taxonomy): domain Eukaryota; kingdom Metazoa; phylum Mollusca; class Bivalvia; order Pectinida; family Pectinidae; genus Argopecten; species Argopecten irradians. The sequence continues at coordinate 32,715,801 of NC_091145.1, read as the reverse complement.
ATACACTTTATATATAACGCTTTAAACATATATAAGAATGATGACAATATTTTTTTCTCATCGATTAATCTATTTTAGGTTTTCAAATCAGCCGTTTGTAGTAAAGTTATAAAGGCTTCTATCTCATGGTGCTATATATATATTTGTAATTTAATTGATATTAGTCTTTTTCATTGTAGGACAAAAAGCTACCGAAAATTCACTTAAATTAACTCCAAATCCAACAACCACTCGTTGTGCAAACCTCATGTACATATATCAAATAAATTATTATTCTAGCGTTTAATTTGTTTTTGTTGATGCAGCCTCCGTCAAAATATTGGCAAGTTTTTGGGAACCAAGTTAAACCTACCGGAGCCTCTGGATCCAGGAAAGGTAATTTATGTTTCTACCATTGTTATCTACGTTTTATGTCGCTTACTGTTTTGCTGAGTGTTTACCTGTTTTCCTTCTATAAGTAGTCATCCGTTAATATGTGGGTCGCAAACTTGATATCAATTTACAACAAGGGGACACTTGACACGTGTAAAATATGGCAATTGTTAATTGTTATGTCGGATTTTCTCAACCGAACGACCTTACCCTATGTGTTATGTCGCTACCTTTCACTTTATCATATTTGTTTTACAGATAGTCCTCCTCGACGGTGTGACAGCTGTTCTAAATGCAGTGGCTCTAGCAATCGCGGATGAAGGTGGTAGGTAATGAATACCTAAAAAAAGACAATGACATAATATCCGGAGGATTATATTGTGATAATATCATTTCAAAGTTTATCTTCAATACGGGTAAAAGAAGTATGCTATTCTAAAATTTACCAATAATGGATATTAACCGATGCACGTGTTGTCTACCAAGACGCAAACAAAATCTTACATGCAAGAATGACGTTTTCTTCATTTATCATAAAATACTATTAAATAAATGAAGTCGATTTAAAACAATGGTTGATTTAAAGTTATATGTGCCGTAACTGGGCGATAATCTTGACATGCTATTTTTTTATCATTAATTTATCAAAAACCATAAGGTTTGATGAATAAAGCTGTAAAAATCATTCAAATGGCTTCAGATGACTTATAAACCTTAGTTATAACACAGAAATTTTGTACTGTAAAATTGTTGTTGTTATGCCTTAAATATGATTAAATGAAAACATAACTGTAGAAGTCACTTTACAATTACTAAAAACATTGTAAAAATGTGTAATGAAATTTTAGACCACATTTTGGCTTCATGGTCTCACCGTTTGTACTCATTTCACTTTACTATTGATGTAAATAAATGATTTTTTGGCAGTACTGCCAAGAATCATTTTCAGCTCTTATTTGCACATGTAAAATTAAAACCTATGCATTGAAAGTACTGTAATGTTCAAAAAATTGGTATTTTTGGTGATTAATAACATATTAAAAGCTCATCTTGATTGGTGAGTATGAAAAATACGGCACATATAACTTTAATTAAGTTAAGGATTGTTAAAGTTTATGATATTTTGTTTTGTAAATAGTATAATGGTTCAAATGGTTCTCAAACTTATTGATAAATTATCATTCTTAATTATTATCAATTATTTTGACAACAGTGTAAGTAATGACTTCCATATGGTATTTAATAATTAGTTTTCGATACAGATACAATACTCTGTCCAATACCGACTTATGGGCGATTCATGAACGATATAGAAGAAGTTGCTGGGACACGTTTCTACCAAGTACCAATGTTTAAGGTACTCGTTTAATATGAAGCAGTAAAGGCTGGCCAACCTAATCCTATCACAATCAAACAGAATACTGCAAATACAATCTGTAATATTTATTTCACGCTCATGTCAAGACAAAGTCTTTGTCTAATCATACAATGTAAAAAAACTTTTTCCGCAGCGCATGAATTGAACGCTTTCGGTATGTCATTCTTTGTAACGATTTTATTAAGCCACTTAGAACTTATTTAGGACTTTATTTGCGATCCATTTGACGACAGTTGTTTAATGGTTTAATGATATAACACTAGTCATCAGTGTTTTGTGTGGTTAATACTGATACAGGTGTATGTACATCACATGTATATGTTTTGCGATATTCTCACTTTTTTCAATATTACCGTACCTGTCCCAGGAATGTGAGAATGGAGGCGCAGCTGACTTCCAGCTTAGTGTCATTGAGGAGTATTATAATAAAGCCGTTGACGAGGTAATTATATATGTTTACATGTTATATTTACTTACGTTAAGTCATTGATGCATTCAAATGCTTGTGAACGTTACTATTTTCTTATTAATTCTGGAACAAAATGATAAATTAAAACAAACGTTTTGAATTAAAATTATATTTCTATGCCATCCTGCCATCCCCGGGACCAGACGGAGTACACCCACGACTTCTCAAGGAATTGGCAAATACAATTGCATTGCCATTTACAATACTATATAATCAGTCTATAGAAATGGGAATGGTACCAACTGGATGGAAAAAGGCGCATGTATGTGCAATCTACAAAAAAGGGAACCATTCACTCGCTGGAAATTACAGGCCCGCCAGTCTTACGTCAGTTGTGAGCAAAATAATAGAAACGCTTGTTCGGCAACACTTGGTAAATCATATGAAAGCCAACTCCTTGTTCAGTAACAAGCAATACAGTTTGTTTATCAGGAGGTTCTAGACCAATGGACCAGAGCACTAGATAATGGAAATTCTATTGATTGCACTTATACCTATTTTCAGAAAGCGTTTGATACCGTACCAGACAAAAGATTACTTAAAAAACTAAAAGCATATGGAATACATCTCATTGTCGTTAAATGGATAGAGGACTTCTTAAACGATAGGAAGCAGCGAGTTGTAATTAACGGAAAAAATTCGGCTTGGAGACCCGTCACATCTGGAGATCCACAAGGGTCTGTTATAGGTCCGATATTGTTTGTTGTATACATAAATGACCTCCCGGATACTCTGCACTCTGAGATATACCTGTTCGCGGATGACACAAAAATATTCAGAGTTATCACTGAAAAAAAATGAATTGAAATTGCATCCTGGGAAATGTGTACACATGCACTTAGGAAGGACAAGTGTTAACGATTGCACGTACTACCTTGCTGATATAACTCTAAGGAAATCACAAGTGGAAAAAGACTTAGAAGTAATGATCGATAGCAGTCTCGAATTCGAAAACCATATATTTGAAAAAATCAAAAGAGCAAATATGATGATGGCAATAATAAGAAGAGCATTTATAAATTTGGACAAAGAAACCTTTCTATTATTATATAAATTATTAGTGAGAACTCATCTTGATTTCGCATGTGCTATCTGGATTCCGTACAAAGCGAAATACATCGAAAAAAATCAAAGGAGTACAAAGAAGGGCAACAAAGCTGGTCGCTGAAATTAAAAACCTTACATACATAGACAGACTAAAATATCTACATTTACCAACACTAGCGTTCAGGAGACAGCGAGGAGATATGATAGAAATTTACAAAATAACCAACGGAATGTACGATCGTGAAGCTACGGGATTTTTGATGATGTGGAAAGATGTTTCGACGCGGTCCGGAAATAGAGGAAATTCTTTTAAAGTAAACCCTCAACAATGTAACACTGTACAAAGAAAAAACAGTTTTTCACTACGTACTGCAGTGGTGTGGAACAACTTACCACAGAGTGTTGTTTGTGCTAAGAACTTAAATTGTTTTAAAAATGAAGTGGATAGACATTGGAAAAATATCGATCTATATTATGATTTCAAGGCCAATTGACAACCTGAGGTGATATTACAATCAATAACTGCATTCATAAAGTATGTACAGAATTTGAGCCTGGTGTAGAGGATATATTATCCTATACCAGAAATCCGCCATTAAATGCTATATGTATTAAAGCACTGTGTGTCATTACCAGTAAGATTCGGGTTCAAAATGAATACAAAAACACAATTTTTATTAGTGTTATTCGAAATGTGAAATTATTGTAAAATGATATGTAATCATAAATTGCACCAATAGTAATTATGAAAAGAGTCGTGCTTTCTTTCTGGTGCAGGGCCGTACTGTGAAAGGTGTAATAATTTGTAATCCTCAAAATCCATTAGGGAAAGTATACAGCAAAGAAGATATATGCAATCTACTGGACTTTTGTGCAAGGTATAGTTTGAATTATTTCCCTTTAAATATATCAAACTTGCAAAATTACTAAATCGATCATTTTGCTTTGATTTCAAAGGTAATAAAGTGTAGACATTCTTATTTTCTGTAATGACTGTTGGCATATGTATAAATTAACAATGTACAGAAAGAGGAAAATAATTATGAAGTTCATACAAATGCTCTATACCTCACATGTCCATTAAAGTTAATCCATATAAATGCTTTGTTCAAGAAAGAAGATCCACGCCGTTATAGATGAGATCTATGCTTTGTCATGTTACGACAAACCGACATTTACCAGTGTACTACAGTGTGATATTCCTGACCCAAGTCGCGTCCACTTCCTGTGGGGATTCAGTAAGGTAAGATATCCATACTGATACAAAATCCACTTACTGTGGAGATTTAGTAAGGTAAGCTAGCCATATTGCCACCATATCCACTTCCAGTGGAGATTCAGTGAGCTTAGCCATATTGACACCATATCCACTTCCTGTTGAGATTCAGTAAGATAAGATAGCCATATTGACACCATATCCGCTTCCTGTGGAGATTCAGTAAGGTAGGAAAGCCATATTGACACCATATCCACTTCCTGTTGAGATTCAGTAAGTTAAGATAGCCATATTATTTGGAAAACCCGTCCTGTAAATCAACTTACTTTCGCGATTTTAGCGATCAAGATAAATTCGCGAAAGTTTTTCTTCCTGAGTTTTTATTTTCTTTTAAGTAATTAATGATACTTTAATTCGTAAGAAATAATCCCCGCGTTTGAAACGGAAATTGTGAAATGAACAAATCACGAACTGTTATGTTTACTTTCTGTGTGGTTGTGATAAGGTCACATGATCATTGCTTTCACCTCCTCTTGGGGGTTCGGTTTTATTAAATCATGTATCTGTCATTCATGTTGCTTTGGGACTTCTTTCGTAATATATCTGATCACATGAGTGTTGGTACTGCTAGGTTTACACTATGTTCCCGGCGACCACGGTAGCCCCGTTTGCCCGGAACGTGGTGCGCCGTGGAATTTTGGCTATTTTTGTCTCTGTATTCAAGTTGAGCTAGGTCTTGTAACGTTTTGCCACGGTCTTTTACGGATTACGTGGTAGACCGTGGATATAGGGGAAAGTGCTGTTCCCGGAGGTTAAAGGTACACTACGGCTTTAGCACGGTCTATCAAGGATACCACTACGTTCTCTCTAGGCCTGTTACGATCTGAAGAGGTCTGCTACGTTTTACACGTTTTGATCAAACTCCGATACGTTTTTCACGGTCCGCGAAGGCTTACTAGGGATGAAAGTCTGATGCCGGGCTTTTTTGGAGCAAATGAAACAATACTTATTGCCGAAAATGTCATTTCAAACACGTTTTGATTACAAAATTATAATTATCATAGCCAAGTGTTTCTACGCAAATATTTTTTTTCTGAAATGGTTCTCACTTAATCTGCCTTTTGCAATAATAGCTTTGGTATAATATGATGCTTTAAATGTGTTTGATAATGACTATTTCTATTTATTAATACAAATTACTCCATGAAGTAGAAAATATGTACCGGGCCAGGCAATCATATATTGCTTGCAACGCAAGACCGTAATAAGACGCAACACGCCGTATCACGTCGGGCTTTCAACCGCTACAAGCCGTGATGTGCCTTGACAGAACGCATCGAAATGGCTATCTTCCACCTTGGCTTGCCGTCAAAGCCTTGACAAACCTGGACAAAACGGCACAAAACGTGCAGCCAATCTGCATCAACCGTGATAAAACGTGGAAAAAACTCAACAGAACGCCAAAAAACTTGAAATCACCGTGAAATTCCGGGGAACGTGCTTGCTGCCCGTTCCACCACGGACCGTCTGGACGTTTTGTTACGGCCTCGTACGCACTGTTAGGTTTTGTTACGTCAATCCCGTTTTATTACGTCATGTGGCGTTCACCATCAGTACCGTTACTACCGTGGCAAATTTTTTGACAGTTTAAAAATCTGGCACGGCATCCACGGTATTCACGGCCGCTTACGTTTGTCTATCACGTCCTTCTGCGCTGTCTCACGTTGTCTCGCGGTCACCACGTTTTGTCCACGGTGGTCTGAAACGGGGCTGCCGTGGCCGCCGGGAACATAGTGTAAACCTAGCAGTAACCTTTCTAATAATATATGTTGGCGCTTTGTCATCAGTAATCAAGGAGTAAACTTCATTGTGTTGAATATATTATTATCAAGGAATGTATTTGTGGTAGTAGGTAGCTATGTAATCAAAGGTTAGTATTTGATCATTAATATATATTTCATCAGAATATGTATTGTGTTTTTCTAGTGGAGTTTCGTCGTGTGTCATATTGGCTTTCGTTATTGTTTATCACCAACAGGATCTATCGCTGTCAGGCTTCCGGTGTGGGATGATTTACAGTAGAAACACTAAACTTATCGACTACATTAAAAAAGTGTCCTACTTCTGCTCAGTTCCTGCCCCCGTTCAAATTATCTTAAATGCCATTATTTCAGATACAGGTAGGCACACTTTGTAAGCATTTTTATAATAACAATGGCCTTCCACTGTTGTCCACATGTGTATTGCTTAATGCAACAACAAGAAGCAGAATATTTTAGATAATTTAATGAAATAATGAATAAACATGTTTTTCAAGCATCTGTCAGAGAGTTGTCAATGACATTCTGACCTACCTTCAATGAGACAACATGCACACTAATGTATACGATAAATTATATTCTTTCATACCTACACGTGTAATACTGGCTGGTCTAGGGCAATACACTCATGTCGCCTGAGGCTGTATTGCATGGCTACCCTTGCAATGTAGCCTCGTGACGTCACGGCGTCAACAAAATCTCTATTTCCTCTTTAAAATTTTAATATTTTTTTCACAAAATTGACTGGTTTTACTATAAAAGATGCAAGCAACGGAATTTGTGTTGAAAATATCACGTAATTTTTCATGTATGGAAATTGACTTCCAGTCGTGGATTTCTTCGAATTTATTTCAAAATGGCGGGATATTATAGTTGTAAAATTGCCGTAAAACGTCGTGTTATGAAAGAAAAATACTCTTTCATAAGTGGATATGAAGGATAGGGATATTCTACCCTCGGGATCACAAAATGTTGCAAAACCCTCGGCAAGCCTCGGGTTTTACTACATTTTGTGACCCTCGGGTAGAATATCCCTATCCTTCATATCCACATATGAAAGAGTCTTATATTACTTAATGAAACGATTCCATATCCAGAATGGCTGGACACTGTGTACTTCCCGGCACATCGACAGCGTCAGCGAGAAAACTTCGAAATCGCATGTGCTGGATTAGACAGGATAGGGATACCATTCTATCGGGGAACCGCTGGAAGCTATATCTGGATGAATTTAACGAAGGTTTGTAAAAACCTCTTGACAAGTAAATGATGCTTGGTGTAAATTATGTCATTTAAAATGCGTTCTTTGTATCATTTACCAATGAAGTGTTTAATTATACATAGCAATAGTAATGCCTTAACTAACATCTGAGAAAACATTTCCGTTTAGTTTTATCTGTAGAGGGCGGACTAGTATGTTTGTCCATACCTTATATCCCTACTGTACTGCTGAGCTTTGCTACAACAAAACTTTGTTTTAACCTTGAAGTCCCGATTGAATCAACACTACGTTTACTCCCGCTTATGTTACAGTACATGTCAGCGCATGCTACATTGACGATAAATATTGAAAATATCACTTTTTGTAGTTTTTGCCAAAGAAGACTGATGAAGAAGAACTAGCGTTGTTCCATAAATTACTCAATGGCGGTGTGTATCTGTGCCCTGGAAAAGAAATGTTCTCCCCATTCCCTGGCTGGTTTCGTCTGACATTTACTACGTACAAAGAACACGTGATTGAAGGTTAGTTACAACGAGAGTATATTCTTTTAACGTTCCAAATAAAAACAATATATTAATGATAAGACCTTGCGTAATTGTCCTCAGCTTTCATTACCATATTCATAATTTATTCTTTAAATTCCGTTGATGATATACGTTTTGCGTTAATACCAAATGAATTTAGTAACTCATGTTCTCCAATGTAGTTTTATGTAGTTTGTATTAAGACATATGTGCCTAATATGTGTATCAGGTGTATCAAGTAATGGAGTAGGAAAATTAACAGTATAAAATGTATTTGGATAACGAAAATAATAATTTACAAAACATCAATACGTGGATATGAATTGCATTGGTTTGATAGCATGTTTAATTTCATCTGCTTGCAAAATATATATTTTTAGGTTTAAAGAGAATGGAAAATGTCCTGGCCAACTGTTCGCTCACAGGAGAGTGATAAGGAACATATCCATATACTTAAGAATAAGAAGAACTAGAACACAGAATACGATCCTTTCCATAGTATTCCCAAGGAACGGCATTGTTGAGAGAACAATCGGCTGTCGCCATTATCATTATGCACGACAAACTTTATTATGACAACAAAATGAAGGTAACGATCAGATACCGATTAATACGCTCAACAACGAAGTGAACCATGCAAAGCAACGAGTGTTTGATCTAGTTAATGCGTTGTGAAGTCATTTAAGCATTAAACGTCTTTCAGTTGGCATTCATAGGCAATATGAATGCCAACTGGTAAGAGTCAAATTCCATGAAGCGCGCTATGAATGCCAACTGAAAGATGTTCAATGCTTATATTTACATTTGGTTACAATGTTATGTTGACATACCAAGGGATTTTGAATCTATAATGAATTAATCATTCGTTATTGTCAAGGATGGAACAGCCATTTGAACAGCCGTTTTCCATGGTCGCTGGCACAACAATTGTGACGTCACAATGATAACGACGTCATAAAAAGCCATTGAAGTTTATTGTCTATATGACTGCTAACTGCGCTTAGTGAGGTTACATAGTGGGACTGCAGTGACAATATGAATATTTCTCTACGTGATCAACTATAGAAAATTTCAATTTAATTCTTTTTCTATGCGATTTTGTTAAAGTCATTGATACAGCTATTGGAATATACCGAGTAAATGTTGGTATTTCCGGTGGTTTTTATTTTGTACTAAAGATCTTGGTGTTTTACATATGCGATTTAACCTTAGCTGTAGAATTAAAATATTTTCACAGTAATTTTACATTCATAATTAAATGATCTTATTAAAAATGTTGCAAATATCACTGCATTGCTTTCCACTGAAAGACATTTCTGGTTTAGACCATGTAAAATATAAAACATGAATAAATCTTGTAGACAATCACTGAGGAAAACAATACTGAAACAAAAAGTGTAACGATAATAAAAATGACTTTGGAGTCGTATCGTGCAGATGATAACACATATATATATAGTATAACCCCTCTAACTCGAACTCGCATTCCTAGGACATACCCTACTCGTCAAACTGGTCGCATGGTTCCGACCGTGACCCTGTATATTTCATGTAACGAAACTCCGTTTGGCTCGAACCGCTATTCCTCGAATACCCTTTATTCATCGAACCACCGGTGTTTAACCCTTTTGATTTTTGTAATATACAGCGTTTCAAAATGTACCTTTTCATCTATCTCGATCCAATATTAATATAAGAACGGTTAACATCCCTTTTATAAATAATGGAAATACTATTTAGCACAAAAGTTCTGAGCTTAATCTCTGACGACTCAAATACCCCGAATTCCTCGAACTATTTACCGGGTTCGAATCATAGGGGTTCTACAGATTGAGTGATGGAGAAACGACACACAATTGTCATGTAGAAATGTATGCGTATAGGATCATTCTAGCGTAACCACCAAATCTGTGTGGTAGTAATTTATAAAGCATTTTAAGGGAAAAATATTGTATGGAAATTTATAGCTTTTATCGATTATCAATTAGATGTTAAAATTAATCAGATGCAATACTGTAGAAGAAATGTTAGGAATTGTTTCAGAACATATACGATTAATATTTCTTCTTATTGGAATACGGTATTGAGAAAATGACGTAAACACTTTACATTGCTGAATCCCCACATGAAGTGTGTCCGACTTGGATCCGGTATATCACACTGGAGGACACTGGTAAATTTCGTTTTATCGTGACATGATAGGGCTAAGATTTCGTCCACCAAGATATGAATTCGGAACCACCAGGCGAAAGTGAAGTGCCAAACTGAGGAAAAAGCAGCAGCGCACAGATATGCCATCTGATGAGACGCAGGAGGTTCCCAGCCAGGGTTTACACCAAAATGCTGAGGACCTCTCCGCTGCTGTGCCGTCACAGCGAGACACCGCGAGTTCACTTGAGGGAGAAGATGGTCGAGGGACTAAAGCAGATGAACCTACAGTCGAAAGGAGGAGAATGGTGAAGTGGCCTCGTATAAACAACAAGGACACATGGAAACAACTAGACGATGACTAGGATACGATGCTGGAGACAACACTGCAAGGTGGAGTGGAGAGAAAGATAAAATCCTTATAACAATTGTGAACACGGAATGTGAAAGATTTGCAAACTGAGACGGGAGCTGAGATGTTTAAGGGATCGGTTCAGAAGGTCGAACATCACGGAGAGGATCGGTTTGCAACAGCTGCGAGACGACATCAGGAAGCAACTGAAATTCCTTCGGAACTCTGGGAACACCAGGATAAAGAGGTGAGAGGCAGCGAAGAAGAGGGCTGCATTTGTAGAAAACCCCTACAAATTCTCGTCGGCACGTCTCGGGGGAAAGAGATCGGGGAAGCTAGAGGCCAATAGACAAGAGACTGAAGAACACCTGCAGGAGACGCATTCTGATGCAGATAGGAACTCGCCGCTTGGAGAGTGTTCCAGAATCCCTTCTTCTGAAGAACTATTAATTCCACTCGATACGAAGGAACCAACTTGGAAGGACATCACAGAAGTGTTCAGGAAGGCACGGGCGGCATCAGCACTTTTAAATGTCATATGGAGGAAAGACAAGATACCGAATAGTTGGCAAAGAGCCGAGCATATATTTATTACGAAAGAGAAGGATTCTAAGAACATCGCTCAATTCAGGACGATTTCTTTACTCAGTTTGGAGGGGAAGATCTCTTTGCTATACTCGCCAGACGGATGACAACATACATGACGGCAAATGAATACATTGACTCATCTGTGCAGAAAGAGGGATACCAGGATTCCCGGGATGTGTGGAACACACGGGTGCCATCACCCAGCTCATCAGGTAAGCTAAGATCAAGCACGGAAATCTCACTGTCATCTGGCTGGACCTCGCCTTTGCCTATAGATCAATACCACACCAGTTGATCCATGATACGTTGCAGTACTACCACATCCCGGACCACGTCAAGGGGGATAATCAGGAGCTATTTTAGCAACATCAAGCTCCGATTCACAGTGGGAGATATGACCACAGCGTAGCAGGCTGTTCGTGATTGAGATGAACTTGATTATCAAGGCAGCAAACAGAGAAAGTAAAGGCCCGAGGACGTCATCGGGTATTCGACTACCACCAAACAGAGGCTTCATGGATAATCTGACAGTGACTACAACAACACTTGGCCAGGCCCGGTGGATACTAACTGCACTGGAGGAGACTGTTGAATGAAATTCAAACCCAGGAAATCACCAAGCTTAATCACCAAGAGAGACAGGGTCACGGAGTGGTTCTCGATACTTATTCAGGTCGAAGAGATTCCCTCAATCGTCAACAACCCAATCAAGTGTCTGGGAAAGTGGTTTGATGCTAGCCTAAATGACTCTTAATAACATCAGGAGGCTGCAAGGACTGGTGAAAGAAGGACTAAGAGCGATCAACAAGGCAGGACTTCCAGGGAAATTCAAGGCGTGGCTCTTCCAGTACGGACTTCTACCTCATCTGACGTGGCTGCTCACATTGTATGAGATTACCACAACGACAGTAGAGGCACTTGAAAGAACCATCTGCAAGTTCCTGCGTAGATGGCTAGGAGAACCCCCAAACTTCACGAGCGTTGGCCTGTACAGCTCATCAGCCAAACTACAGCTCCCCATTTCATCACTGGTTGATGAGTTCAAGGTGTATAAGGCAAGACAGGTGATGACTGTGAAGGACTCAAAAGACAATAAGATCAGAATGGTCAGCAAGCAACGCAGTAGAAGCAGCTGAGAGCCGTCTGACACTCAAGACATCGTTGATACAACGTGCGTAGGACGTGTACAACGCTGGTGGACATCAGATAAAGCCGGCAAGAGAAAGATGGTATAGGACAACATCAGGAAAATGGAGGAGGAAATCAGGAAGGCCAAAATGGTGGAGATGGGAGCCCTGGGAGCATGGGCAAGGTTGGGAAGTACAGACAGAAGACTGTCTTGGTCGGACATCTGGCGTATGGAACCTTGCCGACTCCGCTTCCTGCTGAGGTCAGTTTATGACCTGCTTCCCTTACCTACTAACCTCCATAGATGGGGATTGACTGAGACTCCAGACTGTCCATTGTGCAACCGTTTAGGGAACCTTGCGCATGTACTATCAGGATGCAATGTCGCTCTTACGCAAGAACGCTACAGATGGCGCCAAGACAAGGTGCTAAGGGAACTGGCTAACATCCTGGAGGGGCAGAGGATTAAGAAGCGGAAGCCTGCTAAGGATTGTACATCAACTTTGTACATGGCAGGGAGGCAGGACACACTTCTTCAACTGTTCAGCAGGGGGTATTCTTGACGGCGCACAGAACTGGGAGATGAGAGTCGATCTAGACAGGAGACTTGTATTCCTCGACATCACAAAATCTGCGTTCAGATATCCTCATATTGTCAACGAAGGGAAAGAAGATGGTCATGATGGAATTGACAGTTCCATGGGAAGAAAGATGTGAGGAGGCATTTGAGCGAAAGAAGGGGATTTATGAAGAATTGGCATGAAAAATCAGGGCCCTAGGGTGGATTGTTTGGGTCTTCCTAGTGGAGATGGGATGCAGGGTGATCGGGTGGTGTAAAGCTTAAGCCGCTCGCCTTTCACCTAGCCGGCCGGGGTTCGATCCCCGACACGGACGTGAAAAGGTCAGGGGTCACCTGCCTGATCACGTGGGTTTTCTCCGGGCACTCCGGTTTCTTCCACACTAAGACCCCTCGCGCGCTTACATCCGGGCCATCGAGAGTGATTTACATAAGTTGTATAACTAGTTTCTCAATCGATGTAAAATAAAGTGTATATATATATTGGATGCAGAGGATTTCTTGCACATTTAACATGGAGAATGTTTGCAGCACAGGGTGTGAAGGGCAGAGACAGGAAAGCAGCAGTGGACCGACTGTCAACAACAGCAGAGATGTCGTCCAGCTGGTTGTGGGGGAGACGACAAGACACGAGCTGGAAGCTATCCACAGACGGGGTAGTGATTTGGCAAATCACTGTCGACTCGCCATCTTGAGGACGTTCCATTATAGGAATCGAAACGTTCAGGGAGAGGTGGACCTGGCTTATGACGTTTGTGGGATCCTGGGATTGCATTTAGGTAATGTAAAAAACATGAAAAACTTAGTTGGTATGTGAAATCCCCGAAATTGAAGAGGCGTGTTGAGTGTTTGACATTCAGTACATTTATTTTTGAAAACCTGTGTTACTATGCAACCTCCCTCTAAGTCAAAGTGTACAAAAATTGACGAATTTCCCTTAGTCGGACATGATCGAGAACATTGCAAACGAAAAATGTCTATTCGCTACACTGAAAATGACATAAACAAACATTAGGTGAAAACAAACATACATATGAAGTAACTTATATTGTTTGGCAGAGTACATTGTGTACGTAGGCCTACGTGTCATGTAAAACTGCGGTGCATATCTAATAATGTTGATCATATCAATTGTCAGACGTCCGGATTTATAAGGTTTGTCCTCTATAGTTGTCACTTAGGCCTAAATTTAGTTTACGGTTATCCCTTGCCTGACATTGTCGCATGGACGTGTCACTTTCCCTTTGATCTCACCACGTACGTATGCTGGTATGCTCGGTGCTATTTTTTGACTGCAAATGAAACCAGCTGACAAAAAATTAAACTTGTCATCTGATAACTGGTATAGTTTTACTAGGCTATACATGTACTAGTAGTTAATAGGATATAGCAAATTAATCATATGATCATGCAATGTGAGAAACGTATTCAAACGGCATCTGTCTGTACAACAGACTGTCACTTTACGAGTTGTAGGCTAGCCTAACCCTGGACTCATGAAGTCGCTGTCGTGAGTAAGTGCATATTACAGAACATCATTCATTGGGTATGTCATTATTTCTTAATATTTACAGTTTGCACTGACATGGACTCAATAACCATGCTTTCTGGTATTATCATTATCAGTGTATAATGATAGTACAATACGTGCGGTGATTCTATTGTTACAGGAAGAGTCGCTGGCGTAGCAACGTGGGGTCATGACCCCACTTTTGTTGGGAACATATCAATGACTCGATTCCAATCAGCTGTTTAATCGAATTTGTTGACGATAACGGGAGAGGAAAAAATATGGATGTTTTAATAAAAAATATACAACTGTTGCGAGAATAAATTATATTTATTTACGTGAAAAACTGTAAATATAAGGGATAGATTTATATTTTGTTGAGGGTATGAGGGCATAATGATAGTGGAGCACGTGTGAATTATGAATTTACACGGGCTCCATTATCATTATACCCTCATAACCTCAACAAAGTATTAATCTATTCCTTAATGAAATGAAGTATGTAGCCTTTATAACACAAAAATTGTTTTTTATCATTACTGTGAAATACATTGATTTTCAAATGACTGCTTTCGATCATTTGCAGCACTATAATAAACGTGTTAATGTCTAATAAATATTAATTAATTTACCTTCTAATACTACTTTTAAATCACCTTTCAAATGTATATAATGTAAAGAAAAATGAAAATCACAATCTGAATACATGTATACTTTGTATACAGCAAGTGATGAAAAAAATACAATCGTTATGTGAAAGCAAGATCAACTGTTGGAGTTGCATATATTTTTATTTACATTATTGGTTCAATCTTCATTACCAATTACATAAATATTATAGCTGGCTTTATTTAATGTGTTCAATACCAGGTTAAAAAATTGATTAATATTATTATGTATATTTCTTATTTATAGAATTGTCTCGTAATTTGTTTGTAAAACACCAAGGACATAACGTAAAAGATATTAGATGCAATAGGAACGGACATTTAGATTCAGCTTAACCCTATTTCTCTACTGATTTATCTATGAACTATATCATGCAGCTAAATATGTCGATCCTTGCATTTTTAGTTGATCACTTCAACAACAAGAACGATAACTCTTTTTGAGTTGCAATCTCTTGAATCGTTTCCCATGAGCAAAAACTGTCAATATTGAACAGGCCCTTTCAGTCATTGCTAGTACACATATTGTAAAAGTTTTTCATAATTATTAAATGACCGTTATTACAAAAGTCGGATTAATACTTTATTTATGTATAATATTACTATCGGGAATAGTGCATCTAGCTGATCATTGGTCAGCTGAGAACGACGGCCACACTGACTTCTTATAGTCTGTTATTTTGTCCGGAATTCGGACCCGAAGCATGCATTGATCACTTACTGTCGTGACCTGGCAGTCATAAACGGTCGGAACTGACCAGCTGACAATATGTAGGCCACGTCTAATTGAAGGTTATCGGATGACCATCTCTTAAGTGAAGTGTACTTTAAGTAAAATAATGGCGGCATTGTCAACATGCGTATATAACTCCATTAAACTACGACCTCAATTGGTGTTGTAGTAGCAGTCATTAATGTGGAATACTCACTAAATGAATTATTTTCCATTGATACAATTTGAAATATAAAAGTGAATAGTTGCATTCGAATTACATACGGGACTAGGTCGATGTTGTGAGATATCTCCTCTAGCAACTGTCGTATGAGCTGTCCACTATCTAGGTCTGTTATATTACGGCATGTTGAAATGACGCGATACGTTACCTATCTTATCCTGTGGTTAAGAGTACGGATGGGAGAAATTATTATAAATAAATGGCAAGTATGACTGTTAAGAAACGTCAGAGATTTTCAGGAAGGGATGAAGGATACATGTGTAATCTGGCCCCTGGAAACGAAAATAACCATACTCGGCAAAATCAAATGCAATGTAATATAGCAAACAAAATCGCAGTCCAAGGACTGATATTAATTCGATACCTTGATTAGGATTCGGAGACAATTCAATTACTGGGAGTAAATGGGGTGTGTATGGAAGTCTCGGAGTTTTTATATACATGCATGGAGATAGTAAACAATACCTGGATCGATATGAGGAGATTATCGTGATGCAACACTCCATATTTGAAACTTTAAGACGAAATAAAGTTATGTCTTGTTACAAACACGTTCTCCATTGATGTTTGTACCGTTAAAACACGGAAGCTGACAGAAGGCGTCATTTCTGTTCGATCATACATTGTCAAGAGTTTTTTTTTTTTAGTTTTTGTTTAGTTTATACACGGAGGTCCAATGACACCCCTCCAACGACATCGGTATGGTCTCCTCAAAACGTGTCATTGATTTGAATAGGACAATAAACACCATAGCAGGCGGGAGGGTCGCGCGCGAGTTTGTAGGGAGATGCACGCACCGTTACGTCATATCATGTCGATTTCGGGGTGTGTTGATGGTCTGAGACTGCACGGATGGAGACTGTAAATTTGTCTATATTCCGATGAGTCGGTTTATTACTATACATCTGTTAGTTGTGTCATACCCAGATATTCCACATGGCAGCCAGTCCTATCTCACCCCCATTACTATAATCAGTTCGGGAACTTTATTGGATACAATGATAGACATCCTGGGAATTTTCTACATAACCAAGTTTGCCAGGTGACGAATCTAGTTTGGATAGTTTAAGATAAAACCGAATGGACCGTTAAATCTTTGTCTTGGTATTAATTGTATTTCCTTTGATCCTGAGCTTGTTTGGTACGTCCTGAATTCCACTCCGTGCCCGGCAGGGTATGAATTCCACCCCGTTGCCGCTATAGGCCATGGGCTAGGAGGGTCCCACATGCACCCCCCCCCCAAACCTCCGAACCAATATTTTTCTTAACCCTTATGACCCACTGATCACAAATCAAAATGTTAACATTGCATAAGTTAAGATGAACTTCCGGTTATGACGTCATCAAGATGGCCGTCATCTCAAATTTCACTAAAAAATGAAAAATAGTCATAACATTGACATTTTTCAACCGAAGTAGACAAATGAGGCATCAAAATGACCACGATAGAACACTTAAAACATATCAGGACTAAATAACCAAATATATGTAGTGATTTTTACGCAGGAAATGAAAAAAATAGGATTTTAAGCTCAAAAATGGTAATTTTTTTTTAGTAAATTTTTCATATTTTGCTTGACGCAGCAAAAACGTTTTCCAACAGCAAACTATTATTTCTAAAAAAATGAAAAATGAAAAATATTCATAACATTGACATTTTTCAACTGAAGTAGACGAATGAGGTAGCAAAATGACCACAATAGTACAACAAGTACATATCAGGACCAAAACATCCAATATATGTAGCAATTTGTTCGTAGGAAATGAAAAAATAAGATTTTAAACTCAAAAATGGTAATTTTTCAGCAAATTTTTCATATTTGTCTTCATGCAGCAAAAATGTTTCCCAAGAACAAATCATTACTCGTAATCAGTTATTTGATCTCTTATCAATCAATAAATCAATGAAAACACCAACAAAAATTAAAATATATAGAAATGCAAAAGATAATTATTGTTATACCCTCATTAAGTTTACAAAACATCACCAGGTGCGTATAATGGGCATATGCTATTTTTCGAACTCGAAATCGCTGACGCTGACCAGCGTCTCAAAAATAATTATTACAGCACAACACCTACTGATAGAGTAACAAATGTAACCTAAGCCTGTGTTTCTGTTTATATCATTTTTCAGAACGTTTGTGTCTTTGAAAATGAGAACATTCATTGTTTATTTCCTATGCATAGCATAGGCAAAATGTTAGATGGTTACTAGTGTCACATATTTCTTTCACTGGTTCTTAATGATAACCATTATCATTGCACGTGCTTTCTCGCCTCACTGCTCCATCCACTGAAGAGACTCGGCATGTCTGGTAGCTGGTAGTCCAAATTATCAGAATATTCGAGATATCGGTATCAAATTCGTCGAAAGCCATAGCGTTGTCTTCAATGTCGATGAGCTGATGTGACAGTACATTACCAGTGTTGTTCTAGCCTGTCATCTTTCATAACCCATCCTTGGTCAGAGTTCATATCAGGAACAATAGGTTCAGAGATGTGGGATCTCCCTCGTATTCGTACTCACATATCGTATATACTGTTCCAGACTTCTTCGGCATAATGGAAATTACACCAGATCCACATTATTCGAATGGTGGAATTGGTTCTCCTTAGCACATAGCTCCATAATTTTTATGAAGTACCATTCATTAATCTAGTGGACCCTCGTGCGCCCATAAATGGCACGGGTGATATCATCGAGGTCATTAATGAGGCCATTAATGTTAAATGTTTTTCATTGGTCTGACTTTTCCCACTCCCTTAAAGGGACAATTCAATCTAAGACAACATTAAAATTTGTACATATATCGGGGTTCTAATGGAAATTAGATCAGTCGGTTTTACCGTGATATGCTCGAAAAGCCCATGGTGGTGAAATGTGTGTGAAACTTTCAAACTCGCTCGCTGTCCACCATTACACATTGTGGTCGAATATCTTGTATGCCGAACCCTGTCCCTTGCTCGTAGAGTAATGCAACTTTTGTCTAGAGCTGCTCAAATCGCTCTGACAGTAGTGGTTTACCTTATTAGATGAATTGTCTTGCCTAAGAATCATTTTATTACCTCCTCAGTGGTTATGTAGTTCATATGTTTAACGTGCGTGACTTTGGCTCGGGAATGGGTACAGAGTACGTACTGTACCTGCTTAATCGTATTGATCAACGATTTGTAGTTACGACGGTATCAATTAATATACTTAAAAATAACGTGGATTTTGT
This sequence comes from Argopecten irradians, assembly GCF_041381155.1. Taxonomy (NCBI): domain Eukaryota; kingdom Metazoa; phylum Mollusca; class Bivalvia; order Pectinida; family Pectinidae; genus Argopecten; species Argopecten irradians. Next base: position 32,696,602 of record NC_091145.1, on the reverse strand, counting down.
CAATATATTAAGTAAAATGTTTCATAAGAAATGTAGAACAATACATTTATGCCATATTTTGCTTCTTGGTTATGTAAAAGAATTAGCCTGAGTGAATTGTCCCTTTAAGGTGCTAGTTGTGTCACATCTGGTGTATTCGTAGAGACCATTGAAGACTCTCCAGAAATAAAATTTCTACAGTGCTTTTCAGACTTGGCAAATAGTGGAACTTCACCGCAGACCTTATTTATGACCTCAAAGAATCCACCTGTGCCATCTATGGTCACTGAAGGTAAACAAGAATGAGGAATTGTGCTTCATACGAAATAAGGAGAACCAGCTCAAACCTTCGCAGAATGTGGATCTGATAGTCTGGAACATCATATACGATATTTAAATCACTAGGTTGGAAATAGGAAGAGCTCCTACATCCCTGACACTGATGTTTCTTATGTTAACTCTGGCCATGGACGGTTGACAAGCTACAACCACGATGGCAACCCGGTAATGTAATGTCACATCAGCTCATCGCTATCGAAGACAAAGAACTAGTGAAAGAAATATGTGACACTGTTAAGTAACCATCTGACATTTCCTGACGTTATACACAGGAAATAACACTGGATGTGTTCATTCTAAAAGGTACAAAACGTTTCGGAAAGTGTCATGGTATTTACGGTATGACAGAATTACCTCAGTTTTAATTTGATACCATATAGCTATTAGTTGTCATTTTGCTGTAATAATTCAGTTTGAGACGATACTAGTGTACAACATTTCGAACATGAAAGTGAATTATTTTGAAGTCTCACTTAGATATTTAGCCAACCTAAAATACTTTGTTAAGATTTAAATTTTCAATAGCCACTATTATATTCAGGAAACACTAAGACACCAGGAAACTGTAGTCTCGGCGGTTTGGGAAAAATAGACTATCATATGACCTGTATACGTAAAAGGTGATGCTTTGTAAACCAAATGATGGTATAACAATAATTCTCTTTTGCATTTCTTTATATTTTGTTGTTGTTCTTACTGATTGACAAGAGATCAAATAACTGATTACGATCAATAATAATTGTTGGGAAACATTTTTGCTGCATGAAGACAAATATGAAAAATTTGCTGAAAAATTACCATTTTTGAGCTTAAAATCTTATTTTTTCATTTCCTACGTACAAATCGCTACATATATTGGATGATTTGGTCCTGATATGTATTTGTTGTTCTATTGTGGTCATTTTGATACCTCATTTGTCTACTTCAGTTGAAAAATGTCAATGTTATGAATATTTTTCATTTTTTAGTGAAATTCGTGATGGCGGCCATCTTGATGACGTCATAACGGAACTTATACAATGTTAACATTGTTTTTTTTCTTGTTTTTGTTTAAACTGATTTATAAGTGGACAAAAAATAATTAGAAATAATAGTTTGCGGTTGGAAAACGTTTTTGTTGCGTCAAGCACAATATGAAAAATTTACTAAAAAATTACCATTTTTGAGCTTGAAATCCTATTTTTTCACTTCCTGCGTAAAAATCACTACATATATTTGGTTATTTGGTCCTGATATGTTTTTAGTGTTCTATTGTGGTCATTTTGATACCTCATTTGTCTACTTCGGTTGAAAAATGTCAATGTTATGACTATTTTTCATTTTTTAGTGAAATTTGAGATGGCGGCCATCTTGATGACGTCATAACAGGAAGTTCATCCCAACTTATGCAATGTTAACATTTTGATTTGTGATCAGTGGGTCATAAGGGTTAAGAAAAATATTGGTTCGGAGGTTTGGGGGGGGTGCATGTGGGACCCTCCTAGCCCATGGCCTACTAGTGTTGCAAGCCCCAATGTAATCCACATCGGGCATTTTGAAACTGATAAAAATATATTTTTCGAGTAATATCCTTATGTAACTGTATTGTTCTGACAACTATGATCAATATTCAATTCACAAACCTTTCGATTATAATGTTTCATCCACAGGGACTTGTAACGTAGGTTGTGAGAAAGTCTGCTGTGTGTAAAAGTATATAGTACACATGTATACACAGCAGACTTTCTCACAACCTACGTTACAAGTCCCTGTGGTTTCATCAACTATTAGTGGTAAAATCCAAGGCAAACACAACACATGTATAATTCTGTTCAAATACGCCGCCATGTTTGATTTACTCAACGGATAAAATATGTTTAAAAGTTTTAAAAAGCCAACAAAATAAGAATAAACATGGTGAAACTGAATAATTATTTCATGTTTAAAATGTTTGAAATTGTTGAATTTAATAACAAAATTACATGACTCACATGAAATGCAATATTTTCACCGCTGGATGTTTTGCAACACTACGAGCAATGGGACGGAATCGTAGCTCTGACGATGACCATCCGTCAGAAATCTTCCGTCCGTCGTTCAGAGCTACGTCATCGCAGCTAACCGAAGCCCTGTATTTATGTCACACTGGGGTAATTGTTACCGTCAGACCCGGGGCCCTTAGACGGATAATTTATTATCAAATGGCTTGCATGGTCGGATTGTCTATTATCCAACTAAGAGAATTCCTTCTATGTTTGATATACGTTAAACTAACTTATTCTGGCGTAATCAAATTTTAGCGCAACGCTGATTTTGAATAAAATAGCGCCATAGTGAGTTCCCCCAATCACAGTAGTTGTTCTATTACTACAATAAAGCGCTATCATATTATAACGGAAAGTTTCTACGACAAAATGCGCTTAAATATGATTATCACTAAAAATATGTACGTTCACAGTATTTGTTTTATCTATTATATTCTGGTGGTTTTTTTTTATTTTTTTTTTAATTTTTTTTTATTTTTGCATAATTACATTACAACACAATGTACACAGTCACATAAAACAATATACAGGTACACATATATATGTATTCACAATCACATATCACTCGCGAGCACACATACACACACCCACACATCCTCACACCCACACACTCCCACCCACACACTCACCCTTACACACACCCACATTCGTGCAAGAATGTACACACAAATATTTCATTTTAAGGGAAAATTTTAGAATTGAATTATATAATTGTTATAAATAGCACAATATTAATATCAAGTGTATTGTTGTACTAGTTTAAAATACGTATTTGGACAGGCAATGTATTTTCAATCACAACTTACAAAATCAGTTATTCTGGGTTTTTTAATGTTTCGATCAAATTTTCCCCATCCCAATGCTGTATGAATACAGTTCTGTATTTTAGCACGAAATTATTTATTTGTACATCTGGTGATTGAGTGAAAGAAATCGGTGATATGACAAGCCTCCTACGCAAGGAAAAGTAATGTTAAAAATATAAATATGAATATTAAAAAAATGGGAACCAACTAAGAAAAAAATAAAACAAATAAAAGCAAAAATAATATAACACTACAGATATGTGGATGGTGCCATTGAAGTTTTACTGACAACAAATAGATCGTTCGTAAATTATATGGAGTGATATCGGACGTGTGTTTAGTGTCAACATGATTTGTATGTCTCGAGTAGCCCGGGGAATGTGCGGCTAAATTGACATGCGGGTCAGATCAGGGTCACAGACATGTACATATAATATACATGTAGCTGGACAAATACTCCTCACCAAACCAACATGGCGGACTCGTTGTCCAAGCGTGCTATCAGAGCATTGAATATACCCGAGTTTTTAGTCCACTATCTCCTGGAGGTATCTGCTAATGCATATCATCCTACAGATAATCCAAATGTAAGTATATAACAAGTATTAGCTTCCCAAAAAGCTAAGAAGGCGACCATACAACATTATTTATTAGGAAGCAATTATAGGAAAGCTTGGCGAATTGTTCTGAACATTAACAGTTAGCTGCCATAGTTCTTATGACAATTCATTTTTGAAGAATAATAATTTGTATATATGACGTCATAATACTTGACGTATAATCCTTTCGGTTAGACTGGATTGCCTGCCGTAGTTTTTCTACTCTCCGCTAGGCTTCGCTCCGACAACACAACGTCTTAGCATTTATGAGCGCAGCCTAGCGGAGAGAATTGGTAGTAATCCAGTCTATTCTTTCGGTCTATGGAAAAACAACCTCAAATATTTAACCAATAGAAATGAGTTTAACATATGAAAAATAATCATTACGTCACAATAGAGATGTCGACGTTGCGTATTGATTTAGAAAAAAATAATTCATTGGAAAATCAATAGAAGCGTATGTATTTAAACGTATTTTATGTGATCAAGTAGTCTGAAAAAATAATTATATGCATTGATGTAACTTTTTTTTTTAACTTTATAGGGTTATGAAATAAATTTTGTTTGTAACCTATTTTGAGAGTCCGCTACGACCTGTGTAATAAGAAAATTTATTATAACGTTTTGTTTATTTTAATAAAGTTGTTCAGAATATGTGATGGGCCTTTTCCTAATGCTAACAAGTTTTCCGTATAACATACTGATATACATGTACATGTACTTGGGCAAGTTGGTGAAATACATAATTTCGGTTAACACTGTACTTTACATTAGTAGCGCAGTAAAGCCCAACTTTGTTTCAGAATCTCCCATGTACAATGTAAACAAAACTCGGGGTTTAAAGTACTGCAACGTAGATAGTATAATTCGTTTCCGAGTTATAAGGCAAATCACCGAACTTATATTGTATTCGGTACGTGTAGCGCCGCCTTGTGGGATTTCTGAGAATAATGTCCGACAACCAGAAAAAACATTCGGACTTCTCTGGGTTTATCTAATAATACTTTGCTTGCGATAATTTCCCCACTGGTGCCCTTTACAAACATGTAATCTTCAACAAGAAGTTACCAATCAACACACGTTTTGGCCAGCCAATCAAAGTGAACAGACTATTTATCCAAACAACATGGCAGGCAAAGCGACCAATTATAATAGCTACCATCCTGGGACTACCATCCCAGAATGGTAGCAACCAGGATGGTAGCAATAATTTTAAAAACAAAATCTTAAAGTGCATTAATATAACAAATCTGCAAGCTTATCTGAGGTTGGAAGGTTAATATCAGTAATACGAGGGGTGTTCCAAAATTATTGTTACTTTGGTGATATCTCTTTGATAGCAGTAATTCTGATCATTTTACTTTGCCCTGTCCCTCGAAGTACTTCCCCCCTCTGAATTTATGCATCGTTTCAACCGATCGCTCCACTTTTGGAAACAGTTTTCGTACTCTTGAATTAGTATACTCATAAGATACTGGTAAATGGCAGAGCCAAGGGCATTTCTTGATTTCTATTTTGTTCCAGACAGGTGAAATTTTAGTTTGGGGAACAAGAAAAAGTCACAGGGGGCCAAGTCTGGTGAATATGCAGGGTGGGGAGGACAGTGACCTTAGTTGCCTTCAAAAACTCCGTTACAATGCGCGCCTTGTGTGCTGGCGCATTATCATGTAAGAGCCTGATGTACTTCAAACCTGTCTGTGGGCGGCGGCGTTTGTAGACTTTCTTAAGTTTTCGAAGTACAACGTCTCTATAATACTTCACTGTGACAGTTTTGCCTTTTGGAACAGGGATTTGAATGATTGGACTCTTGTTATCAAAGAATATAACATACAAAACCTTCCTCACGGCGCGTATTCTTTTAGCAATGCTTGGGCGCCTGGCGTTTTTGCTTGCCCAGATTCGATTAGAGCATTTTCTTTTGGGTTCGAAAAAATACACCCATGTTTCATCACCTGTGACCAAATTATCAAAAGCCTTTTTGCTGTATTTTGGGTATTTCTTCAATAAGGATTTGGCCTTGTCAACCCGGGACCTCTTTTGGTTGTCAGTTAGTAAATGGGGTATCCACCTGGCATTGATCTTGCCCAGCTTAAGATGTTTCTTTAAAATGTAATGGATACGTGCTAAAGACAAGCCTGTCATTTTAGCTAACTGCCGGACAGTGTACCTTGCATCTTTTTCAAGGATTTACCGAATTAGTTCAATGTTATGCTTTGATGTTGTTGTTGCAGGGCGACCTGTGTGGGCAGCATCTTTAAGCTGCTGGTGTCCCGACTTAAATCGAGCAACCCACCTACAAATAGTCATATATGACATTTGACCCTTCCCATATATATCACACAACTCACGATGAATATCCACCGGCTCTAGCCAAGTAGAGGCCTAACTTTGATATAGGCCATTATTTCAGTTACGTTTTCAACTCTCTTGCCATCCATATTTGTATAGAGTGTAACCAGTGCGCTACAAAACAATGTACACAGCACCAAGGTCAGTGTAATTGTGAGCGAGATATTTACCTATATTACGCTTCAAATATCACGCTATCGCCACGAGGTAGTTTTAAGCCCATTTAGCACGATTTCCACGAGATATTGCGCAAGTAACATTAATTTCGGAACATCCCTCGTATCTACTATATGTCGTAAGGTCAAGCATATCGTATGGTTTCTGTTATAGATAATAGTGGTACAATAAACGTATTCTGCTCGAATTATTTAAATAAAAACTTAAAACGTACAGTTTTGCATAATTTGTCAAAGTTAATGTGCATTTCTAACATAAATCATTGCATGTCAATTGCAAGGCGCATAGTAAAAATTGAACCTTAGTAAAAAGAAATTAAGTTGAAAGTTTTTTCTAAATAATATCATAATGTACCTTATATCATCTTGTAGAAGCACACAATAGATATCTCCATTTCAAGAATATCAACTTTGCACTTCCCATTAGCTGATTTGAATTATAGATGTTATTATTCCATGTGATATACATATATATATATATATTTATGATCGCAAACACATGACGTGACAATCAATACCTACCCGTAAGTCCAGATAACTCTGTAATTTGCAAATTCGGAATTGTGGGAAGAAACCGGAGTACCCGGAGAAAGCCCACATGATCGGGCAGGTTCCCCCTAACCTTTTCAAGTCCGTGCCGGGTATCGAACCACTACACAACCTGACCACCCAGTCGGTACATTCCATGTAAATGATGCATGTCTTAGTAAGAATTGCTTAATTCACAATTTTGATTTAAGGGCAAAATCAACCTCGGTACAATAGAAAACAAGACATGTGAAGACATTTGGCTGAAGAAGGTGAGTGTAATCTTGTATGACATGGATTTTTATACTAGTTCCATCAACCTTGATGATCCAGAGGTTACTATCACTATCGTAACATCCACTTCTAGAATATGTCATATCAAACTGAAGGTAGTTCAAGAGAAAAATCACAGGCCTGCAGAGACTTCCTTTGAAGATTTTCAGAAAGTGATGTTCAACTTAAAACAGTGCACTGTTATTCGATTTTTTTGTTGTATATCAAAGGATCAACTATATGCCCAACTGTTGTCTCACACAACGCCTGAAATATTCCATGGGTAGATATAACAACAGTGATAATAATTCCTAGAGTATCGCGGTATAAATATAGTGGTATAAATTAGTATCATACTTTCACTGTATTGCCGATATTTTGTGTCATAAAACACGTGACGTGTAATTGTAACCATTCTAATCACGGTACTCAGTAACTCCTTCCTCTTAATAACAACCTCCGTATAGAGACCACATACTTAAAAAGACCACATTTATAGGGTCGATAATGACGAACTTAACACAATCCAGCCTATAAGTGACGGCTAGGACCATTTGTCTCTCAGGTGGTCTTTATAGACGGTCTTGCTGAATATTCACTATTAAGACATCATTAAATAACGATAATGTATCCTAATGGTCAATATTGTACCGTTTTACATGCACATCTAATAATGATATAGAAATGAAGAAAATCGTTAATTAAAATACATATCAATGTGTATCGTCATTATTGAAGGTTGAAGAGTTGACTCCTTTGATTGCGGACAAATCTTCACTGTATTATTACAACTTAACAGGATTTGCCACGTGAGTATACACTAAATATATATAACATTTAAACACATATCAGAATAATGACAATATTTTTTCTCGTCGATTAATCTATTTTAGCTTTCCGAAATAGCCGTTTGTAGTAAAGTTAGAAAGGCATCTATCTAATGATGTGTGACACCACCAATAGGCTAATCAAAAACAAACTAGTTGGTAATCAGTTTGCGTTCAGTGTTATTTTGTTCGGTCTCTGCCGGACCGGCGCCTCTAACATCTCTGTACAAGGTTACAAAGCCTTGGAGAATCGAACCGTCGCCCTAGTTCAAATCTGGCTGACTGAGAGAATAACCCTATCTTTATACCCATGCCCAAATATTGTTTGGTCAAAGGTCGTGACGGCCTGACCGAGGAGTCGTGTCCCATTATTTTAGTATATAGACAATTTGTGTAAACTTCTCATCGACACTTTTATAGTTATTGATGAGGTTCCTCGTTATCATGGTGCCTGTCGGTCACCTTTTCCGGGAGAATATACAACCAATCCTATAGTTATTTATTGACCTTTTATGTTATTGTGGTCAGTTATTCCGGCCAAATATTTACCTGTATTATTCTATCCCCTAAGATAGGTTTGTCTCACATCGGTCAGCCATTTTAGTTAATACTTTTACATATATATAAGTGCTTCATAAAATTACATTTTAACTTCATATCATTACACAACAATTACATAATATACCTTATCTTGTTACAGGTGCTATGTATATTTAGGATCATTTCATATTAAATCTTATGAAATGAGTCTAAGAAGTTATTATTTTGAGAGCCTTGCCGAGACAAAAAATCTCATATGAAATGAACACAAATTTAAGATACTTTTTATCACATAACTACAAATATCTACATAACACAATTAACGTCAAAGTGTATTCCAAAAATCAAGCAAAGGCCGCCAATTTATCCCGCCATCTTCGTAATCTTGACGTCACGTCATTTTTTCCTGACGTCATTTTATTGTTTCTGTCTGACATCACAATGAATTTCCAGCCAATGAAAATCGCCCCAGGTTATATTACACTAGGCCTAGTGACATATGCAAAAATATTACACGGGCAAAATCACTGGATATCAGGCGAATTATGTGATAAATTTATATTTTAATTGGTGTTAGTGGTTTTCATTATAGAATGAAAAGCTATCAAATGTTCGGGTCTTTTTTAACTGATAAAGACAATTCACTCGTGTGGAATAAATTCCAAATCCAACAAACACTCGTTGTGTAACCTTCATTATGAAATATTTACATTTTCACTTCGCTCCGCCTCAATGTAACTAGTAAACTCCGATCACTTCATTTCCCAATGGAGATGCTTGGTCACGCGCTGACCTCTGACCGGCGTGAGAATACATTTTGACATTGTTTACATTTTGACCTACATTGTAGTTTTACGCCGCTTCAGTTTTGAACTTTCTGCGATGTGGCCTATCGTTGTACATTTAGAAACACAGACAGGAATGCTTGATAAAGTGATATTAGAAATTGTCAGTAATATAATATTATAGCCGCCTAGAGATATTTTACACGTATTTTGATGAAACACTGAATTAGGCTCAAGCCCAGGTAAAAAAAATGCTGAGCATAGCCTGAACCGGGGATGCTTCAAAGCTCTCTATTTATTAGGCCTAAATATATGCACTGCTGACAAGTAAACAAAGCATGAAATTAAAACTAAAAGCATCTATTTGTTTAATGTTTAGAGAAATATCTTAATTCAAGCACACGTAAGAAAATTTTAACAATGTTATCTTCAAAAAGTGTAATTTGGGTTAGCGTCACGTTAGGACCGAACGCAGTGAGGTTCACCACTCATCGCATAGCCTAGTAGGCATAATCGAACGCAAATAGTTTAATGTGTACAATATATGTGAAACGGTGTCATACACGAAAGCTTAGAAACGATAGATTCCATGAAAATACGCTCAAACAGCAAACAGGCTAATTTCAGTGACATTAAGCCTAACGAAACGATTCTGTGAGTGTCAAAATCCACGGCATTGGAGGGTCGTTGGAAACCGCCAACATTTCAAATCGATGTTTCTCTACTTACTTTATACCGAATTTTAATCCCCAAACTCCAGTAGACAGAGAAGTTATCACATTTCAAGAATAACACAGAAGTCTTCCAGTGATCTGCGACTAAGTCCCACATTTTAACACGTTTTATTCAGCCCCGGAAGCATGGTTATTGGACTGCATCACATACCATAGACACAGGGGTTGGATTTCACGACAGATATAGTTAATACATATTTAAATGTCAGCTACAAATAATTATCAGACGGGAATACAGCATTCTGTTAATTCCATAACAATTATAATTGAGTTTTAAAAGGTTTGATTATGTTTAGATACCAACTATTCAGCATTTTCACCACAATCGTCATTTTCTTCGAAACCGGACCCCTGCTCAATCGAGCGACCGGATTACACATTGACTGCACTGCTAGTATTGCGCAGCAATTTTTGTATTTGAAGCTACATAATAATGTTTTATGATAAAATTTAAGCCATTAATTCTTGAATATAAAAACAATATTTCAAAATCGCCGTTTTTTATCGTAACAACGCACAAAGAATGAAGTTATTTTCGGAACTACATTTTGTGTTGCCTTGGTGACGAGAAGAACTGACTGGCGGCTGTTCCGTAGCTGTACATACATGTACGATAACTGGTACAATGTTGCAAAATTGTATAATAATCTTATACCTAACACATATAATTTGATTTTTTTTTCAACAGCGGAAATTTTAAATTGGTTAATGTAAATATAAGGATTGATTATCAATTTTGTTGCTTGCATTGACTGATGAAGAAAGTTAATCTCGTGCAAATGTTACATGAACTGCTTCGCAGTTCACTTCATTTGCACGAGATTAACTTTCTTCATCAGTCAATGCAAGCAACAAAATTGACAATCAATCCTTAAATAAATTATTATTCTAGCGTTTAATTTGTTTTGGTGATGCAGCCTCCGTCTAAACATTGGCAAGTTTTTGGGAACCAAGTTAAACCTACCGGAGCCTCTGGATCCAGAAAAGGTAATTTATGTTTCTACCATTGTTATCTACGTTTTATATAGCTTACTGTTTTGTCCGGGTGATTACCTGTCCTCAGTCTATAAGTAACCATCCATTAATAAGTTGGTCACAAACTTGATATCAATTTACAACAAGGGGACACTTGACATGTGTAAAATATGTTGTTTGTTAACGGCTATGTCGGATTTTCTAAACCGAACGACCTTACCCAATATTCGAAAAAGAGGACACAGAGTATGATTTACTGTTACAATCTTTAAATATAAATATAAACATTATTTATTTTACATCGATTGAGAAACAAGTTATACAACTTATGTAAAGCACTCTCAATGGCCCGGATGTAAGCGCGCGAAGGGTCTTAGTGTGGGAGGACACCGGAGTGCCAAGAAAAAACCCACGTGATTGGTTAGGTGACCCCTAACCTTTTCACGTCCGTGCCGGGGATCGAACCCCAGCCGGCTAGGTGAAAAGCGAGCGGCTTAACAACTACACCACCAGAGCACCTTTCCAAAAGCATATATATTGGTGCGATATAAACATAAACAACATCAAAAATTCATTAGTAATACTTTTTTAGTTTTTGTTTTTCTACTTTTCACAATATGTTGTTATACAAGGTTAGATTGATGTTACAGCTACAAAAACATATACCTTTGTCTCCTTTTATTTTTCCGGTAACAAGATTTCTTTTTGCTGTTCGGGAGTTATAAGGATAATAATATTATTATGTCGCTGCCTTTCACTTTATCATATTTGTGTGACAGATAGTCCTCCTCGACGGTGTGACAGCTGTTCTAAATGCAGTGGCTCTAGCAATCGCGGATGAAGGTGGTAGGTAATGAATACCCTAAAAAAGACATAACATCCGGAGGATTATACTGTGACAATATCATTTCGAAGTTTATCTTCAATACGGGTAAAAGAAGTATGTTATTCTAAAATTTATAAATAATGGATATTAACCGATGCACGTGTGGTCTTCCAAGATGCAAACAAAATCCATCACGCAAGAATGGCGTTTTCCTCCTTTATTATAAATTACTATTAAAAAATGAAGTCGATTAAAAACAATTGCAGATTTAATTAAGTTAAAGATAGTTAAAGATTTTTGTTTTGTAAATAGTATAATAGTTCAAATGTTTCTCAAAATATAATCTTACTCTCTAATTCTTAATCTTTATTAATTATTTTGACAACAGTGTAAGTAATGACTTCCATATGGTATTTAATGATAAGTTTTTCGTTCGCCAGATACAATACTCTGTCCAATACCGACATATGGGCGATTCATGAACGATATAGAAGAAGTTGCTGGGGCACGTTTCTATCAAATACCAATGTTTGAGGTACTCGTTTAATATGTAACAGTAAATGCCGGCCAACTTAATCCCATCACAATCAAACAGTTTACTGCAAATAAAATCTGTAATATTTATTTCACGCTTATGCCAAGGCCAAGTGTTTCTCTGTAATCATATAATGTAAAGCAGCCTTTTCCGCAGCGCTTTATTTAACGCTTTCGATATGTCATTCTTTGCAAAGATTTTATGTAGCCACTTTTGACTAATTTAAGACTTATCTTTTTATTCGCGATCGTCAATAATCTAACACGTATCATCAGTGTTTTTATGTGATTTATACTGATACAGGTATCTCTCAATATATATTTTGCAATATTCTTACCTTTTTTTCAATATTACCGTACTTGTCCCAGGAATGTGAGAATGGAGGCGCAGCTGACTTCCAGCTTAGTGTCATTGAGGAGTATTATAATAAAGCCGTTGACGAGGTAATTATATATGTTTACATGTCATATTTACTTACGTTCAGTCATTGATGCATTCAAATGCTTGTGAACGTTACTATTTTCTTAATAATTATGGATAAAAATGATAAATCAAAACACATGCTTTATTTAAAAATTATGTTTCCATGCCATCCTGCCATGCGAATTAAAGCAATGTGTTTTATTACCAGTAAGATCCGTGACCAAAATGATTACAAAAAACACAATTTTTGTTTGTGTAAATCGAAATGTGAAATTATTGTAAAATGATATGTAACCATAAATTGCACCAATAGTATTTATGAACAGAGTCATGCTTTCTTTCTGGTGCAGGGCCGTACTGTGAAAGGTGTAATACTTTGTAATCCTCAAAATCCATTAGGGAAAGTATACAGCAAAGAAGATATATGCAATCTACTGGACTTTTGTGCAAGGTATTGTTTGAGTTATTTCCTTTTATGTTAAACGTGGAAAATTAATAGATCGATAATTTTGCTTTGATTTCATATATAGTGTAATATAGTGTATACATTGTACCTACTACAAGTAATTTTGATAAAACAAAAATTTGAACAAAACCTTTTTTTGATTAAGTTAGTAAAATGATGAAATTGCGCATTTACAATTGCTGCTGTATCATCAAAAACAAGTAATGAACTCAGTCATGTTTAAGAAATTAATTATGAAGTTCATACAAATGCTCTATACCCCACATGTCCCTTAAAGATAATCCATATAAATGTTTTGTTTAAGAAAAAAGATCCACGCTGTTATAGATGAGATCTATGCTTTGTCTTGTTACGATAAACCGACTTTTACCAGTGTACTGCAGTGTGATATTCCTGACCCAAGTCGCACCCACTTCCTGTGGGGATTCAGTAAGGTAAGATAACCATATTGGCATCATATCCACTTCCTGTGGGGATTCAGTAAGGTGAGATAGCCATATTGGCATCATATCCACTTCCTGTGGGGATTCAGTAAGGTAAGATAGCCATATTGGCATCATATCCACTTCCTGAAGGGATCCGGTAAGGTAAGATAGCCATATGGACACTAAATCCATTCCTGTGGAGATTCGGCAAGGTAAGATATCAATATTGGCATCATATCCACTTCCTGTGGGATTCAGTAAGGTAAGATATCAATATTGGCATCATATCCACTTCCTGTGGGGATTCAGTAAGGTAAGATAGCCATATTGGCATCATATCCACTCCTGTGAAGATTCAGTAAGGTAAGATATCAATATTGGCATCATATCCACTTCCTGAAGGGATTCAGTAAGGTAAGATAGCCATATTGGCACCATATCCACTTTCTGTGGGGATTCAGTAAGGTAAGATAGCCATATTGGCATCATATCCACTTCCTGTGGGGATTTAGTAATGTAAAATAGCCATATTGGCATCCTATCCACTTCCTGAGGGGATTCAGTAAGGTAAGATCGTCATATTGGCATCATATCACTCCTGTGGAGATGCAGTAAGGTAGGATGGCCATATTGGCATCATATCCACTCCTGTGGAGATGCAGTAAGGTAAGATAACCATATTGGCATCCTATACACTTCCTGAGGGGATTCAGTAAGGTAAGATAGCCATATTGGCATCATATCCACTTTTTGTGGGGATTAAGTAATGTAAGCTAGCCATATTGGCATCCTATCTACTTCAAGTGGAGATTCAGTAAGCTAAGATGGCCATATTGGCATCATATCCACTCCTTTGGAGATGCAATAAGGTAAGATAGCCATATTGGCATCCTATCCACTTCCTGAGGGGATTCAGTAAGGTAAGAAAGTTATATTGGCATCAAATCCACTTCCTGTGGAGATTCAGTAAGGTAAGATAGCCATATTATGCAATAAGGTAAGATAGCCATATTGGCATCCTATCCACTTCCTGAGGGGATTCAGTAAGGTAAGATCGTCATATTGGCATCATATCACTCCTGTGGAGATGCAGTAAGGTAGGATGGCCATATTGGCATCATATCCACTCCTGTGGAGATGCAGTAAGGTAAGATAACCATATTGGCATCCTATCCACTTCCTGAGGGGATTCAGTAAGGTAAGATAGCCATATTGGCATCATATCCACTTTTTGTGGGGATTAAGTAATGTAAGCTAGCCATATTGGCATCCTATCTACTTCAAGTGGAGATTCAGTAAGCTAAGATGGCCATATTGGCATCATATCCACTCCTTTGGAGATGCAATAAGGTAAGATAGCCATATTGGCATCCTATCCACTTCCTGAGGGGATTCAGTAAGGTAAGATAGCCATATTGGCATCATATCCACTCCTGTGGAGATGCAGTAAGGTAAGATAGCCATATTGGCATCCTATCCACTTCCTGAGGGGATTCAGTAAGGTAAGATAGCCATATTGGCATCATATCCACTTTCTGTGGGGATTAAGTAATGTAAGATAGCCATATTGGCATCATATCCACTCCTGTGAAGATTCAGTAAGGTAAGATATCAATATTGGCATCATATCCACTTCCTGAAGGGATTCAGTAAGGTAAGATAGCCATATTGGCATCATATTCACTTCCTGTGGGGATTAAGTCATGTGAGATAGCCACATGGACACCATACCCACTCCTGTGGAGATTCAGTAAGGTAAGATAGCCATATTGACATAATTTCCACTTCCTATTTGTGACCCTGTGACTACGTTACTGTCTTACATATTGTCTCAGCAAAATTTTGAAAACACGTCCTGTTAATCCCGATAATGATAAGTTTGTGAAAGTTTTTCTCCGTGAGTTTTTATTTGCTTTAAAGTAATTAACGGTACTTGAATTCGCAAAAAAAATATCCCCACGAACTTCATGAAAAAGAAATCGCGAAATGAACTTGTCGCGTATTGTGTGGTTTCAATAAGATCACGTGATTATTTCTTTCACTTCCTCATAGGGCTTCGGTTATATCAAATAATGTAGCTGTCATTCAACTTTCTTTGGGACTTCATTAATAATCTCTCTGATCTCGTGATTGCTTTTCCCGCTCTTATAATATATGTTGGCGCTTTGTCATCGGTAATCAAGGAGTAAACCTCATTGTGTTGTATATATATTGTTATCAAGAAATGTATTTGTGGTAGTAGGTAGGCTATGTAATCAAAGGTTAATATTTGATCATTAATATATATTTCATCAGAATATGTAATTGTATGCAATCAATGATTAACATTGTATGATTAATTTGACGTTATGTATTCTGCTTTTCTAGCAGAGTTTCGTCGTTTGTCATATTGTCTTTCGTTATTGTTTATCACCTACAGGATATATCACTGGCAGGCTTCCGGTGTGGGATGATTTACAGTAGAAACACTAACCTTATCGATTACATTAAAAAAGTGTCCTACTTCTGCTCAGTTCCTGCCCCCGTTCAAATTATCTTAAACGCCATTATTTCAGATACAGGTAGGCACACTTTTCAAGCATCTTTATAATAACTATGACCTTCCACTATTGTCCACATGTGTGTAGCTTAATACAACAACAAGAAGCAAAATACTTAAGATATTTTAATGGAAGAATGAATAAAACTTATTAGAAAGCATCTGTCAGAGAGTTGTCAATGACATTCTGTCCTACATTCAATGGGACAACATGCACGCAAATGTATATGCGTGTATTGCTTCATACAACAACAAGAAGCAAAATAATTTAGATATTTTAACGGAAGAATGAATAAAAATGGTTAGAAAGCATCTTTCAGAGAGTTGTCAATTACATTCTGACCTACCTATAATTGGACAACATGCATGCAAATGTATACGATAAATTCTATTACTTAATGAAACGATTCCATATCCAGAATGGCTGGACAACGTGTACTTCCCGGCATATCACCTGCATCAGCGAGAAAACTTCGAAATCGCATGCGCTGGATTAGACAAGCTGGGGATACCATTCTATCGGGGAACCGCTGGAAGCTATATCTGGATGAATTTAACGAAGGTTTGTAAAAGCTGCTTGACAAATTAATGATGCTTGCTGTAAACGATGTGTTTTAAAATACGATCTTTGTTTCATTAACCAATGGTAGGTAGCATTTAAGGGTTTAAAGGCCCAATATAGTAAGTTTTAAGTTTTTTGTGTAATCAAAAACGATTACAAGACCATTACCATGGTTTCTCTGCATAAAATGTTGACTAAAGCCAGGAAAGATCTTACTGAGACCAACTGTAACGTTTCCAAAATAAATACTAAAATATTAAAAAAATAGTGTGACCCACAATTAAATACAAACCGAAACGATACGAAGAAGTTCACGGAAACTCGATTTCCGGAAAACATCAAGTGACGCTATCAATATATGCTATAGGCCTATTGTTGTGATCCGATAGGCTCGCACGGGAAAACAGAAACAAACAATGATGACTGTACAAAATGTTTAGGCCTATACACAGGGCCCTGGCACGAATTTTTAGCCAACAATATATATATGTTTTATAGGCTTATAGCAATTATTTCTCTCTAAGGTAAGATATGCGTCACTGATATGTAGAGCCAGGTCCCTGTGGACCTATATACGAAACGCTTCGGTAATTGTCGGTTTTGCAATTGCGACTGTTTTAAGATGGCCGGTATGTTTACTTTTTTTAACCGTTCAATATCATTGGTTTATCTGAAAGGAATAATGTCATATAATACACGTCTTTCATCTTTATACTAGGTCATTGATACAATGTTCTATCATTGTAAATGTTTGTGATTACAAATAGATAATGAAAAGTTACGTATATCGGGCCTTTAAATTGTATATAGCAATAGTACTGCCTTAAGGGCTATTGGACGACACTATCGCCATTTTGGAGGTTGTGAAACGTAATTAGTCAAACAAGCTATTAACTGCACGGAATGCTCTAAAACCTGTTTGAAACTCATCATAATAATGCATATTTGTAAACAAAAACTCTTCCATACATGTTCAGCGTTATTGAGGTTACATGTATTTATCGAGTTTTGTTTTTACTTTTTTTTCGCCTATGCAAGCTACAAACTAGTTTGACTTTTGGACACATTTGCCGTACACACAAGCAATTTGGGACGGAACACGTGGCTGGAAGTAAAAACCTAATACAACAGAAACTATGCCAATCTCGAACAAATCCTTTGACATATCAAAGCATGACATTTTCCCGATAAAAATAACGTAAAATTATTGCAATGAACACATGCCGGCATCCACCATTACGTGTCTGTCGTCGGCATGCTTTTTACTTTCACTTTATTCTCGCCATCTTGCCGTTTATGTCATTAAAAATACTAAGCTATGACGGAGTTTTCGAAGGGAATATCCAGTGAAAAGACTAATCACAGCAACATGTTTTATTTGTCATGTTTTATTTATTTATTCTTAACATTATTTTAGCGTCAAATGTCAATCCGATATGTGTTTATCAATAACACATGATCTTATTTTTGCGATGACATATTGGGCAGCCATTGCCGATTTACAAATTGTATTTTTTTTTGTCTAACGGATTTTAATGAGGAGACAAAATGTAATATGACAATTGACTTATAAGTTTATGTTTGTCATGCATAGATTAAGCAAACAATCACATGCCATATTTCCAAACATTCAGCAGAAAATGTCATCGTGAAAATGACAGAAATGTGACAGAAATGTGACAGGTGCGTTGTTGACATTTCCAAGGGTGTACCACAGGTTATGATTGTGGGTTGAAAATGTAAGGAGCGGTATTTTCGTGTTTTGCAATATAATAACCCAATAAATATATCAACACTATCATCGCTACTAATTTAGAAATTAGGATTATTGATATTTGTTAAAATTTCTTCACGCAATTTACCCTAAATGGCCTCATACGAACTATTCTTCTGGAAACATGTCTGCCTCGTGATACCATTTTTGACAGATATTCGGCTCAAGTTTAGGTCTGTTATTTTAGTATATGGTGTTATCATTCAATTCTAAAAGTAAATACGTATAGATTGAAGATACGATAGGATAACAATTGATATTTTAGACCATAACATATAGTGGTATCTTAGAATTTCGTTCTTTTCTGGAATTTTTCTTAAAACTTCTAAATAAGTTAAAAATTAGATTGGAATATACATTTATTTTTTGACAACACCATTCTGTTCTTTACTTGATTTAAGACATATTTGAAATTCTTGAGTTAAAAGTCTGATTTCAGGTATTCTGCATATACCCGTATATAACTGACATAGTCAAGTCCAATAGCCCTTAACTAGCATCGTACCTGAGAAAACATTTCCGTTTAGTTTTATCTGTAGAGGGCGGACTAGTATGTTTGTCCATACCTTATATCCCTACTGTACTGCTGAGCTTTGCTACAACAAAACTTTGTTTTTAACCTTGAGATCACTGGTTCGATCCCAATTGGATCCACACTACGTTTACTCCCGCTCACGTTACAGTACATTTCAGCGCATGCTACATTGACGATAGATATTGAAAATATCACTTTTTGTAGTTTCTGCCAAAGAAGACTGATGAAGAAGAACTAGCGTTGTTCCATAAATTACTCAATGGCGGTGTGTATCTGTGCCCTGGAAAAGAAATGTTCTCCCCATTCCCTGGCTGGTTTCGTATGACATTTAATACGTACAAAGACCATGTGATTGAAGGTTAGTTACAACGAGAGCTTATTATTTTAGAATCCTAAATATGAAAATAAATATATTAAAGATAAGACCTTGCATAATTGTCCTCAACTTTCATTCACCATAAACATTTTTTTGTTGTTCAAATTTTATTGATTGTTCAAGTTTTGCGTTAATACCAAATTCATTTAGTAACTCATCTCTACATATTTTAAAGTTAGATGTAAGTATATCACTTCTCCAATGCAGTTGTATGAAGTTTGTTCTAAGAAAGTGTGTGTCTGCAATTGAAAATCAAGTGATGAAGAAGGAAATCAACAGTATAAAATGTATTTCGATAACAAAAATAATAATTCAGATAACATCAGTATTAAGATATGAATTACATTGGTTGTTTGATAGCATGTTTAATTTCATCTGCTTGCAAAATATATAATTTTAGGTTTGAAGAGAATGGAAAATGTCCTGGCCAACTGTTCGTTCACTGCAAAGTGATGATTTGAAAGTTATCCATGTACTCGTGAAGAACTAGAACACAGAATACTATATATATATCCTGGCCATAGTATTCCCAAATTGTGGCATTGTTGAGAGAGCAATCGGCTGTCACCATTATCATTATAAACGGACAAACATTACTAAGGAAACAAAATGATCAGATACCAATTATTACGTTCAACAACGATGCTTACCTTGCAAAGCAACGAGAGCTTGATATAGTGTATGCGTTGTGAAGTAATTTTTTAATGTAAATTTGTTTAATTTTTGTTTATACACAATACATATACATTTTTACCAATATTAATATTAATTTTGTTCTGTAACAAGCTTTCTGCTTTTGTGACTTACAGGTTGTACTGTGTTGGCCTTATGTTGTAATCTGGACATTAATGCAGACACATGAGCAATGTTCCACGCATTTCTACTTAAAATAGAATTGGGTGAGGGTGTCAGATAAGGCCTAGCTTTGTTTAGTTAGGGGAGGTTTAGTTAGCAGGAGGTTTAAAGTGAGGCCTAGCTTTGTTTAGTTAGGGGAGGTTTAGTTAGCAGGAGGTCAAAACAGTCAGGGATGATGTCATATGGCGTCATTAGTATGTTCTGAACATCTAAGGCAGGGGAGTTGACAGGAGGGTGTTATTCAGCCTGGGGCTGTAATTAATTTCTATAGGGTCTGGACAAGGAAGGGCAGAGGGGTCGTGCACGTGGAGTGTGGGGCGTGTGCATGGTTTAGATTATTAAGAGTTTATGGGATCTAGCCTTGAACAAATCAGTAGAGGACATTTGCTTAACAGTTTTCTTATGTAGTCTTAGAGCTGTTTAGTCATATGACCAGGCAGTCTATTAGGATTAGGCAAGACTTTAGGAGATGGGAATACCAGGTACTAGGTAGCTCGGCTCTGGTCAGTTTAATAATTCTTTAGAACAGAGTGAGTTGGTTGTTATTGACCCAGAATTTACCAACCCTTAGTGTCTGCTCCAAATGTATATGTTGTTTTGTTGATTACATACCTTTGATTATATTTTATTGTACTATATGTTTTCTGAAGATACTAATTAACATATGTTAATATGTTTGGAGTTACTCAAGTATTGCAAACAACTGGTTATAAGGCAATCAAATGGTTGCAAACAACAATTTTACCCCCAATTCAGATAATTGATAGATTAATTAAGTAATTTTCTGAAATTGATGGGTACTCAGAGGATTTAAACTTGATACCGGTTGAGGTTGTACCTCTGGTAAATATGGTTGCCCCTGAAATAAAAGTTATACCTGATTATAAGATCTATCAATCAAACCAGAGGATTTAACTTGAAACTGGCTAAGGTGCTATCCCTGGTAAATAAGGTTGTCCCTTGTAGAATTTTTTTAACCCGATACCGGTGAGGACGCCCCCGGTAAATAAGGTCCCCAGTAGGAAAATAGACTAGATACCAGATGGGTCCGCCCCTGGTAAATAAGGTCACCCCTAAATGCATGATAGAAGACTACCTGCAATATTTATAAAGTGTAACCTGATACCAGATGGGTCATTCATGGTAAATAAGGTTAAATAACAGATTTAATTAAGGGTAGAAGTCTACCTATATAACCAGTATGTTTGTAGTCCTACGAGTAACTCCCAAGAAGCCACATGTTAGGTTATTTACTCATAGTGTAGGTTGTAGGGTTTAATTTGTACATATCACGGTAGGATTTAATTGGTTTTGAATTAGATGGATGTTTTAGGGGTAATAAAATAGTAAACTAAATAATCTTGCCTCATTGTGTTATGTGTCAAATTCCTTTTATTTCCATTTATCGTTTTATAAATCTATGCCATCTCGTTATAGTCATTAATACAGCCATTATAATTTACTGATTATATGTTCGTAATCCTGTTACCGGTGGGGTTTTTTTGTACCAAATATCTTGGTGTTTTACATATGCGATTTAACCTTAGCTGTTGCTTTAAGATATTTTCACAATAATTTTTCATATATGATAAAATGATCATTAACTAATTTTAAGTGGAGTTCTTGTTTTAATAAAATACTAGATTGATTTTTAAGCAAATGCACGTATAAATAAAATTACAAACAAATGACAGCATATGAATATTTATTACTTCCGCCGAATTTTTAAATGTTGCAAATATCACAGCATTGCTTTCCACTGAAAGACATTTGTGGTTTAGACCATGTATAATATAAAACAAGTATAAATCATGTAGATAATAGGTATCACTAATAAAGAAACATAACAAAACAATCACTGAGGAAAACAACACTAACACAAAAAGTGTAACGATAATAAAACTGACTTTGGAGTCGTATCGTGCAGATAATAACACATATATATAGTATAACCCCTCTAACTCGTAGGACACACCCTACTCGTCAAACTGGTCGCATGGTTCCGACCGTCGTTCTCCTGTATATGTCATGCACCAACACTCCGGATTGCTCGAACCGCTATTCCTTTATTCATCGAACCGGTGTTTAGTACTTTTGATTTTTGTAATCTACAGCATTTCAAAATGTACCTTTTCATCTATCTCGATCCAATATTACCATTGTAAAGGTTAATATCCCTTTTATAAATAATGAAAATACAATTAAGCACAAAAGTTCTGAGCTATACTCTGACGACTCAAATACCCCGTATTACTCAGGCTATTTACCGGTTCGAATTATAGGGGTTTAACAGATTGAGTGATGGAGAAACGACACACAATTGTCATGTAGAAATGTATGCGTATAGGATCAGGAGTGCTATAATGTGCTTCAACAAACAAAAATACAATACGATCTCAACCGAACAGAGTAAACTTAATATTAATACACGAATTGTAATAATTGAGCAAACATTTACGTTAAGAGTTATTACATATTTAAATTGTGATTTTTTTCTGATTTATCAAAGGGACATTTTAAAATTGAATGTTATAATTGCTTAGTTACTATAAAGGTATCAATGCTATCACCGTTATAATTCAAATAAATCCAACTTGATTTGACAAGGTAAAACTCATGTTTATAAAAATACATAAACTTGTCACTTCTACTATATAAACCAAGGCAAAGTGAAGTATATGTAACTGACACCCAAAACGTGACTATTATGACGTCACTTCTGTTGATGTGGTGACGTCAACTGATCACCGTCAAAATGGTTGTTCTATCTCGTGGATTAAATCGTCGTTAATAAACGGTTTCCCCTGATCTAGCTGAAACAATGTTAATACAGAGACCCAAAAATGAGTCGATAATGTAAATATAAACATAAAACTATCTTACTATGGCATCTATGGTCTATATAGATGCCAGAGCTTTGCAGACAATCAACTCATAACTCGAGCTTTGTCTGCAAAGCTCTGGCATCTATATAGGCCATAAATGTCATAGGAAGATGGTTTAATGCTTAAGAAATGGCAGAAAGTTGTGAAATCTAGTACATATGTACAAATGGGAAAATAGATCAATATGATCTTTGAAAACAGAATAACTTTGCCCTATACATGTATATCATATATCCACATATTTAGTTTATTTCCTATGAGTTTATATAATTTGACCTGTGTGGTATGCTGTATTCTTGTCTATTACAAGAAAACACAACACGAATATACCAAGCCTTACAAAACATGAATAACTCTAACTGATAATAGCTCCTTAACCAAAACCGACCATCCATTTTCTTTTGTTTGTATTACATTTTACAGGATTTAAGACTATTGTACTCATGCATACAACAACGTTTTTTTATATATGCCATTGTTCAATTGCCAAACAACCATTAAGAGGGAGTGACTTCGTATCATACGTTATGAGAAATTGAGACCTGTATACATCATATACATATGTTACATATACAGAATAAATAGATATTTCTCTACCCGTTTTCAAAACACATATAGAAAACAAGACAATAAGATGTAATAAAAGAATAGAAAGCACGTCCTTGCTGATAACATAATCAAAATAGTAAAATAAATAAAACAAGACGTTTAAATTGCACGAAGAACCAGTCAATGCAACACAGAAACGGTTTTGAAAATATATCACATGTGAAAATAAGAAAAATACATAAATTTCTTCAAAATAAAAAATCTGGCACTTTACAATTAGTTTTATACTGCGATCGAGCTTTGTTTTAGTCGACCCCATAATCGTCTTTCAAGATGTTCGGGATGATTAACTCAAACTTAATAGTACACAAGGTTTCAATCTTTCTTCGTATAGACATCGCATTACTCTTTTGCAATCGTTAAATACTAAATACTTAATAAATGAACAAATAGAAATTCATTTCAATTATAATACTGGTTTCTCAAAATAATTATCTTCCATACGAGATTGAAATAATATATGTATTCTGCACTGAAATGCGTCGTTTTCTACAACTATGTCTTGCGATAAGCTGATTACTGACACAAATTATCACGAAGTACCAATGCTGGCTCCCTTTGATATAGCTTTCTTCTCATAGCAGATGCAAACCATGCAGATTTACACAGGACATAATAGTTACGAAAGTCATACAACTAAATATGCAACGGCGAGAATTGGTACTTGACAAGAATTTGGTAAATTAAATATACTCTATGCGTTTATAACTAGGCAATATTTTACATTTGTAGTCCAGAACAGTGACAATGAATATGGAATAAAGAAGTACAACGTCCATTGATAATTTTACTTAAATATAGCATTATTTGATAGTTTTTAAATGTGACTAGTAAGAAAATCGTAAAAACTGACGATGCAAGTTTAAATGCATAATAAAAAATATGAAGTATTAAGTTTCACGAATCGTTTATGAGTGATTCCCCAGTCGTATCAAAGTTAAAAGGTAGCCGTTTTAATTATCTATCTGCCTGCATTCCAACGTGCTCGCCAATCATTATAAAGAACACGCGAGTGCAATACCTTTAGTTTAATGCCTAGCTGTTCCGAAATAACATCAAACTTGCTTTGTCAGTTTTTAACATATCAATGAGCTAAATCTATACCTTTGTGTTGGTTTACTGATAATCCCTGAAGTAAAGCGATATTAATATAATACTGAAATTATGCATCGAATGAACCACTATTTGTTCCTATATTGACTTTAAACGGATCTCCTTCTGGCGTTTTGATCCATTGTCTTTCATTTGTTTTTGTGGAATACTCATATACCTGGCCAGTAGCTGTAAATTAAAAGTCGAAATATCATTTCATGTAAAAACGCAAGAATTTCATTCGTATGAAAAGGTGAAATGGAGAGAAAATAACGGCTGATGTTTCAAATTATCAAATAAAATCATCCGAAAATTGTACACATTATTTAACACTTTCACATGTAAGATCACATGTAAGTACGATTTTTTGCAAAATTTATGTCCTTTTATTTTTTTCTAATACTTATAGAAATTGGTCTTAATAATCGAAATAAGTTGTACTCTCTGGATTACCAGTGTTACTAACTATACTGCTCAGAAGAGATGATAATTTATCAATATATTCTACGCATTTCTACTTAAAATTAGGAAAATTACCATTAATTTGTTACCTTGGTCAACCGCCCTTCCGTCAAATTCTCGATTGGTGACGACAAAGTCACTCTTCTTTTGCCAGGCATTGATATCCCCTCCTGGTTCCACTACGAAGGCTGTGTTTGTAGGTGGTTTACTTTTGAATGCCTGTAAAATACATTTTGAGTTGATTTTATAGCCCACTGCAGTGTACCTTTCCGAAGCTGATTTTGATTTTTTTAAATGATAATTTAAAGGATATTGATTAATATCGCAAGAAGTGTAGCAAAAATTATTAGCCTAGCACAAATACTACACTGATCATCTTCTTTTTTTCTTGGTGGTGTAACCTTAATTTTCTTGTATTATAACTTTTTTGAAAAAATTTATTTTTTGCTTCTGAATATATAGTAGGCCTTTCATGTGAGTAAAATAGTCTTTTTACTCTCGAAAAGAGTATATTTGTACACTGTGTAAAAGCATTATGATTTGAGACAGTTAGTATAATATATTCACCGAGGAAGAGGTGAAGGAGGAATAGGAGGTGGAGAAGGAGGTGGAGGAGAAGAAGGAGGAGGAGAAGTAGAAGAAGTAGAAGGAGGAGGAGGAGGGGAGGAGGAGGTGGAGGAGAGGAGAAGGATGAGAAGAGGAGGGAGGAGGAGGAGGAGGGAGAAGGAAAGGAAGAGGAGAGGAGGAGGAGAAGGAGGTGGAGGAGGAGGATGAGAGGGAGAGGAGAGGAGAGGAGAAGGGAGAGGTGGAGGAGGAGGAAGAGGAGGAGGAGGTGGAGGAGAGGAGGAGGAAGATAGGAGGAGGAGAGGAGAAGGAGGAGGAGGAAGAGAGGAGGAGGAGAGGAGAGGAGGAGGAGGAGAGAGGAGAGGAGGAGGAGATGAGGTGGAGGAGGAGGAGGAGGAGAGGAGGAGGAGGAGGAGAGGAGGAGGAGGAGGAGGAGGAGGGAGGAGGAGGAGGAGGAGGAGGAGGGAGGAGGAGGAGGAGGAGGAGAGGAGGAGGAGGAGGAAAAGAGGAGGTGGAGGAGGAGAAGGAGAGGAGGAGGAGGAGGAGAGGAGGAGGAGGAGGAGGAGGAGAGGAGGAGGAGGAGAAGAGGAGGTGGAGGAGGAGGAGGAGAGGAGTGGAGGAGGAGGAAAAAAGGAGGTGGATGAGGAGAAGGAAAGGAGGTGGAGGAGGAGGAGGGGAAGTGGAGGAGGAGGTGGAGGAAGGGGAGAAGGAGAGTAAGAGGAAGGGGAGGGGAGGAGGAGGAGAAGGAGAGGAGGAGTATTCGAGCAAAATGAATATCTTATGTTAGAATAATCCCGCAGATTTTTTAATAAAAACAAATACTGGTTAGAAATTTAAATTTTCATCGTTCAATGTGGCTTGTTCTTCATTCAGATATATGTGAATGTCAGCTGCAATATTGGACACTAGTCTAATAACCTACCGATGCCGCTGCCACAGCCTGCAGTCCAGCTCGCCTTCCTTGGCCTAAATAGATTAAAATGGTACATCAATAATTTCTGTATATCTTTGCCATTGATTGTATATGCTGATAGTTATATGTGACGTTATCTTCATACAGAAGAATGAACGAAAGTGTTTTTTTAATATTTTATTCATCACCAATAGGTACTAACATACCAAGAGTTACAATACTATCCGGTACTTACAATGTAGAAATACTCGCCCAGACACATATAGTTAATATAAAATGTTATCATCAACGTTTTTAAAATATCACGGCATCAATATAATGGCTTACATCAAATCATTTATGAAATATAATTGTATTCCTAAATAAGTATTTACAGGAGAAGCGATAAGATATGAGGAATTAAAACCAAAAATGAGATACACATTCAGTCTTATTCCCAAGGTTAAAAACGATTTTTTTGTCGATAACACGCATGTGATGTACAGAAGAACAGCAATGAAAAAGTCTTCTGCTATTAGAAATTTGTCCGTTACTATTATCTTTTGACAGATAATCATTTTCACAAACGAAATTACCGCTTATATGTCAGTAACTGATCTTACGTGAATATGGTGGTGGTTCTTTGTTTGATGGATCTGTGGATTCTACGATCTCGGCTCGTGGTTTGCCACTGGTAGTCGTATCAGCCGTTTTACTGGCGAAAATATATATATATTTGATTCATATATAGAGAATACATGGTCAACGTCTTAATTTGTAAACTGTATTTCGACCACGGTTAAGAAAAAAAAACTTTTGTCTTTATGTGACGAGCCAAAATACAGCTTATATTTTAAGACACTGGCCATGTGTACTTTATATTACAAAAGTGCATAATATGATTTTTCATATTTAATAGTATTGCATTTATTAGCATTAATGTATTTAAATGTTTAACAAACATGTCCGACTTTCAAACAATGGATCAACCAATAGAAGATTGATGGAATCGGCGCACGTGAAAGAATATATAGCTGTTTTCCGTCAGTGCTGAATACAGCAAAAATATTTGTGGTAGGTGTATTCCGACAATACCAATGCTGGATGCAGGATAAAAACCTTGCAATACCATTTTAGAATAGATTCCATGTGTTACATTGTACAAGGGAATACGTTTAACAGTTGCCAAAATTTCAAATCTGCGTAGCACAACTAAATAACCCATTCTGACCTGTGCTCTGATAGCATCGATATACAGCAACAGTAAATGTGAATACAAAACGTCGATGTCATAATGATTTTCCTATCAATCTAGTTCTGAGTTACTACTACATACATGTACAATGATAACATGACACATACATTAAAGTGCTTTCATAAAAAGTCACAAAAATTACCTTCTTTCTCTGCAGTATTTCACGATCAGTATGGTAGCCATGGTGATACAAACGACGCCGACGAGAACACAAATGGTAGTTACAGCGATTCCGGTCGCTGTTTCTATCCAGGGGGTGCTACTGTCGGAGGTTCCGGTATCGTAGAGTGGTATCTGCTGTATTACATACGGGTCCCACGAAGCCCCTGTAAAATTGCCACGCAATATATGCAAAAGTCTGAAAGATGAAAACTTTCGTGCATAATTGATGCAATTGGCCCTTAATAAACAACAGGGAAAAAAGATAAACAAAAAAAAAAACAAACAAAAAAGCGCAAGAACAGGAGGTGTTAAAGGCGCCGAAAAACTAAGGATGCTGAATATTTGTGGTCGTAAATTTTTTTTGCAATTTAAATGGAATAAAAATTCCGGAGAGTTGAGTTCAAATTAATGGCTTATATACAACGTCACTTGAAATTTACCTTCCACATTTCAATATGGCTGAAATGTGTTACTATAAACATAATCATTTTAGTGCCGACTTATTTTTTTGTTTTTGTTTTTATGCCTCACCAACTTTTCATGGCGATATAATTTTTTTCCGATTTCTACTCAAACGCGAAATACATGATATTATTCCGTTTTTGTATACTCCAAAGTTACCTCCCTTATGTGTAGATATCAATCTTCGCTGAAAGGTATTACGTTACGCTCGTAAACACTCGACGTCACAATCAATACATATCCTCAAATGTATATAACTCTGTAATATGCTAATACAAAATACAGCAAGTTCAGTATTACCTGTCACACTTGCTGATGGTGTCCCGGCCGTGTCGGAAGCAACGAATCCTTGGGCAGCGGCCGCACTCAGGAACAGTTTGTCTGAATTTACGTTACTTATGGAATCTGTGGTAGTGTCTTGTAAGACATACATGTGGACAATGATCAGACTGAAAAAGTAAACCAGATAATCTTTATGTATCATTTACTGAAACATACGAAATACAAATGTGTACCACAATATTAAGACTACGATTATAATGATATCATGCGTTAAAGATAGGTATAACTACCGGAAAACAGAAAAGGTAAGACATTTTGATTTTTAGATTTTTGAGAAGAAAGAGGGATTAAGTAACCATATGAAGACGGATGCTTATAATGTTACCAAAATGTACACTTTACAAATTAATTTGCATCCAGCATGAAAGGTGTCTTGACACCGTGAGTTAACAGAGCAAACGGAAAACGCTTTCCAATAACATTGTTTATCTTCAATTTGATGATTATGTCTTTCTTACCTGCTGGACGACTCGACTATACACCATCGTTTGACAGACGCAGTCGAGTATGTCACCTGGTATACGCTGTCTAATTGACTGATGAAGGCACTTTCTACCGTCTCGTAATATGTCTTGTTGATGCCGAGGTAGAATGAGATTACAACAAGTGAAGGGGTATAGGCATCTATCCTGATGGTGGTACTGGTGCTGGTCCGCTGTGTTGCTCCTCCGTCGTGTGCATAGCCGTAAGAAATGTATCGCTTACCACTGGACAATGTCGAAGTCCGAGTGATTTCACCTGTGATCATACAAACAACATACAAATGTACCGTAAAACTGTGAATTTTCGAGGCGATTATATCGCATCGATGGTTATTTTTACAGATTATTATTTTTTAATTTGAACCGCTATGTAGGTGTCAACTAATTCTAAGTATTTCGCAAATCAAATTTTCGAGATCTTTGCAATATCTCACAACATCGCGATGATATTATCCTTGCAAAAATAATGATTTAGGCGGTATTTCGTAGATCGTTGCTGTGCTTGTTTAGACGGAAGCTTTATGGATATCAAGATAATTAACTTGTTATAAATTTGTGAATGTAATTTGCTCAAAAGAAAAAGAGTGCTCACTTTATGTTCGTTAGAAAGATAAGAAAATCTAAATATGTTGTTGTCATTATGATGTAGATATGATCAATTTTTAGCATATTTACAAAATCATGTAAATGTTATCATAAATTGAAGCAGTCTTACCTGTACTTGAGTCCATTGTGAAGTCATTATTAGCGGTAGTGAAGTAATAATACAACTGGGCGTTAGCACCCTCATCTGCATCTGTGGCAGTCAGCGTTAGTATGGTAGGATTACATGAACCTGTATATGGAACTTCACTATTGTAATAAGTTGGAGAAAATATCGGGTCGTTGTCGTTTTCATCATCCACTGTAACGGTGAGAGTTGTAGATCCAGTTCTAGGCGTTGTACCGGTGTCAATAGCTAGAACAACTACGGTAAATGAGGCATCAGTTTCCCGATCGATCGGGAATGTTTTCACTTCAACTAGTCCAGAAGACGAGTCAATCGTCAGGTAAAAATCTGCCCTGGCTCCGGCTGTTGTAGAGGTGTCAAACGAATATACAATGACTGCATTAACACCTGTGTCCGCGTCCGTGGCAGCCATCGTGGTTATAGATGTACCAACAGATGCATTTTCCGTCACTGTGGCTGTGTATGTGGTACTGGCAAATGTTGGGTCATTATCGTTCAGATCATTTACTGTTATGGTTACATTAGTGTCGGAAGATAGCACTGGCGTTCCTGAATCCTGGACACGGCACCAAATAACGTACATGTCGACATTCTCTCTGTCTAGACTGGCACTTGTCGTTACCACACCTGTTGATGTGTCTATAGTCACAGGAATCGAACCACCAGACCAGTACCCAATAATGTTGTAGCTTATCGCCGAGTTTACTCCTGTATCCGCATCCGTAGCTGCTATCGTACCAACATTTGTACCGGTAGCGACATTCTCGTCCACAGCAAACATGTAAGGTGCTGCAGTCCACGCTGGCGTGTTATCGTTTAAGTCAGCAATTGTTACTGTACAGGTTACACTAGCTGTTCTCGGAGTCGCACCATTGTCAACAACGTATACCTCCAACGTATAGGACGCTGTTATTTCTCTGTCGAGGGCATTAGCCGTTTGTATTATACCCGTACCCACCTCTATCTTAAAGTCTGTATTGGTATTACCAGAATTTATAGAGTATGACAACTGACTGTTTTGTCCGTCGTCGGGGTCGGTAGCAGTGATAGTGAAGACAACTGTGTTGACGGCGATGTCTTCGTCTATCGTCGTATCGTATGTACCAGATATACTCGGGTCGTTGTCGTTTACATCTATCAATGAGATGGTTACAGTCGATGTCCCGGTGAGTGGGATGGTACCTTTATCAGTAGCTAGGATTACCATGTCGTAACTGAAATGAAAAAGTATTTCAAGGCTGAAGATTAAAATGAAAACATACAAAAATGAAATGACTTTGGTGTGCTTACAGTAATAATTTGGAACACACCATGACTTATCATAAATATCGAGATGTATAGATAAAATTTGGTTGACAATCGCTAACTGACTTGTCTCTTTAACTGTGTTGTATGTTTCAATTATAGCTTTTGCGTGACTTCCTTCTTTAATCATGCTACAGTGAAACGGTATTTCCAACCGTCAATAATGATGTGCATGAAATATATTCAATCTACGTCAGAGCAATATTGATGAATTTTAAAATGTGCTTACTTGCATAATTATATGTTTTAATGATAATGATACATAATTTGTGTTCTCTTACCATCATTTTGCTATACATGACGCGTGTTTCAATTTTGAAAAAAAAACAATATGTCGAAAATATCCCAATTTCTTGCTTACCTGGCTGTTGTTTCCCTGTCCAGCACAGCATTTGTTATTATCTCCCCTGTTGTTGTATCGACAGTGAATGGTACTGAAGACGTAGTGCTGTACTCAAACACATTATTGTTGTTGCTCACAGAATCAGCATCAGTTGCAGAAACAGTGGTCACACTTGTTGATACTGCCGCGTCTTCTGATAGCGTCACGGTATACGTTGTAGGATTAAAGGTGGGCGCATTATCATTTACATCCGTGATGGACACCTGGACAAGACATTGAGCTGTAAGAGCGGGGACACCGTCCACGGCCTGGACAATCATTGAGAAAATCGTGTTGACTTCATAGTCGATAACGGCCGTAGATGTGATAATGCCTGTGGAAGAGTCAATTGTGAAGTAGGATGCTCCGTCGCCCGAGCTGATTGAGTAAGTGATTGTACCAAATGTACCAGAATCACCGTCGGTAGCAGCAACCTGCACCAATGTATTTCCTACAGCTTGGTCTTCGGCAAAGGTAGGTCTGCAATTACAAAGAATTCTAGTAAGTCGAACGTTGACAAAAGGGCCGGGATTTGTTTATTTTTTCCCAAACATTTTATGTAAGAATATTTGATGCACACCTAGTGAACATTTCTTATGTAGCGAATTGGACTGGGTCGATCATTCGGCTAGTGTTCGGAGGTCCCTGTTCGAATCCCGGTCTGGCCGCTACATTTTCTCTTCTCCTGTTACATTTGGTTGCATGTAATAAATATCCTAAAGTAATATTTATATCCGTATTGATTTTAAACAATTTTTATGACACAAAAACAAGAATGCACTGGCATATGAAAATAGCAGAAAACATGCTTACGTGTATGTTGTACTACCAAACACCGCAACTTCGTTGACATCATTCACAGTAATAGTGACTGTGGCAGTGACGTAATTGGTATCGTCATACGCCGTCACGAGGAGCTGGTGATTCGTTGCCGTTTCGTAGTCCATACTCGTCACGAGTAATATGGTTCCCGCCGTTGTATCCAACTGAAACATGGAGTTCGTAGCAACAAAGGCGTACGAAATGGAATCTCCTGTATCTACCGAGTCTGTGGCCGTAACGGTGACTATTGTGGATCCTACAGATGTGTCCTCGCTTAATGTAACTGCATATGTTCCTGCAAATAGTGTTAATAAAACTGCAATTTAGTTATTGTTTATTATTTATTGATTATTAAGTATAAGAGTGTCAATTGCTAAGAGACGCATATTGTGATAATGGAATGCATGCCATCGTAATAATAAAGTTTATATCGTGTATAGTGAAATATGACGTAACAATCAAAATTATATTTTCACTGTCAATGCTGTATTTCGATTGGTCAAAAGCGGGTGAAAATATCGAAATTGATATTATCACTTGAGTGAAATGGCTTTTATGTTCACCGTCAAACCTTATATTTCACTGCGAAAAATGTAATAGAGTGAAATAAAACTTAAACATTGGCAATATTTCCATTGCAATATGCATTTTTTTTGCATTTAAATGTTGCTTCTATAGTAAGATTATTTATAAGTTTAAATGAAAATACTTCAATAGAAATTAATTTTCCTAGAATATCGATGCGGAAACAATGTTTTAACTACGGCAATAGTTCGTGAGAGATAAAATCTAGAACATTTACCAGAATTTGTAAACACTGGAGCCCCCTCGTCTACATCTGCGACGTTGACGTCTATAGTCACTGTAGCGGACAGTTCCGGAGATCCGCCATCTTTGGCTGTCACTTGTAAATTATAAAATGTCGTCGTCTCGTAGTCAAGGACAGCTGTAATACAACAAAACAAAAATAATGCTACTCCCTTATTGTATATTTCTCATTTGAACCGGGTCTAGAATGGGTCGATTATTGGTGACAAGGTAGATCAATCGGTGGAGTATCCAGCTAGTGTTTAGAGGTCTGGTATTAGAGCACCGGTCTGGCCGCTATATTTCAACTGTGCACTTGTTAATGACTTAGATGATGACTAACCGCTCGGTCTAATGAAATAAAGATATAATGCCTAGAGAAAATAAAATTGAAATTACCATTGACGATAAGGGAAGCTGTAGATCCGGAGACGGACACGGCGAATTTATTACCCGGATTTTGTGTCATAGTGTAGGTCAGTGTAGTTCCAGCGTCTCCATCAGAACAGGACAAGTCGGATATCACTGTCGAACTAACAGCTGAAGATGAAAAAACATATCGAATACATCACCAGACTCGAATTCCCGAAACGAACTAAACCTCTCGGTGTTAAAAACAGATCTAGTGTCCATATTAGGTTCGTACAGTCAAAAGCCATATGCGCAGGATTATATATGATTATATTTCAAAGGTCTGATTTAGAACATAAATTGGGTCACGATTATAATGGTTATGAAATTATAACAGCACCTTAAGAAAGCTCTCCTGAATTTCCTTTACAACATATGAAACCATGAAAGGAATTTATAAAGATGTTTACGCAAAATGTGCACTAATTATTAAAGGAATGTTCCAAGGGCAATTCAAAATTGATAAAAAACAAATCTAATTGTGTTTTAAAATATATCTACACAAAGCTATCTATACCTGCACTTTCCAATACTGTCTCAACATGAGATGTCGGGCTGCAAATCGGTGTGTTGTCATTCACATCGACTACTGAAACTGTCACTGTACCGGTCCCCTGGTTAAATAGGTAGATATTATGTAATTTTGCATTTTTATATTACAGAGATATCTGCTCTTGTGGATAGATTTTTATTGTTACTTTATGATTTTGTGAGTGTACCATCATATTTGCCAGGGAAGACAACGTAGCTTTTGCTCAACAAATGATGATGTAATAATCGATACCACTAGCAAGGGCAGATAACAATGTACTAAAGTTAGAACTTTTTCAAAAGTCTTTAACCAAATCAGATCAATCTAAACATATCAGCTCTATCAGCAATTTTCTATATCTAAAACATATTCGAGAATTGTGTATTTGTTGTATTTCGTACAATGCAACTCAAAAATCATATACATGTATTTGGGATATCCTACCGTTAGCCCGCCCCCATCCGTCGCTACTACTGTTAACACATAGTCTGTGGTACTCTCATAATCCAAACTTTGTGCAAGTTGAATATATCCAGAAGTTTGATCAATAGAGAAATAAGACGTTCCACCGTTCGTTGCTGAAACAATAACACCATTTATTAATTACAAATAAAGTAACCAACACAATTCTTTCAAAAAACGTTAAAAGAATACGAACATAAAGACTTTACACTGTGAAGACTTTGTTTAAAGGTCTAATCGTCATGATTATTATTCTGTCACATGATGTCTCTCTTTGTGATGTAAAGTCAGAATAGTTGTTTGATTATATATTTTCAAATACGTCGTGTTTGATAACATTTATGGCATGAACTGATACAAACTAAATTTGTATAACGAGTGTCAACGATGAATCAAATACGTTATTTTTTCCGGAGTACTGGGTTGTTTTGGCCTATTTCTCTATAAGGAGTTAGGAACCCATGTCAGTAACCATTGAGATTTAGATGGAAAATCAAAAAAATTAAATCGGGTCAAAAACATGTTAAAACTTTAATTTAACTTCATGAAACACATTTGAGTTGAAAGTAAAATCGTCTTGAGCTAATAAACTTTCTCGTATCTCATAACTATCTCTCATATAATTTGAAAGCACCCTAATCCTGATTTCATTGTACGATTATGTAACTACTTAAGATATTACCTGCCGATATAGCATAGCTAACGATGTTGTGCGGCGACGCGTCGTTATCCGATGCTGTATACGTCGTCACTGAGGTTCCTATCCCATCATCCTCCTGTAGCGTCGTAGTAATAGGCGAGGCAAAAGTTGGTGTTGCCTCGTTTTCGGCTCCGACTGTGACGGCTACAGTTGCTGTCGCTGAATTTGTACCGTCAGACGCAGTAAGGAGAAGTGTGTAGGTTTGGGTACCAGCGTCATAATCCAGGGCTGTTTCCATAGGAAAAAAATAGTAGTAATTATTTTTATTATATAGGAACGTAGCATTGCATGTAAAGAAGTATTTGTATTCTTTGAAAAAATGACGTACATGTACGTTGGTAAACAAATGAAGCACATAGCAATGTATAGAAACTAGAAGCTAATGATAATTATACCTATACTTACCGTTGGACAGAGTTATGACCCCTGCTGCGGATACGCTGAAGTCATTCCCGGTGTTACCACTGATAAAGGCATACGATACCGTGTCGGCCGTGTCGGCGTCCGTACATACAAGTGTCGCCACCTGTGATGACAACATGCATATAAATGTAACAAACCAGATGCAATAAATATCAATGCCATGCAATGTATCAATCACATAAATCAATCAAATTTCAATTTTACTTCTTCTCTATATCATATTTCTTTCCTAAATAGACGTTAAGTTGCAATATTGATATCAAAACATCTTTAGTAATTAGCCGTTAGTGTTTCCCCGCGTTGTTGGTTACCGTTGCTCCAATTGAAGACGTCTCTGATTGTGTGGCTGTGTATGACGAAGGACTACACACAGGCGAGTTCTCATTGACATCTGTGACTGACACTGTCACCGTCCCTGTTGCCTGTTAACATAACAACAGTAAAATGGGTAGGAAACGTCATGACGTCATAAATCAGAGCCCGATATTTCGGGCGCCACTACACAAACGATGGCTGGCGGCAAACGGTCCATCTACTATACTTGGCCTAGCAAGAAATCAATTGTTTCTAAACAACTGAGATATAGTTAATTAAAAAAATGACAATCGACAATAAACATTATTAGGAAATAATACATGGGATATGATTAAATAAAGATCAACTTTCAGCTCTTTTATGTCTAAATATTATAAATGAATGCCGCAGAATGTCTTATGTCAAAACAACATTATTCAAATGTTTGGTCAAATTTCTTCTCTTGAATAATGAAATTGTATCATCAAAATGGAATAATTAAATTTATTTCATTTGACTTGTTGTGCTGGTGAATATGATAGGACATGATCAGGAAAAAGAGTTCGACCGCAGCTGGCACCACTGAGGTTAATATACCAGTACTAGTTCACCTGATCGTGATATCATATAAAACACTGTATTCATAAAAGTATAATGTCGATATAGATCTCTATCATTTTATTTCATATATCTAAAATATACACCTATATGAATTGTCCTACTTTAATAAAATTAAGAGTTATTTTGGCTTTTATTGTAATTTTGTAACACGTGCGAGTTGCTTCCCTTACCGTACTACTGCCTCCATCTGTCGCTGTGACTTCTATGTCATAACTCGTAGCTGTTTCGTAATCCAGTAGCTGAACTAGTGTGATACTCCCAGAAGTAGTGTCAATGGCAAATAAAGAACTCCCTGAGTTGGTGACTGAAAGCAGATATCATTGTCTAAACAAGATACCCAGAGCGCCTGTATCGCTCTACTGGTATGTTAAGCAAAAAATGTTCTGAATATGAGATTCAGTGTTTATTTGCTTAAGGCAATTACTCAAAATTCCCTGTAATAGGCCCACTCCTCCTGCCGCAGGATTGTCAACCCTAGAATGTTCAACATTGCGATATAATCATACTCCCTAAATATTATATCAAATACACACGCTGCATTTGTTAGTGTATAGAAAATGGCCATTTTATATTTCTATGTTTCTTTTTGAACTGATGCACACTAAGGATTATCCAAATATACGCCATATTCATAGTGGCGTTATGATAAATGTTTAAATAATTTAAGAGCAATTTGTTAATTAGAGCATGGTTGTGTGTGTCTCTTTTTTTTTTTTTCTTTGTTTTTTTCTCTTTTTTTTCTTTTTTCTTTTTTCTTTTGTTCTGTGCCATTTTGCTTTTCTGAAATCTACCAGTTAGCAAAGCGAAATATCACACATGGAAATAAGTGCTACGTTTTCATGAAGAACATAAAGCTTTGGATGCATTCAAAACCATACCTGTTCTTCCAAAAACTGCAATTGATCAAATATAGAGTAGAGTTTTGCTTTTACATCTTTGAAAATAGTAAAAAGCACTAATGACTCTATAGCACATGACTTTGTTGCAAAAAATCGTTTATTTGTTTTCTTATCTCATGAAAACGCTGCAAAAATTGTGAGGTCAGTCTTATAACGAAACTTTAACAAATGATGAAAGCGTTATCTATATCCTTACATAATTAACTAGTGGTTCGAATGAATTAACCTACTATTTTACCATGTGACTACGTTATACCATTTCTGATATCGAAATCTTACGCCTAACAAGCAAAATGTTGCTTAACTGATCAATTTAAAATCTGAGCGTAAAATAAAAAACGTCAACAGTATATTGTTGCAAATCAGTAAGCTAGTACCTGCAGTAATAGCGTAAGACACAATGTCATGAGGCGAGGCATCATCATCGGTAGCAGTATATGTGGTGACGACTGTTCCAATACTCGTACTCTCCGCGAGAGGGATGGTAGGACCGGCGGCAAAAGATGGAGTGTTGTCGTTTTCGGCAGTGAGGCTGATATACACGGTTATTGATGACGAGGTGGTCCCGTCACTGGCATCAATACCAAGGGTATAGGACTGACTTCCGGTGTCGTAGTCCAAAGCTGAAATAGAGTCGACGTTTCAGGGATCATGTAAGGTATTACATATCACACAAAAATATCAATTCGACAAACGGTACAATAATTTATTTAAAATGTAAACTTGTTTTCACGTTTGATATCAAAATTGGAAAATGAAAATCAAAAAGGAAAGGAACTTCGTATTATTTGAGGCAACAAAAAATTTAACGAAATAAATAAAACTGAAAAAACACGCAAAAAACAAGACAATTTTTTATAGTTTACCTTTTCCAAACGATTTCAATGAATATCTGTACTATGAATGCCAGAGCGTCAACAAAGTTAAGCACTATTTTTTAGAATAATGTAACCTTTTACACTTCTCATTGAGTAACCCATGTACGTGTGTTTATGTTTGTACTTACTACAGGCAGTATTCAAATCGGCAGTTGAAATAGTGAAACAGCTTTCAGAGTTACCGGACGTAATCGAGTAGATAACAGAGGGTCCATCGGCGTCAGAACAGGCCAGGGTAGCCACGGTGGTCTGATGGAGGAAATAAGTAGAGAATTTGATTTTACAGTCTTAGCATATATGATTATCCTAAGAATCACTTAATGGATGTATACCATCAATAAAAAGTTAATAAACTGAAATACATAACCTATGTAATTGATATTGCTAGAGAGTTTTGTGGTGTCTGTGTACTCACCCCAGACGTTGTTGTCTCTAGCACACTGTAGGTGTAGGTTAGTGACGGGCACACAGGTGTATTGTCGTTGACGTCAGTGACGGTAACTGTGACGACCGCCGTGGCGCTGTCGGTAGGTGTACCACCGTCGGTCGCCTGTACAGTGAGACTGTACGACGTCGTCGTCTCGTAGTCGAGGGCCTGTGTTAGATATATCTCTCCTGTTGTGGTTCCAACGCCGAACATTGCACCGGAATTCCCACCTACATATTGTAAATTTATTTAAGTGATTTTGCCAAAGAAAATTTATTTCGACTTCATGATGCTGAACAATAAATTGATAATTTAAGGATATATGAAAGTTAAGGTTTAACCATTTTTCAGTTTTGGTAATATTCTGTCGCACTCTACGGAAGAATTGTTAACCATAGTGCGGAAGGTATTGAAACAGACCCGACCCCTGTCATATCCAAATTCCTATTATAAGTGGTTAAAAGATTATTACTCCTTTTTCAGGTTTGGGAAATTTTGGAGTGTTAATGACAATGGCAGTGAAAAGGGAGTATGGTATATGTTGGTCATAATAAAATGCGAATGTCATTTAATGTTATTTATTTCTCTTTTTGTTTCATAAAGATTCATGACATACCTATAATGCTGTATGTGAGGATGCCGTCGTCACCATCATCAGCGTCTGACGCCTGAATAGCAGCGACAGTGGTACCGACCGCACTGTTCTCCGCCACCTGTTTAGGGTTGGTGTAAAGCAAGAAATGCATGAGAGCACCAAAAAGGATACGATATAAAATAAACAAAACTGCATCTTTTGTAGCCTTTATGAAGTACTGACATTTCTTTGTAAGTCCTTAATTTATCAAATCGATAAACAGGACGTTAGCATAGGTCAATCTAGAGAAAACATCGCAAAGATATCTTAGTCTTCAAAGTGCATTTACACGGATGGAAGTTTAATTGAGACTATATTGTGATGTTGTCTTAGGATTGTACATATATAGTTGCTTCTTTCATAATGCATAACATGAGAAACATTTGCGTATGTACATACCGAGATGGAGGAGGGAGTAGTACCCGATATCGATGGTGTGTTGTCATTTGTACCCGTAATGGTGACGTAAACATAGGCAGTTCCAGTTAGGGCTGTCCCAGCACTAGCAGCGGGATTGTCGGTTGCTATGACGACGAGGCTATAAATGTAGTTCTGTGCTGATAAGGATTCGTAGTCAGTAGGAGTTCCGGTTGTCTCTATAGTTGTACCGGAAATAGTAAATTTAGCGGCAGTGTCGTCACCACTTTGTATACTGAGGTTACAGTCTGCATTAGTGCCATTGTCAGCATCAGTACAGGTCAAAGCCGCGATGGAGGTTCCTACAAATCAAATTTAACTTAAAGGTAAGTGGCTTAACTTGCATTAACGAATCAAGACGATCTTGTCATATGTTTTTCACCACCGAAATTCCTCAACATTTTCATAATTTTAATGCTTTCAATGCATCAAATTAATTTTACACCGGCAGAACATTAGAGTTCAATATAAAGTTAAGCAGTACTGTCAATATGATTTTATGTTCACATACGTCACATAAGTGAATTGAGTACTCCATGGTCAGACCATGAAGGCCTATAATTTCATTTCACATTTTGCACTGATGTTGCGGTGATGTTCGTAAATGAAAAAAAAATACGTATGCAGATACATTTTCATCTAATCAAAAACACATAAAACAAGAACGTTTACCATGGAAATGAAATCTGTGTTGTAACTAATATTTATAAGGCATCATACCTGCGTGCTTTTGCCTTTGAATGATTTCCATAGCTTTATTCATCAAATCTTATTGTTTGCAATGGTTTGCAACAAATTACTGAAGAAACACTAGCATATTAATTTGTTTGGCCGCTTATGGCACATTAAACAAAAAAAACAAGTAACACCCAATAACAAGAAAAGCAAGGGTTCAAACTCTAGTCAAAACTGTCTATGAATTGAAACAAAAAGTGTAGGTTTTTTATTGAGGCGGTAGTTATATAGAGATGGTCTAGTTCTAGTTGCGTTAAGTTTGACCTTGTCTTGATAGAATCATCAGCTAGGCTATGGAAGACTTACGAAGTCGAGGCCTGGTAATGGCAATCAAATCAATCTGTCAAAATCAGAGAACATTGGCCACGACGTTTGTTTTACAGTGATTTTTGTATGCCATGCTTGAAATTTTACTAGCTATAAAAATCCTTTCATGAAAACGACTTTCATTTGAGTTATCACTGAATGTATGAAGTATTCACTACGTACCAGAAGCTGAGTTCTCTGGGATGATTTTGGAGTAGATGGCGGGACTAAATGTAGGTGTGTTGTCGTTGTAGTCTGTTATCGTCACGGTCAAGGTAGGACTTGTTACTGTATTTCTGGTTGTGTCAGTCGCACTGGAAAATATCATACAAGGCGTTTAATGAGCTCTTCTCAGCTTTCAAAATAATCATTTTGTCAATTCAAAATTAAATATATCTATTATAGAACAATATTTTCCACATTATGCATGACTATTTATCTAGTCTATATCGCCTATACATTGTAATAATGTTTTGGACTGTAAATCTTATCTTATTACATATCATTATTAGTTTTATGAACCTTCATTTACTTTAAGGAAATCCTTAGTGCAGAATACCGTATAGGAAAGCATTACATAAACTCCTTAATCACAGATTTGTTAATAAACTTTTGTGATCATTTCTTATGGAAAAAAATAAAGAATATTATAAAGGTAAGGTGTGTTCATGAAACTGGCACCTGGATGAGGACTGGCTACTTTCCTGCGCTGCAATGCATGTGGATACACAAACTGCTTGACGTATATTTGTCCTAACAGTGCATACATTTTAGATGATAACTACCATCTTCGCATGCAGTGTGTTTGATCACTTACCTCAAATGTTAATTTTGTAGGTTATTTGTTTACTTTCTTGGACTACAAAGCGTAGAACTACTCACCTAAACTGTAATGCATATGACTGTGTTGTCTCGAAATCAAACGCTGTGTTGGTGTAGACTACGTCACCAGTGACGGTGAAACCGGAACCTGTCAATAAAGAGTATGTCACGACGTCCCCGGTATCAGCATCAGTAGCTGTGAGTTGGTAGACAGAGGTTCCGACAGCCTCGTTCTCACTAATCGGGATGGAGGTCGTGGTGGACGGCGTCGCCCAAACCGGGGAAGCACCTGTTGTAACATCATAATCATCGTCATAATACAAGATGTTACAGGTTAGAAATTGTGTGATAAGTATAAAACAGGGCACAGTGATATTCCATGGGGTACTAGCACTATCGTAATATCCTACCCTGGACAATCTCAAAGTAAACCTGAAGGCTAATGTGTGCACCTTTGATGTACCTCAAACGAATCCATTGCTCTATGAAAATATTTAAAGGAAGTGTCAACATGCCAGTAATTTATCAATTTTTCTCCCGGAATTCCGTTAGTTGTTTATAACGAAAGTGATAGTATTACTTGGAATATCGAGAATGAGTAATTTACGAACTAATTGTGTTAACGTCTAGAGGACAATGGTAATATTCAGTTACATATTGACATATCCTTAAGCTAAAATAAATAAATAACGATCATGTTTTGTAATGTGTTGTACATTATTGCCAGTAAATTATATTGTGAATATAAAATAATGGTACAGTAATGTGATTCAAGGGATAAGAGATAAAATTATAAAAGGTATGTAAAGTGTCTTTTCCTTTCACATTTTATCAAAGATATCATTGATATCGTCATTCAAAGAATGGAACAAATATGGGTATATCAAACAACCACTGTTTTAATCAGTGAAATCTTCCCGCCTTAACTATAGTCATTAATTTTATAAGTACCAGAAACACATTTTTTATTAATAAATGTAGAAAACATAAACAGCAATACATGTGCCCTTTCAAGATTAGTATATTTTCTAACGGTATATATATATCCATTAATCAATACCTAACGACATACCCAATACTATGATATCACTAAGCCATAGGACCCAGGTATGACTATCACATACTTGTCAACCTGCAAATATCATGTATGTCGTATTTGTGTTGTGCGCAGGTCCTTGTCCGATGATTGATAAGCACTTGTACTTTGTCTCCCTATAGGGGTGTTCATTTTCAAAAACGTATTTGGAGTGTTTGAATAAATGCGACCCCAGAGAAAAACCGAAATACGGAGGTTCATGTGGGGCATTTGGTTTCTGTTTTATACTGTTGCTACGCCATTGAAAGACAACAAATACCATGGCTGTGTTAGTAAGTGTAGTGTCGGTAAACATGTCACTCTGATGGACAAAGTGTATTGGGATTTCTCATCTGGAAATAATATTCCACAGTCTACATTATTTTCTGACGTCAATCACATCATTATAACCAATAAGATTACAAATATAGCCCCAATGTAGCAGCATTTAATGGCATAAATGTATGATGTAGACCATGTAAGTTCTGACATAATCATAACCGCAATAAAAACGATAACATATGTTTACTACCTGACACAACATAAAAATGGTTTGTAAATCATACTAAGTAAAATATAGTTTTTAATTTTAAATTCCCCCATTATTAAACTTTAACCAGCTCAATGACAATTCTGAAAGGGATGTTTTAAGTTTACACATTTACAGTAAGACCCTATATAAGAAATACACACAGACAAAATGAAATAAAACATAAAATGACTGTACAGTCATAAGTATGTAAACAAATATGGCTATCTATACTGGTAATAAAAGTATCGCTTATCTTAACGATTAGAATATGACATCGTGGTTTTTTTATAAACATGTGTTACTTAAAAGAATTGCAGAGCTAGAGTTTCCATACAGTACACAATGTACAATGACAAATCAATTTGTATAATAACATCTGAAAATGTGGAGGATGATTGAAAAGAAGTTATGGTAAAAATCTTTACTGCTGTACCAGGAGGGTTTATGAAAAAGAAAAGATATAAATGTCTTTAAGTAAGCATCGTGATGAAAAAACTCTCTTCGGCTCCGATGAAAGTATATATAGTAACCTCTTCTATAACAATAATTTAGCCAAACGATTTTATTTTATTTTTACAACAAAGTATTTTGCACATTATACGTCGAATTTATCTTAAGACCAGAAATAAAAGGTGTTATCTGCATCAGTATAAAAAATGAACGACGTTAAATTTTCTCTATTTCAATAATACAA
Source organism: Argopecten irradians (assembly GCF_041381155.1). Taxonomy (NCBI): domain Eukaryota; kingdom Metazoa; phylum Mollusca; class Bivalvia; order Pectinida; family Pectinidae; genus Argopecten; species Argopecten irradians. The sequence goes on along the minus strand of NC_091145.1, from coordinate 32,652,237 downwards.
AAAATCTTATATATCAATGTCGCTAACATATAAATATGTAATGTTATTTAAAACAATGCTGTAGACCTCAGAATTATCTTTCCTTATTTACGGCCGTTGCACAAACAAAATGTTTGGCTAGAAGGACCTATGATCCTAATATGAGCAATGATATACATGATGTATGGCCGCCCATCAAATAAAATTTAGTTAAGGATATATACTATAACCGTATATTGTTAAGTGCAAGACATGCAGAGGGTGGCCCAGTGCAGAATCCATTTGAGCAGATTTGGGTTAATATGCCCAATTCTTTTTGTATTAACATTTTACAATAAAAAATCTGAAATGACAAATAAATCGATTTGACTATTTTGTATTGTATGTATCCTCGTAAGTTTCTGATATTATTGTTTAGGTAGTGTAAAACGCATCATAAACGAAGGGATTGACGTTAAACCTGTCGATATTGACAAGATTGAGTTACACCACAGTAACACCGAGTATGGCGTCCTGTTGTATTATAAGTACTATTATACTACCTCATATTTCACTATGAAGTTTATTTACTGTCTGCCTTTTCCAATAGTGACATCACATACACATACTTTAAAGTTTGATCGAACACTTTTCTGCTGCTTTATCTGATCATAAATCTCTCTATCTGTCTTTGTTACAAGTTTTATTCACTAAATCATGTTGTTATAGTGCTGCCTAACAAATTCGTAAACATTAACATACGAACAGTATTATTTTTTTCTTCCTTTTCAAATTTATTCCTACATCGATGTGTTCCACGTTAGCATTTAAAACTGGATACAACCTAGTGCTAAAAACCTAAAAAGTGTAAGTATGAACGTGACATTATCTACTGATATTATATGGTGTATTGTGATATTAATCGCGTTGTTGTATTGTGATATTAACCGATTTGTTCTGTGCAGGCGATGTGAATATATAAAAAATGAAACACCAACGGTATTAGCATATTATTTTTTCCTAGCTGACTATTCTCTTGAACCTTATCTTTTATATAAACAACATCAGCTAGCGAACTTGCTTTATTAACTTAAAGTTATGAGTCCCCTCCCACGACGGATATTGAAAGTTTGTAGCGCCGTCAATTACCAAGGCAAAATAGTTCAATGTTACAGTCTAAATTTTATTATTATTTTTCTTGGTTTTTCCGCCAATCTCATTGGACGTCTGTACCCCAAGTGATTCCCTACAAACAATGTTCGACTGATAAAAGTTGATTGAAAAAAAAGTTGATTGACCGATCTGTCTATAAATAGATAGGGATTTCCCGATTCAGTGCATCAAATCGTCGAAGTCATTTAAGCGTTTGAATGCGACATGCATTATAACGTTGTTAAATTAAGCGTTTTTAGGATGCCGATTTTGTTGGTAACACATTTTCGTCAAACACAGCGAATGATAGACAGACGGGTTTGCCTCTCTGCCGGTAGTCTTGATGAGAAATGCAACATTTTAAACAACGTCGGAGCTACAAATACAAAGATGTAATTATGATACACGTAAGGGCAGTGCTTTTATTTAGAAGTAATATAAGCTATACATGTTGTTTTTCAAACATTGAGAACTATGGAAACTACAGTATATTTATGCTTTCGCCATCTTCTACTGTACATGTATCTGGAAATCAGGATTAATAGGATTATTAGGATTAAAACTATATCTTAATCCTTGTATCATTGGTATGATAATTTGATATTTACTCATTCAATTCCTGGTAATATATCCTGAAATACAAATGCAGATGTATACACTAGATTGTTGTATGTCTTTTTATTTATTACTTGTAAAGAAAAACCAATTCAAATAATAAAACAATTGTAGCATTTTGAATTCGGTCGATGCGTGTTTTTATTGACCAAAGAAAAATTATCGACCGAGGACATAGACCTCATCAAAATGCTATAATTGAATAATATTGACTATCACATGCGTCTTGTTGTAATCTTTGCGGCCGGGTTTATTATTCTAGAACATTTTCATTCACTTTAACGTTAGGTAAGATACAGAATTGTTAAACCTATGTTGAAAGATGGTGATACAAAATATATTTTGCACAATATTGGTTTAATATCATGCATGATTAACATATATTGTTCTGTAGTTGTTATTTTAGTGTGTAGTTTTACATGTTGTCATATTTCGCTGTGATCATCAATTGTAGAATTATTCACGTGTAAAATGCCTACCCGGTAATATGTGCCCGTGTGAAAATATCCGCGGATATTGTTTTCAAAAAGCGAACTTCACTAAATAAAAATGTCTTCTCTGCGTAAACTATACTTTAACAGCAATTCAGTCAGTCTGACGGATAAACATATCGAAAAAGCATAGTAGACGCGCTAAGATGTATAGTTTTAATAGATTTGCTGAAATAGAATGCATATCATCTGAACGGGATAATGATCAAACGTCAAGTTAAATAAGGTAGACATGAAACAATGAACAATGATGGTTGGGTACATTTTAGATTATAGTTTTACGTCCAATCAACAGCCAGTACCTGGTAACTGCCCCACATGGGATTGGAACTCGCGTGCCAAAGAAGAGCACCTTAACCACTCGGCCATCGCAGCCTCGAACAATTGTGATTAATGCTATTGCGTAATATTTATATAAACATGGTTAGAGCTTAATGATTCATTCTCTCCATATATGGTAAGATAGAGGAATCTGAATCCGCAATAATGTGGATTCTTTAGCTAGTTACTTCCATCTGCAAACTTGAAGAACTTTCTCCTTAAGTTGTAATCCTTTCACTCAATCTAAGAGGATAGTAGGTGACACTATACGTGTACATTAGGGTTGAGTCTCTATCTATAGTTTTATCTTTTAAGCAATGATATCATAGGGACATGTATGTTTTACAAGACAGTTCATTTTACATTTCAACAATCTCAATTCTCCCATCGCTAGTTCAATCATAGATTTCACTCGTTGTCAACAAACGTAATGCGGATTAAAGGATACCAAAAGTAAACTCTATTGCTCTGTTGCGCAGTGCTCTGATATAAAGATAAGCACGTTGACGATTTACATTTCAGATGTCAAGTTCGACATACAAACACTTCCGCTGACTTAACAACAAACCTGAAGGGTACTTCAGCTATCGTTATCGGCTCTCCGGCGGTAGGGGGCATCTTTATGTGTTTATTTTTGTCAAACATAGAAACTCACCTAGCACCAGGACTTTAAACACAATCAACACAACAAAAGTATAAGATGTGTATTAGGATTAATTATGATAAGAAAATATTTTTTATTGGTATGTTAATAAAATAGTTAGTTAGGGTGGTCGGGCGATGGATTGGTAATCAAGGCACTCGCCTTTCACTAAGGCGACCGGAGTTCGATTCTTCGATTTTTTCCTGGGTACTTTTCTTTTTGTGTTAAGAACCCTCTTGCGTTTTCATCCACAATCTTTTGAATGAAAACAAAATAACTTATATCGTATGATATATTTACATTCACTTGTCACTTCTATTAACTCAGCCAAAGTGAAATTAATGTGGATATAAATGACACCCAAAACGTGATCATTATGACGTTAGAACGAATATACGTACCCGGCCTACTATACCTTTCGGCCGGGTACGAAATGGTGCCAATGCGTCCTAGTGGAGCGCTACCTTAGAAATCATTCCGACACAATCTTTTTGCAGGTTTCCAATTAGTTTAGGTATATACATGCATTTATATATTATTTTTGTCCAAAACATATGAACCATATCGCTCACAAGATGTTAAGTTCACAATTTGTAGACTTATTGTATCATTTTCCAACGGAAAGACCTTCATATTTATATGTGAAAAAATATATCGCTTTTAATTTGATATTTTATACCTTGCAGTTTCATTGCTTAGTAGGTAAGCGATAAAAAACATGTAAACATACAAACGTTTGATAATGGTTTGCAAAATCAATACTTTGCTCCATTAGCAGTAATATGCACTAATTATAGCTCTAAAGACGACACCATTATCTTCTAAAAGCCTTTTGCAGCTATTATGACTTATGACGTCAATATTGTTGTCATACGATGGTAACTCCAACTGATCTCCGTCGGACTTGCTGTTCCATCTATAAGTATGAAGTATATCGTTGTTAATAAACGGTTTTCTCGATCTAACCTAAAAACGCTTTTATTGTACAATATAGATGCCCCAAAAATGAGTTAATAATATAAGCATTAAAGTGTCTTTTGAAGGAATCTATGATCTATATAGATGACTGGGCTTTATATTACTATAAATGGCGAAGGTAGGGGACATAGGTAGACTTTAGAAGCACATTTATGCGATAGAAGAAGAAGTAGAAGAACAACAACAACAACGTAACAACAACGACGACAACAACAGAAAAAAAAGATATGACTAATACCACACAAACATATATGAATCCCTGAAATTACTCATTATCAACACATAACATATAACATGATTTGATTTATCATTAGAACGAAAAATATTGATAGGAATTTCCAGATGAAATCTTATAAGAATTATAATATGGTCAAATTCAGGGTGTAGATTCGTCATTTTCATTCACTGAATTTATGACTTCGAGATGTTTTAGACTAAAATCCATTGTATATGAAGATTAGGAACATTTAAGTTAAAGTGATATGAGCGGTGATAACTGACGAGTCAATAATATGCACGGCATGAGAAGAGCGAAGCTCTCCTTGTTTATTCTCTTTTCCATTTTACATTTAAAGAAGACATAGTTTAAAAGGACGTACTTTCAAGTAGACTTATTCCGTCTTTGCATATTACAGAGTTAGCTCCCTTGCGGGTAGGTATCGATTGTTACGTCATTATTTTGTGAGAAAAAATCACGTCGTTTTCTCCGAAACGTATGACGTCACAATCAAAACCTACCCGCAAGTGCAGATAACTCTGTAATATGCAAATTTGGAATAGTAGTATTTGATATAATGATTGTGAAGCGTAATAAAACTTTTGATTTAAACAGAAATCAAGGATTCGGATTTGGACTTTGATTTTCTGTGTCCATGCAGTGTCAAAAACCCGGGATGCTGTGTATGCGAATAATATGATTTCGCGCCATTTGTTGACGTGATGTGACGTCATGATTCTTTGTGCTCATCTTTCGCTTGGTGGATGTTTTTACTGTTTATTTCATAGCTTTTAATTTTCAAAAGCGGTATTATTAATATTTTTTTAAAAGTGTAATTACTCCTGTTAATGCATTTGCATTAGTTAGATATACTTAATGTGGTAAAACCGGAACAGGTTAAACCGGAAGTACGAATTTTTTTAACCATCCATGCATGCAGGTCATTGATCTTAATATATCTACATTTTCACTGCAGTCCCACTATGTAACCTTACCAAGCGTAGTTGGCTATCATATAAGCATTGAACGTCTTTCAGTTGGCATTCATAGCCTAAATGAATGCCAACTGAAAAGAGGCAAATTCAACATGAACATGGAATTTGCCTCTGTCCATATGTTCATATTGGCTATGAATGCCAACTGAAAGACGTCCAATGCTTAAATGTACTTTTGCTTACGTACACGTACATGTTAACGGATCAGAGATTCGCTTTGTGACGTCGAAAGAATTTAGCTATTATCATAATATTTTTTAATATGTTATCTGTCACAAAACGCTATTAACAGTTTGGGATTTACATCACTTACATATGTATAATGCACAGGTTTTAATTTTACAAAGTCAAATAAAAGCTCAAAATTAATTTTAGCAATATTGCCAAAATTCATTCAATTTAAGTTTTAAGAGCAATAAAATTAGTACATATGATAAGACCATGAAGCTAAATTCTGGTCTTCAATTTCATTGTCCATTTTCACGGTGCTTTTAGTAATTGTAAAGCGACTTGGGAAAATATGTTTTCATCTATATCTACACAACGTATCGATATAAGACTTTTACAATGCAAAAGTGTTAAAACTAATGTTTATGTTTTCACAGCACTAAATGTATATATTTTCAGCCGTTTACAATTTTGTTTGTTTGTTTGATTATTTTAACGTCCTATTAACCACAGGGACCTGGCACGATTTTTTTTAAACTAACAGTATACATATATACATATTACAGTATCAAGGGTATGAACTCGGCGGTCGAGGAAAACGGACCTATTTTTTTAAAATCGTGATTATTTTAATAAATCGGTTATATACAACATTGACGGATATCTTACCTTAAAGAGAAATAATTTATCTTTCCACTGAGTGCTTGATCCATTTGTTCTTCGGAACGCTTCTCGAGTTTACCCACAAGCACAACATTACATAATTTGCATAATGTAGTCACGATATGTAAAGTCGAGAAGCATTCCGAGAGAAAAATGAACATGGCGGTGACGGTTAAAGTAAATGAGCTACACGATGTTTAAATGGAGTTTCTACAAAGTACAGGTCATGACACCTCCAAAGGGGATTGTGGATGAACACAGTTATGGGTACTGTTTACCACCACAAGCGTAGATTTTGTGATTTTGGCTTGGTTTTTACCCATTAGAGGCGAGACGTCATTTCGACCGGACAGGGAAATGTCTACCTAGCATATTTTTCGTAAATTTCCTGATTCATCAAGCCATAACTTCGTCAATACTTGGCCAATTTTGTTCATCAAGCACTCAATGGAAAGATAAATTATTTCTCTTTAAGGTAAGATATCCGTCAATGTTGTATAGAACCCATTTATCAAAATAATCATGGTTTTAAAAATTAGGTCCGTTTTTCTCGACCGCCGAGTTCATACCCTTGATACTATAACATATATATATGTATACTGTTGGTTAAAAATGCCAGGTCCCTGTGCTATTAACAGCCAGGGTCATGTAAGGACGGCCTCCCATGTATGCAGTGTGTAGTGTGTGTGAAGTGCGAGGTGCGTGTTTTAGGAGATTGCGGTATGTTCGTGTTGTGTCTTCTTATATAGCGGAACTGTTGCCCTATTTATAGAGTTATATCACTGAAGCATGCCCCCGAAGACACCAAGCAACACGCCACACCCGGTCGCATTATACTGACAAGGGGCCAACCGGTTGTCCCACTCCCTATATGCTGAACGCTAAGCAGGAGCAAAAACTTCCACTTTTACAGACTTTGGTGTGTCTCGGCCAGGGGACAGAACCGAGAGTCTTCCTCACAGGGGCGAACGCTCAACTCAAGGCCAAAAATGAGGTGGTGCCAAGGGAGGCATTAGGAAAGATAAAGTTAGTTAGGCAGAAGAGAAAAGATAATATCCTAAATTTAGTCGCCTTTTACGATCATGCAATAGGGGCAGCAGGTACAATTCTACCGCCCTACCTGCAGGGTTCAAAAAAGCCGCTTACGAAGCGTGATCATAGCGTTTCGTTTATTATCCTTTAATTTCTGTTATTTTTAGATGGTTGATGCATTTTAATTCAGAGATGCATTAGTGCCAGTTTTGTTGTTTATTTGTTATTATCTTTATTTCATTTTATTAATTCTTTAAAATATCTTATGATTTGAAATCTAAACGGGTCAAAATGAATAAAATGACAATTAAGATGGTAATAAGAGATTAAATCATTGGTATTATCGATTTAGTTTACACGAGACGCTTCCTCATGAATTCCTAACCTAAAGTGTGTATTTAACTAACGAATGGGTAGCTATATTTGATTAAAATATAAGGAAATGAGTTACCGTGATGTATGTTTCTGAACCACTTGCCAATGGACTCCAAATGTTAAATTTGCCTCATGCACAAATGATTTTAAAGATCAAAATGCTTTTGAGAAGTTGCAACTAGAATTAATTCATGAATGTAATTAGTGTGGTTCAACAAAACCTGATTAAGCTATTGTGCTCTTAACACTTGGATAACTACATTGCATTACGTTTTTCGTAAAAAATCATCACTGAACAGAAGAAAAAAAATGCACACACGTTGACGAGCAAAATTAGAATTGCATGGTTTAAATGCACACACATGAAGCTATAACGCTCGCAATACCTAATTATACAAGTCACAGAATAGTTTTCATTAAAATTATTGAAATATTGATATATCAAAGAAAACATCAAATAATTTACAAAATTAATATTCTTACCTTTACATGTTTGGATGATGAATCCCAAAAGAAGAAATGAAATAAGATTTATTTTCTGTCTTTTTATGCCTCCGCTGTAACTCCACAGCATGATACAAATATATCTGGTAATCCAGCGGTAACACCGTAAAATCGGCTGTTAAACACTGAGTGTCTGCAGTAACACCACACGATTGGCCGTTCAAACTGTTTCCGCTGGATTATACCCGAAAATTGACAACGGACATCACTCCATCAGCTGATATACATTCTATTGCCATACTTAGACATTTAAAATCACGTGACCACAAAGCGATCACACTTGAACAGGTGCGATAAATATATATTAAAACTACCGGCGATCGCTAGACAACGACAAATATAGTGATAGCTACATGTAAATATCTCAGTATTTAACCCGATTAACAGACCAAAATTATGCAATTTAAATAACGTTTCCTTAAATTATTGAATACAATACCACAATAGGGTAGGCATTGAGCAATTTTCCTTCTGTAATGAAGGCATTTTTGTTTACTTTTCTATTGTCCATAGAAATCAATATAACAACATTTAGCTCAATGTGATTTAATGTTGACACGTTTACTATGCGTAATGACGGTAATTGTTAGAGCCTCGGGTAAGTTAACCACAGGTAATTATACTGTCAAATGGCGGAAATGCCTGAAATACAAGTTCAGCAATTTCCAGTATTAAACAGAGTTAAATCAGAGTTGATTTCATCAGTCAAACCATTTTGTTAAAGCCACACTATACGTATCTATCAACAAAAGGTCAAGTTATATTCGACCCCAATATCGTTAGTATTGGAAGATGTAATTGAAATTAAATTATATCAAAGAATATCAATAATGATTTCTTAATAACTTTGGCACAGCAGTTGTTGAAAGTTGATACTGGTCGCCATAGAAGTTACTATTATTGCCGAACGGAAGTCGGAAAGTTCATGACCCGTTCTCGGAAGAGTTCCGACAGACGTTACGTAGTTACGGTAGTCACATGACGTTCTCGGCAATGGCGTTACAATGTCGGCTACCTTCGGTTTGTTTGACTAAATGGGACCCACCTAGCGGTGGTCAATATTTATTTGATTTATATCAAAAGTTTCCGAATCATTATTGCTCATCTTGGCTTCGATTCAGTCCTGTCTCTGCATGATTTACAACGGTATTTTTCTTTCAACATTCTTCTTAATCATGAAAAAAATAAGACAGATACGAATATTGGGACTTTAATATATCGGAAACTGGTTCCCGTCTTTAATAAATGATATAACTGTCATTTATTACATGACGTTGAAGGCATTTAATTATTTCCAGATTTCCGAAATGCGATGCCCATTTCATATGTTTTAAATAGCAATGTCATACTTTATGATCGTATTGTTTCACTCTTTTGACTGTAATATTTTATAGTTTTCAAAAACATGCCTAGATTGAACTGTAATTTTAAATAGTATATATTGCCGTTCTCCATGCCTAATAGTGTCTAAATGGGGACATTTTGGAGTTCATCAAATTCTATTTTCTTTCTTTCAATCTTTCTTTCTCTATCAGGAAGTAATGGAACCATTAAACCTTCTAGCTATTGTGTATGTCGACCTTGAAATAAGGTATAGTGAGTTTAATGAATAGAATCAGTTTCAGAAGTTTGTAATTCGTGTATTGATTACCAATTAGGTGTTAGATAGATCAGATAGGAACGATTAAACATGTTGATATGTTTTCCTATGTGGTTTTATTATCGACCAGTTTGAAATCATTTGTAGAATAGTTCATTCACTGCATGTTTATATGTGATACGATGAATGACTTTATGTGTTTCATGATCCGTGTTATTTGGTACTTCTTAAAAGGGAATAACCACTTCAGTAAAATATAGGCCTTCGAAATGGCCCCTATGTATAGTAGATTGAGTCCAGACATAAATCTGATTAATTCGTTATTAAAGAATTTGAAAAATAAAAATATTTTTCTGAAAGGTCATTATAATTTAGTAACACTATATTTATTAATTTTGATAATGAATAGGTAAAATATTAGAATTTCAGTAATTTTCAGTGCAGAATGAACCTTACTTAAAATGACCATCTCACTTGTTATTTCTCTCTAGAGTTATATATGAACCTAGACTTAGTTATCAAATACGATATTTGAATTTGATTCAGCAGTTTTAATATAAAAATCCAAAACATTTAACATGGTCGTCTACGGAACATCATTTCGATGGTTGGTCTCTCAAACCTTATTGAGTCTTCTTATTATCTACACGTATGTCTAAAGAGTCCTGGAATAGGTTCATAAAGTTCTAGCCCAGTTTTCAAGTAGCCATTGTTTGTCTTGTCGTATGACCATTCAGTCTTACGTAACGAAAGGCTTTTGAGTCAAGCTTTTTAAAGACACCATTACTTAAGACTTCTTCAATAAAAACATACTGCCGTGTTACCGTCAAGAGGACAAACAGAATGCCACGAGAGCTTGATGATACTCAAGAATATCTCTTTTAGTAATAAAATATTACGTGGTATGTTATTAAATTGTCTATTTAGAGAATATTTACTAAACTATTCAACGATAATATTAATTCATGAATTTCAATGCCAGAATACATTTGAGCGAATGATTAGTGAGTGCAATTTCGATTGGTGCCTCATGATGAACAAATTGTGTCTGCACAAAAATATATCCTTTATTTGCTTTGCATGCGTAAAGTAAGAATCTTCAATTCTCAGAAATATGAGCGTGACCCAACATTCTTTCAAATTCGAGAAAGATTTGCCTTTTTTGGCCATGGATGGTCGACTACGTCAAACGGATTGACGCTGATAAACAATATATTCAAAAGTATTTTCCAGTTGTTTCGATGAAACATAACAAGGGCACAAACTGATATTGTTATGTCAATTAATTTGCAGTAAATACTTGTTTTACGAATGTATTAATTGATTATTTTAAAACACATTGCAAATTAGATAAGGCCTGTCGATATTAAAACCAACAAAATCATCAACAAAGCACGATATGTATGATGAATTTGATTTTGTATTCTTAGATAACCATCACACCAGCATCTCCAATGATTTAACATTGTATTCCCTTTGACACAAATTCCGTAGATTCATTTTGTTCTTTGTGCTTTCTTAACTGAAACAAAAAAAAACCACCTAATGTAGGAATATGAAGACTGTGTAAAAGTTTTAGTGTCGATATTATTTTCTTTTGTCGTCGGAAATATATGAAGTTTAGACTTATTCAGCGCGTTATATCTATCATAATTGAATACGATATCTGAGTGTATTCAGGATTGTCCTTCGACTAGGTAATGACCTATATCACATGAGAGTGTTGTTGATGAATCTATGAGTATGTTTATCTGTAATTATGCTGCAATGAAACTATTAAAACAAATAGATTATATACATTATAATCTTCGTAAACACTGTGGTTAATAATCTAATGACACAAGGCACATGCGGTAGAATAACTTACATCTGTAAAAGACGTCATATATCGATACAAGTACAGAAATGTATATGACATATGACGGCATTCCTATGTACCAAAACTGTTGCATATTTTAAGTATTATTTTTAATGCTGTTAAGATTAGGTTGCCCTTGCAAAAATGATATTCCTTTGTGTTGTCGGAGATCATTATAATGATTTAAAGTAAACATAATTTTCATTTGCGCTAGTCATATTAGATTTCCCGACGTCGTCCTAATTACCGCCCGTAATTTGCCTGTCACTGCGCCTTACACAGCCAAACAACAAAATTAATCTTTAAAACATAGATAACGCGGGAAATGTAGCTAGGATTTTGTTGTAAACTCACCTTAGAAAATCGATACAATTTGTCCTCATGGCAATACATGTATTAGTTTAAAAAAAATTATTTTGTTTCGGAAAAGTACTAGTTATGGGTGAACAGTTCTTTTGCTATATTCATTGGGTTTTGGAAATTCTCTACTTTTCAATTTATTTTATTATGATTACGATAAGTTATCAATTATTACCATTTCATTAAAAAAATTATACGCTTAAAGTATATTTAACTCCCTTACTTTGGTTTCAAAACAGGCGTGGTAGTTGTGGCAAGATGTGTCAGCAGAATCAATATTGGAGATGGATGAGGTGTCACCTGTTTAGCAGAAAGAATTGGGTACAATTCAGGGCTATCCATCCCACCTACTCACCAATTTTATCTTCTGAATGTTAAATGCTAGCTAAGTGTGGAGAAAATTGAGTAAATATTGACACATATTACCGATCGTCGTATATTGACAACGATAATATTAAAACCAAACCAATATATGGACCGGAAATAATCACGATGAAAATAGCATATTTATTGCAATAAAGATCAAAATACACAAATAAGAAAGTAACGTTCTCATTCCATAAGACACATTTGAATCGGCTTAGACGCAATTAAAACATTTTTAACATTATAATGTCGCAAAGTCATTTGTAGCGTAACCTCTACGCCCATATCTAGGATTTCATTGGCTTTCACATTCGAGATAACTTCACGATGTTCACGTTTGTAAATTTTAAATCGAAAGGTAAATAACATAACTATCATATCAGGTTTGTTTCAATATATATCCACCCATATTAGGGTATTAAGTGTAGCTCTTATCGCTTTAGTGAAAACCAGTCCCCAATGTTTACAGTTATTGTGATAATATGTGAGGTTTAGCGTGGAGAGATCTCACCATTCATTACCTGAAAACAAGATACATGCAAATATATTGATCAATATACCTCAGAGGTAAATTCCGTTTCAACATCATACCTAATATACATACTTGTATCTACATGCAATGGATGCTTATTCACCCGTAATCAATAATGGACTGGTGTAGCCTTTGATTTGAAATAGTCTAAATGTGTCTTCAGTAGTTAAGGTATCAATTAAATCCAGAATTAAAGTAGACTTGAATTTCTCATTTTCATTTTAACTTTTGCTTTTATATATCACTGAATAACGTGAAGATAAAGTTTTGATTAACCCATGACTGATATTGCATAGTTTACAAACTGTTCACTAACAACTGTTTGATTGTAAGACCAGTAATTATGAAATGATTTGAATCGATCAAGCGCTGAAAGTATGTAATGAAAAAATAATACTGTTTATAAAATATTTATCTTTTCTTCTGTGACAAATGCTCGTATAATTTCTGTTTTAAACTGAGTCCATTTCATAGTTCGTTGTGAATAGTTCCAACAATAAAAGTATATATATACGAAAACATAACTTCTTCTTCAGCTCATTCAATAATACATCATTAAATAGTAATGTATTAACTATTTTATTGCAGTCCAGATATTAATGTCATACAGGTATCGACCAAAGACTGAAAATATCTGCTAAATCTTTGCGTGGACATATCGTGGTACACACGTCATAGACCCCTAGAGTACCCTTTAATACGCGATGAGAAATAATGTTTTCTTTTATTCTGTAATCTCTTTGTGTATGTGATGATAATATGGTAAAAATGGGTAATTTATTCTCTCAATGACTTATGTGACGTCATTAAGATTTTATAACTTGTGGGTTTACTTGTGGCAATTAAATCATGAGCAAATAAATTAAAGATTTGTAATTATAAATGTTTTAGTGAATACAATTTGTGGTAGTATGTACTTTTCCAATTAAATCATGTGACTTCTCAATTATTTTTATGACGTTTTGTGCGGAAACACTTTCTTTACACAGACTTATGATTTATATACTACAATATACCGACAGATTGATGGGTTAGTGTTTGCATATAATTAAATCTAAAGTTCATAATTTAGAATGCCTAACATATGTGTTCTGTATTTTGACCAAGTATTGGACATAAATCAAATCTAATACGGTTTAATCATTTTTCGTTGTGTTAAAGTTAAATAAAATATAGACAGGGGTTCATGTCAATGACCAATTACATCTAAGTGATCTCGTTAAATCGGGTCAAAGGGTTTGATAGGCACGTGAATATACTTAATATTTGAAATAGTGGCATTTGATTCACATGTTATTTAAAATTATTTATGTATTAAAGACCCAGTTACATATAATACCGTAGAAATGCCTCATTGGTCAACAATATCCTTGCGGACTATCTTTACAAAATGTTTATGTTAGTCTGTCCCTAATCAGGACCTGCAGCTCGATTGATGATTTTAACTTACTGCAATCAAAGACAACATAATCAAATTATTGTTGTAGGAGAATTGGTCATTTATATACACAGGTAATGTATCTTCAAGTGAATATCACGTGAACCGGGACAACAAATGCATGTGATAATTTCCACATGAAAAAAAATTCACGCAAAATTCACATGAAAAAATGTCTGTGTATGACAAAATGATAATGTCCAAAATGTAGGTGTCCTACAAGTACATCAATTATAAATGAGAAGAAGCAGCAAGGTCGGGGTACAGATATTGTCATCTCGCTGATAACACCTTAACCCAAAAGCACATGATAAAAAACAGAGATATAACTCAACACAGGGTACGTCTTACATAAATACATGTATTTTATCATGCATAATGAATTAAATATATTATTGTTGTGGAAGTTATGACTAGACTGTAGCAACATTACAATTGTTCCGTTATTTTACTTTATTTTATCTTAAAAAATAGAAACTTACAAAGAAACACTGACGCTGTATGCATATTTTGAAAATGCGTAATTAAATAAGCATTCTGAGAATTTTGCATAAGCAATAAATGTCCCCTGCCGATCCCAACATGCAATCACTTTGATTTTAGCCAAGGTTTAGTAACAGCGACCTTTGACACCGAAATCGATCATCAAAATTCAATCAATTGTATTAGACCTATCGACATCAAATCAATCCCTAACTGTGTTTCTCATAAGCTTCACCAACCCAATCTCAAGTTCTCATCTGGAACCTAACATTGGTTATACGGACGGACAGAAAGACAGCCAATCAGCCAGACAGACAGACAGACGGACGGAGATTAATACTGTACGTGTAAGAGCTTGTTTGATTTATTTGTATTTATTAATAGAAAATTTTCTTTAAATTAAAAAACCGCTTTGTCATTCTAACACTAAAGAGTCCCCTGTTCGAAGAGGGCTTAATATGATAACTAAAATTAATGAAAATCGTTAAGTAGTTTAGTTAATCTAACTGTGCGAATATCTGAATTGCCATTTGTAAAGCCCTCGTGCTTAAGAGTACAATGTATTACATCAAAACATCTAATCATAAATGGTGTTTCCATATGGTGCGTGTATTACAGCACCGGACCAATTTGAAACATTTCTATTTCTAAACTACCGGGGTAGTTATCAAATGTTACAATTTTACAACACCGATATGACCTTGTGGATATTCCCACCCTCTTCAACACTTTCTTCCCCTAGATTATGGGTTTAAATGAATCGTGAACAAACATCATGAAAGGCAGGACATATAATTGGCTTACAATTCAGTGTCGTGTCCATTCTGGCCTAAAACTAGACTACATTTGTATATATTGTTTATAGTGCTACCGAGTCAGGTATTTGAGGATACTTTTAACTATTGATATAGGGCGATTAGATGTTAGTTGACAGGTGTGTATATTATATTGATCTATCAATATAAGTTAGAGCGACATTTAAACAGTGATAATAGATAAGTATATATATACAATATAATTGACTTCAACGTTTAAACATTTTTTTTTTGATAATGAAAACTTTCTTTAACTTCATCACTTTCTGTTTCCCACGCCCACGTGAGTTATGCTTACCTGATATGAATTGAATAATCATTTATTGCATAATGTATGCGAAATGGACACGTGCTCATCACGGGGTGGGAGTGGGAGAATCCGTGAATCACGCTTATAGAATAACAGAGAAAAAACGAACAGGTCTATTCACCACTATTTCAATGACACGTCACCCACCTTTGTGATAGGTGAGACAACTGCATACATCACTTGATTGCGATCTCTAGACTTGTCAATATCTCTTTCTAGTCTATCTGCTGAAAGGTGTTATGTTTCTGGATTTTAGATAAAAATGTCCCTTTTTCAAAAAAAGTAAACAACACACGCACGCAATTTTCAGAGCAATTATAATCAAAATGAATGCGTTTACTTCAAGGCCTACTACTTTTCCAATGAAAATGCTTTACATCTTTTGAATGTATTTTAGAAGTAATTTTACAGTCCCAAATGTTATTAGATTAATTTTAATACTACACTTATAATCACATTCTGAGCAATTTGATTAAAATTAATTGAAGGTTTATTTTATTTATTTCGTAAATCGGGTCGTATTATCTTTTCTGTCGTCGTCCTAACTACCGCGCGTTAGTTGATCATCACTGTGGCAAACCGGCGAAATGAGCCTTCACTATTAACACTGATGAACTTGCATTTGTTTGGTGTTGTAACCTTATTTTAGACCATCATATCAATTTTCTAATGTTATTTTTGTTTTTTAAAACAACCATTCTATCATGTTTCCGAAAGGTAGTAGTAGGTCTTGAATATAACGTGAAAGCGTTTTAACATCAAAAACAAAAGTCGTTCCATCAGAGACCAATCGCTCTTACCAGTAATGCCAAAGGGTTAAATTTATTTCACTAAACATGTCTACTTATTTCATGTAACATCATCACGGCTGTTGATTTTCTTTGGAGATTGTCTGATAAATGGTTTGATAACAGATCAAAAGACACATCCATCATCAGTAGGAATCTGGTTAGTGACAGCCCTGCATGACTTGTATAATGACACTGTGCACGTATTGAGCACAAACAGGTCCACTCCCACGTTCTCTCCTACAGGACCAACGCGGACTCATTGTAGTTATTTATATTTATTATATTTATTTGTTTATTTTACTACCGTCTAGCACACTCCAACGTTCAAAAAGTATTCCAAAGTTTTATCAGATATGCATCAGTGAAGTAATAAATTGAGAGAAATGTATAACTCAGGTTTTAGTACCATCTTCTACAAGTCTCTATAAATCTATAAGCTAATAAAAGCTGTAATCATAAGCTACTGAAACAAAAATACTGAAACTCAGAATTAATCAATAGAGGTGAAATAAGAACAAAAACGGGAGAATCGTGCCATGCGTTTTACTTACTGAGCGTCTTCTACTTACTAAAATGACATTTAGACTGATCATGAATGAGGTATAGGTATAGTCCTTTTTTCTTAGTATAGGTGATAAAAATCGAAATTGACAACTATGATTAAAAAACATTATCTTTCAATAACAATACTGAACGGTTATTGATTAAGACCTTGGTGTTCTGCCTACCTTTTAAGAGCGTGATTTGTTGCGCTATATACCATCCAATGGAAATATTTATGTGTTTATATTAAGAGAATTAATTATTGAAAAAAATAGTTACAAAGTAGCAGTTTTATATCATATATCATTTAGTAGCAGGCACAAAAATACAGAAACAATTGGTTTGTCCTGAAGGATAAGTAAAACAATAGTTTAAAAAAAAAGATAAACAAACATTTCGTAAAATTGTACATTTGAACATATTAACATCAATCCTCAATTTTCGACAAAATCGTTAAATGTGTATTTTACGACAAAAAAATATGACCTTGAGCTATTCAACCAATCTGCCAAAACAGCACGCATCTAAGATAATGATACCATGTAATCAGAGGACGTGATGTGTGTAATTACTACGTCATTTGAATGAAGTGTATGCTTGATGAAAGTGATAACATGCAATTATAACCAACCTTGTCCGAAACCTTGGGAAGAAACCTGTATCACAGTTCTCGTTGTAAATTTGTCCTATCTCTTGTTAAAACTCGACTGTTAATTGTTTTAATATGGTTGTGATAGACTTGGATGTGTTCGTGTGACGATAGTGTGTTTCCCACGGCTAGTAAGGCTTATAAATCCCGACAATTTAGTTTTCTGCCTTCAAAATTATAAAGTTATATAGGAGCAACATACCATCTATAACGAAATAGTGGAGCTGATGTGGTTGAGAGGTTAAGATATCCCGACATATTACCACAAGCAATGTTATCTGCAGATTTACTAATACGAGATTTTTTTCCATGATTTTACATAAAATTTGTTTTCCGCTAGCTTTACTGTTTCTTTCAATATAATGCAGAAAGTCGGTGTATTATAACACAATAGAAAGTGATCAATGCATATATACAAAATGATTGAGAACCCAAGCTCACTGAACTGATCACAAATATCATATTTGATTAGTAAATAGCATTAAAAGGCGACAGTAAGAGTTATATCCCCTAGCAGATATAAAAAGGAGAAGGTGTGTGATTATAAATGTTTTAATTGTGCCCATTGATTACCTACAATATAAGTTTACACAGGTGTGTATGAATCATAACAAATATCATCAATAGAAAGTTATTTTTCGCTAATTTGAAATGCTCACTCACAATGCAGATGACAATCAAATCGTAATATGATTCCATTTTCATTATCTCTACGGGCGAAGGGAGACAAACCTGCTATCTCAACTTTTGTGTGAATTGAGTTTTAGTTTCTTTTATTCGCACTGTCGCTCCTACTGTGAAGGCATTGTCTGAATTAGGAGTTTATCTGGCATGACATATTTTCTTCTTAATGTCATGGCTTTGCAGATACACAATTATAAAATCCTATTTAACATATAACAAGTGCCTGTACAACCTGTGACATGTTCATAAATATGCAAGCTATAAAAAGCAATGCGTGTGGAAATTTGGAAAATAATGTACAAAAGAAATACATACTATGCGTGATCATATTTCCTTAGTTTAACATGTCTGGTAGTTCTTTTTACTTTACCATACTTTGTACTTGAACTGTTTGCATTATCATTGCTATTATTATATTTAAATATTATTTACATCTATAAATAGTGTCGACAATGTATTTTAATTTTACGTAATCGTTGTTATTTGTTGAGGGGCTAACAGAACTAAACTATGAAAAGAATAATAAACAAGTTGTTGATTCAATGATCATATTTCACTCATTCCTCGAATAAGCCATAATTTGCATATTTTTTAAATCTATTTTAAATTTTGATGATGACTTGTAAAATTCAATAAAACGTATAAAACAGAAAATATTTTCATCTCTTTGCTTCTGCCGGCGGATCAATGATTTCTTCAATTTTTTGTTACATATTTTTTTTTTTTTGCTGACGGATTTTGTAATTGATGTTAGGAATCGTGAGAAAAAGCCCGTTTATTATTATTAAAATCAATGAAGTCTTTAGTATCATGACAGAAATAATCGATCAGAGTCCACTTCGAACCACCAAGATAATTTATTTCATGCAGGTGTAACATATGTCATCGGAGGATAGGTCTGCAAAGTTAACGTACAAAAGACAGTTGAAAATGATTATATCACCATACGCATTGATAATGTATGTCGCCTAGTGTTTTTGAAATCTATTTGATGTATTGTCACCTGTAGTTGAAGTTTTGATTTCATATTGGCATTATATAGAACTATTCGCATAGCCTAATGTTGTGAAATATGTGTGATGTTGGTTTTTTTTAACTTATAATTTAGTTTTGATATCCTATTGTCAATGTATATAACTATTCATAGAGCCTAATGTTATGAAATATGTTTGATGTATTTTTACCTGTAATTAAGGTTCTGATTTCATATAATCATGATAATTATTCAAATATGTAACGAATTTTATATGGAGCAAAAAGACATTTTTTTCATTTGAACAACATGATCTGTGAATATATAGCTCATCTGGCAACAATAGCAAAATATCTAACTAATAATTGCCACCGTGGAGCAAAACGGTAATGGAATTGACAAACTATTCGGGTAGAAATCGTGTACCTAATTTGATACCTAGATATTATCAAATTCAATTAGTTTTCTTAAAATTAGTATAAACCATTTGTACCCAACGTCTACCGCCTCATTATCATTAATTAACATAATTATACTAAATCCCGAATAATTCATTTCATATGTGATTGTCGTTGAGTATACCAGTATTTTGAGAAGTTACAATCACGAGTACAGATCACAATAATTAAAATTAGACTTGCAATTCCGCTCTAATACCATAAGCCCCATAAAAAGAGGGTATCGTAGAGCATTGTATAGAAGCGTAATAACTAGTCTTATTTTAATTGGATTAGGGTACAAATTACTATAGAAGTTGATAGAAGTATACCCATTAAATGGCATTTTGACTTACCACTGTTCAGTTATTTAAACATTTAATATTGTTTTCTTGTTAATGATATAAAACTTTTGTTTTACTTATCAGCGGTATGTATCTATTAAACATTTGTGCAAATTAAATAATAGTTGGCACCTCTATAATTAACATAACGCAATAAATTTCGATGTAAAATTTTGAACATATGATGAAGTATATAGAATTGAAGAAAATAGGCATTATCCATTGAATATGAACAAACGTTTTCCTGCATTTAGAACCATCCTATCATGGCAAAGTATGATTTCAAATCCTTGTACACGACGTGATAGTGATATAATGTAGGTGATGCTTGATTAACCGTTGTATTTGCCATAGACACTAAACTTTTTTTCAATGATTCAACTTGCTTTATCTAACGAAATGTTCCTTCGTTACGTTGTATCATTTGTCTATCATTACCACCGCCCTTGGTTCAACACACCAATGACATGTTCCAATAAAATAAAAAAAAGAATTTGAAAAACGCAGATTCTTTTAAATAACTTTAAGGTAACGGTACTGATAAATAAATTTGTCTTTTGTATTGTCATTTAAAACTTATGTTTAAACTAGATTATGTATTTAACATCTACACAGAATAAATCTAAACATAATGTTTAAACAACCGACTACCGCTATAAAGTCTATTATATACAAGCACCGTCCTCGCCATCTCCTCACGCCCCCACCAATACCCCGGTGGCGTGAAACATTAGAACTATTGTCATAGCGCGACATAAATAAACATTCAAAAGATTTTTATCTTTTAAATGTCTGGCGTTAAGTCGTTAATGACAGTGTTGGAATAAATTCTCGTATATTGTATAATTAGTTTGACTAACATTAGTAAATATTCAGTTGGTTCAAATTTCAGTTCGTGCCCATTAAAGACAGCTTGTCAAGTGGGGTATACCCCTAATGAGACTGTAACCAAATTCTACCTAGGTATACATCTATACGTTACGTGCTTCAACAGCCATCCTCGATATACCAGTTTTGATATAACGTTACCTACATAAATAATAAGAACCCTTATGAATTAAAAAGACATTGTATAAACACTGGATTGAAAAAGAAACTAGTATTTCAATATTTTTTTTATTTAGTGTGTTAATTATAAAACATTTGCATTACCTAAATTTTGCTGTTTTCTGGGTTATTTTTTTAAATTTCTATTTACATATACATTTATTGTGTGTAAAAAATATAATTACAAAGCATTAATCGACATTATACAGTGTATTTCATATCAGGATTGTGTACAGGAGAAATGTCATTTTGTAGGATGAAGTCTGTGTCAGACTAATGAACTTTCACAATAAAACACGAAATTCGTTATTTTTTGCCTTCTCGATAACTGGTTAATGCGGCATTTAAGTTCAATCTATTTTCAAGTTATAATTGGACGTTACCATTGAGTCAAGCAAACAAATTTAAACAACGCCAACGGACGTCTTTAAATTTGACTATGTCATCGCTACCACAACCAATAACAACTATGGTCCACAATGTTTGTTGTGTCCTACTAAATTTCTGTTCTCAATATAATCATGTTATTTGAAACCATATAGTCGTAAGCATTAGTATGGTCACAATTCTCCTCTAGATATAGTTACAAAGCTCACCGTTTCAGATGCACTATTTTATTATGCTTTTCCTAATTACTAAAAAACTTACTTTTTGTTAGTTACGTTATCCCTGGAACGTAAATTCTTAATATCCATAATGTAATGTACATGTAAATATATAACTTTTTTTTTAATTTCAAAAACTGAAGACTAATGTAGCAATATTATTTTACAATTAAACTGATGTTTCCAAAAGTATATAAGAGGGCATGTTCAACTATATTATATAAATCAAGATATTATATACTATGTACTATTTCGTGTATTGAACTGAAAAGAAAAATGAAATTTAAATGTGAAAAAACTAGTGTGTGCACGTGCCTTTGGTCTTTTTAATTTTCTCTCTCATTTGCTGTTGTTGATGTTTTTATTGTGATTATGGTTATGTTTGGGGTTATCTAGTACTTTTTATTGTACCAGTATTAATTGTTAAATATATTTCTCTTTAATTGTAATCTATGTCAACACTTTCAAACTTGTAACGTTTTTTTACAATATATATATTATATGTATCAAATTGATAAAAAAATCGAAATATATTTCAACAAATAAACGGCAATTCTAAAGATTCATTTGCATCCTTTTTTGCAATGGAGTTTATAATGAAATATTTCATAATACAGAAATTTGTAGATTGTAGATATACATATAAAACTTATCCCTATACCTTGTACATAGGACTTGATCAATAGTATTAGGGAATCTGATATCTATCCAGGACCAATGCCTCCTTGAGCTGCCTAAGGTGTTGAGTCACACTGATTGGCCATTAACCTTACTTTTAGAATAGACACACTTTTAAATAAAATGTTTCTCCAGGAAAAGTTCAACAAATATAATTGCTGTATAACTGCCGATCCGTATCATTTAAATGGTGTAAAAGTTCGGAGGATAACTTTCTTATTCTGATATTTAACATATGATTTCCAGTGTTTCTACTACCTTTGTTAGTTTATGTATTCAACACATCCATTAGTTTCTGTGCCAGATAAACCACCAGAAGACACCAAGCAGGATGAGTGTTAGCCAGTACAATGTGACCGTGTGTGTTAGCCAGTAAGATGTGACCGTGTGTGTTAGCCAGTAAGATGTGACCGTGTGTGTTAGCCAGTAAGATGTGACCGTGTGTGTTAACCAGTAAGATGTGACCGTGTGTGTTAGCCAGTAAGATGTGACCGTGGGTGTTAGCCAGTAAGATGTGACCGTGTGTGTTAGCCAGTAAGATGTGACCGTGTGTGTTAGCCAGTAAGATGTGACCGTGTGTGTTAGCCGTAGATGTAAGATGTGAGCCAGTAAGATGTGACCGTGTGTGTTAGCCAGTAAGATGTGACCGTGTGTGTTAGCCAGTAAGATGTGACCGTGTGTGTTGCCAGTAAGATGTGACCGTGTGTGTTAGCCAGTAAGATGTGACCGTGTGTGTTAGCCAGTAAGATGTGACCGTGTGTGTTAGCCAGTAAGATGTGACCGTGTGTGTTAGCCAGTAAGATGTGACCGTGTGTGTTTAGCCAGTAAGATGTGACCGTGTGTGTTAGCCAGTAAGATGTGACCGTGTGTGTTGCCAGTAAGATGTGACCGTGTGTGTTAGCCAGTAAGATGTGACCGTGTGTGTTAACCAGTAAGATGTGACCGTGTGTGTTAGCCAGTAAGATGTGACCGTGGGTGTTAGCCAGTAAGATGTGACCGTGTGTGTTAGCCAGTAAGATGTGACCGTGGGTGTTAGCCAGTAAGATGTGACCGTGTGTGTTAGCCAGTAAGATGTGACCGTGGGTGTTAGCGAGTAAGATGTGACCGTGTGTGTTAGCCAGTAAGATGTGACCGTTTGTGTTAGCCAGTAAGATGTGACCGTGTGTGTTAGCCAGTAAGATGTGACCGTGTGTAGTTTGGGATCTTTGGTAGCATGATTCATTGATAACACCATACGATTAGTACAACCTCTACTCAACACGACAATACCGCAGTCCTCCAAAACATTCACCACAGCTATGCAACACATCACATGAGTGGCTGGTTAGTTGATTATACTAAACGTCCTCTTAATAACTAGAACCATTTAAGGACGGCCAGCCGTTTAATGCAATTATGGAGCATGTGTTTTGGAAGGCAACGATATGTCTGTTAAGTCTCCTTTTAACAATGGAAACTCTTGTCCAGTCCCTAGTATTTTATCACAGAGCCGTAGTGCAAAAGACACTAAGATGTGCACCTTTCTTTGTCATTCTTGAAAACGGGAGAACCAGTCGTCCCACTGTATACCAAGCGATAGCAGGAACATAAATTACCACTTTAAAAGATTTTCGTGTGTCTGGGTAAGGAGACAGAATCCAGAGTCTTCCTTACATCGGCTAACGCACAACTAAAAGCCAAAAAAAAAAGCGCAAAGGAGACGGTAGGAAGAAGAAAGTTAGTTATGAAGAAGGGATAATATATCCCATATTTAGTCGCCATGCAGCCAGCTGAGTCAGTCCTGGAGCGATGTTCGTCGTTGATAATGCATTAAGAAGCATAAAATAAAACCAATACCATTTCATTACATCCTTCAATCTTGTTATCATTCTTCCCTTTTGCCTTAAGTAGAACGTTTGCCACTGTTACTCTGTTGTAGGAACATACCCGGTCGTAAGCAATTGTGTTTTGGCATATTCTTTGCGCACAGTCATTAAAGAGAATAAACGAATTGTTTGACATTCGTGATGATAATATGAGTTGAAGTGTTATGCTGGTTTTTTTTATTTGTCAATATGTTTCAGAGCGGTTGCTGTATAAAGAAAACTTGCGGATCTCGCTACCACAAAAGGAATATCTATAATATCTAAAATAACATCGCATTCTCCAAAAGCAAATCTACATTCTCCACACTCTAAGACATGTAATCTCAATATTGAGGAAATAAAGAATCTGCCTGTCTGTCTGTCTGTCTGTCTTACATGTCTGCTTCAATAACAATGATAGTCAACTCTCTTATTACCATGGTGATGCTAGTTTTGTTACACACTATGATATCACATTTAATGTTAAGTTCCATTATCCTCGTTGGATAATAATGGTCACGTGATGTTTGCATACAATAAAAAAATTTCCCGTTTAAATTTTTTTTTACTGTTGTAACGTTACAACCAGATTGATATTTCTGAAGAACTCATATGCCCAAATGATGAGTTCTTCAGGGTGCTGTCCAAAACCCAATGTTATTTTAACGTACATAATATCAAATGATGCCATTGGCTTATACCTTTACATTCAAGTATCGACATACTATTACCATTGTTAGGTTATATTATTAACTTCCTATAATCCTATCCTCATTATAACGGTATACCCTAAATTGTCTACTGCAGTACAGCTATATACAGTTTGTTCATTTATGCTACCATAGTAACGTCATATATATATATCTACACCGTATTTGCCTCATTCTCAATACTTAATGGGTTAGTATCACTGTCGTTAGTATAACGTCAGTAATAGTAACCTCTGCAATATCGACGATGTGTATGCATTATTTTATCTTCCTTACTGAGACGAAAGTGATGCTCAGCCTGTCTTTTCTCCTAGATGGTCAAGGTAAAACCATGTGTTACAACATTGACTATCAATCCTTTCTCTATTACCACGGTAACCGGTGTTTTGTATATGTAATGGTGTGATTGAGTTACATTGTAGCTCATTCTTATGAGTATTCATTTTTTAGTGAATCTTTAACACATCGTAATAAATTATCAAACCTATTTCAGGCATTGACATATTTATTCAATCTAATTAAAATTTGACTTGTAATTCCGCTCCGCTAGGATACTCTACGTTACGCTCCAATAGTATTATAGTGGAGCGGAATTACAAGTCTAATTTTAATTAAATTGATATTTAGTATTCGTAATTTTGCTTGTCATTTCTCTGTAATTCCAAAAACGCATTGTATCGAACAAAGCGGTATATTTATTGTTTTATGGAAATGTTAATATGGTGATTAGACTAGCCACGCGTATATTGTTCGTCCATGAATTAAAGTTAATTAGCGTGTGTAGTATATACCCTTAAGGGTGCGGTAGCAGTGATGTTAACCACACTATGAACATTTAAGTTAAATATTTGATGTGTGGGCTCGGATTTACTGGACACACAAACTCTTTGCTTACAAACCATATAAATGTGTTTTGATTCCCCGCAACGATGATTTAAGACGTAAGCGCCGGAATTGTGGTCACGTGATGCTAAATCTCTCTACATCAAACAGCGAGGAAATATTTAAACCTACAATACGGATACGTTACGATTGGGCGTTATTGCATGTAGGTGTGTTAACACGAGGATTTAATACTTTCGGTAAACGTGAAATACTGGATTCTGTGGATCTGTACGGAGTTTTTCATTGTTGTAAACAGTGATATGTATCGTGGCGATGTGAAGGGATGCAGCGGTTTTCTTGTTTCTATCCTGGTTGTATTGTTCTGTCTGACAACATGTGAAGGTAAGGGTTTTTTTAAATTATGTTTTACAATGGACTTTTTTCTTTTCTTTTTTTGTGTAAGCCATATATATTTAGTAACTTATATGACTTTTAACGCAGATTCTCTTATTTTGATAACATTTTTATTATTGTTTTTTCTGTTATCTATATAGAGTTGGTGATTGAAATGCCATATACATGTACAAATTCTTTACAAAAACCCTAACAGAAATTATTAACAATTATCTATATATCTTGTTACACAACCAAACTTAACGCAACGCAAGAGTTCCATTATATGAAACATTTGTTTAAGCATATTGTGCGGTGTTTTTTTTCCCATTTTTGAAAGATTTTTTTTCAATTTTAGGTTTGAAATAGTCAATATAGATTTTAATATAAAGTAGACGCCATAAATGGCAGTAAATCATTTTTACAGCAGATATCAGAGTTTTATACTAATCCGTCCTGCAATTTACTTTTGATCATTATATAATGTACTCTAGGCAGGTAATAATGTGGAAATATTAGGAAAGACGTTTTGATCAAAACTTTTTCGTCTTTGTTGGTTTGACGCTAAACTCTAATAATCTTTTTCAAGAAAATACTAAACTTTTTGTCATTATTAGACATAAACATATAGATTTTGAAAATGTGAGAATTACATTGTGTTGTTTGGTGTTTGGTGATGTTGTTTGGTGTTTGGTGAAAACAATGTTTTGTCTGTATGATAAGTTTTTCGTATATAGAAAGGAGACTTTTCATATAAGGCCGCTTTTGAGAGGGGCAACTCCTTTCATTGTTATTGGGAAGAAACTTTTGTGTTTTGGGCAATGTAAAAAAGTTTGTCGTTGTTAGCAAGAAAGAGATGTTTTCTGGTTGTCGATTTTAAACTTTTTTTTTTCTTTTTTTTTCGTTACTGGTAATAAGAAAACAACTTAATTAACTGTCGACATAGGAGTTGAAATTTACTCCGTATAAGAATTCGAAGCCGTATGCATGCCACTATCAAATTTCATATATGGCCGGTCCTCATTTTGTTAACACAATACGGACTTTTTGTTCCGTTTGATTACATAGTTTCACTTTCATGTATGTGTATTTTGTAACTTGGTTACACGGAACGCGCTTCTTATCATTAGTGCTAACGGTATTTTTAAGATTCCGGACTAAACAGATAAACCGCGTCGTTAATTATAATTAACCTATGGCACTGTTACTAGGAGGGAGAAGGGTTCACGAAGAGTTTAAAGGTCAAACATGTCACGTGAAATTGATCCCTCGTGACAATGTGGTCATATTGGGATATTCTATCCAATATTAGGTAATCAATGCGAAGTAACGGGTGGATATTAATCCCGGATAATCTACTCGTGGTAGCGAACTTGGTATGACGTAATGTTAGGCACCACGTGATCTCAAGTTACAAAACACCATTTAGTTAATACGTAGCTAATACATAAGTTTGTAAAACAACTAACGTTAAAGTTTTCGGTGTCTATCTCTATATTGATACAATGTATACCAATACGACACAATATAAAAAATATGTTCCGATGATTAAAGATTGTCACCAACAGCTAGACTGTTATGAAATACATGTACGCTTGACATTTACGGCACTACCCCCAAAAGATTTAGCAATCATATAATATTTTTATTGAAGGTGGGGGAGGGGGAATATGTTACCGTTATGTGCATTTATATGTGTAGGTGGGTTGATATGGAAAATGTCATCAGAAAATATTATCAAACATTCCTCAGTTAAACTGTAGTCTGAATTACATGATGCACGTCCGCGGCATTCTCTTATTGAATGATTACATAAGTGTCAAAAATCGACTAATAGATTTCCGAAATATCACAATAGATTATAATGACATGTCTCTAATTAAGTTATAATGTGATACCAGGAAGCAGCGAAACTTACAGTCATTTGTACCCATATTGCATTACATATCACGAATGTACATGTATATTCGCCGTTTAAAATACTGCCATTTCTATTATTATTATTTTTTTACATTATTTTTTTCAAAATTTCTTCTCTCACCAATTCAATTCAGTCAAAAGCAATTTTATTTTGAATACATATGATAAATGATATAAAAACATCAAGGACAAAGGCATCCGCTCATACTTAATTTATCTCCTTCGTTTTTCTCATGCTAAGCGTAATGTAATTAATACAAAAACATAACTAATGATATGTACGTTAATTGACATAAAATCTGTCCTTCGATCTTTAGCTTCTGATAATACTTTCTAAATTTTCTTTTTAAAGTTCTTTTTAGAATTTAAAAATTTGGGCAACTGCATTGATTTACATATATATTCAGAGATTTTTAAAATAACTTTAATGAAAAAGATAATTTGATTAGTCCAAATAAAAAGCGATACACATGTTTTACATGGCGATATTAATTCATCGATCTTATAATTCTTGTCAAATCCTGCTAAATTGTACCCTTCCGACTGTTTTCTGTTAAGTGTATTTATTTTTACCATACTTTTGTCAAAACAAGTCCGACTGCCTTTATTTAGGCGATAATTTCAATAGTAATATGGGAAATAACAAATTGTGAAATAAACCGGTGAAAACTCGCACGGCTTGTATCACATGCGATCCGTGGACCCTCGTCCTAAACCCCGTCTACTATCGGGACATTTAAATATTTAGCTTTAGTTACAAGTGTCGTTGAGTCCGACCTTTTTCCCCCCGAGTGCCGTGGGAGGCTAGACTGAAGTGTTTTAAAGCATCTAATAACTGTAATATATCATACACTTATGGCGATCGAAAATATAATTAATCACATAATTTCGAAACAATACCAACAACACCTTCTACCTTCATATCGCGACATATTTCAACAGTTGCAACTAATATGGAACGTTACTTGTTTGTGGGTCGCGAATTTGGCGAATTTGCAATCCATCAGCATGTGGGAAAGTTGACAGGTATTGACCGTCTGTAGGTAGTTTTTCTCAGGGTACTCCAACTTTCCTCCACCATCTAAATCTGACTCGTCCTTAAGTGGAACTTTCTGTTAAAAGAACATTACAACAATCAAACTAAACCAACAACTGAAGTTGTTTGATGCATTTGGCAATATGTCACTATCAAAAAGGCAAGAGTTCCTCTAATGCAAGGAGAAACAATACGAACGTATTCCATTTACCTAAAAAACACGCATTCACCACGCACAACGTATTGCATACAGCTGAAGACGTCACTAAAATCATTACCTGTTTTAAAAAGAGGTCCCTCTGTTATACGACATACCAGCGCGAGATTAATGCGCGTTTTAGGAGACTGTGTTAACTGGTAACTGTAATTGTACTTACTATCCTAACGGTCAGATTTTCTATGTTACCAAACCCTATAATCATTGAATTTTGAATCTTCCCCATTCATACGTTTTCTTTTTGTAATATTTTTTTTCTTCAAATATCAGGATTTAGTCGCCTGGAATGATGTATTCCTGTGGCATACCTTAGCGTTACCAGGCTGTCCTAGAAAGGAGGAATACAGTTACAAGGTTCCTACTATCACTGTCCTGTCTTTAGATGAAACATTAGTATAGCTACCCTAATACATGTACCACTGTCCTAGTCGGACTAAACATTCTTATGAGGCTCCTTACATCACTGACCTAACATAGTTGGACCAAACATTATTAATATCATCACTGGCCTAACATGGTTGGACCAAACATTAGTATGAGGCTCCTCACATCACTGGCCTAACATAGTTGGACCAAACATTATAAATATCATCACTGGCCTAACATGGTTGGACCAAACATTAGTATGAGGCTCCTCACATCACTGGCCTAACATAGTTGGACCAAACATTATTATTATCATCACTGGACTAACATAGTTGGACCAAACATTCTTATGAGGCTCCTCACATCACTGGCCTAACATAGTTGGACCAAACTTTAGTATGAGGCTCCTCACATCACTGGCCTAACATAGTTTGACCAAACATTATTATGAGGCTCCTCACATCACTGGCGTAACATAGTTGGACCAAACATTATTAATATCATCACTGGCTTCTCTTTGACAATTTTGATTTCCATATCGTTATACTGGAATGTCCCAGAATGAAGGCATTACAAACGGTGTTGGTTGGTTGATCAGATAAACATCCTATTTCCATAGTAATTGTGAAACTCTCAACCCGTTCTATAGTGCTGTCTCACGGGAGCATGTCACAAAAGACACTGAACAAGTACACCCCACCGGTGACATTATACTGACAAACGGTAAACCAGTCGTCCCACTCCATTTATGCTGAGCGTTCAGGTGGTGCTGAAGCTACCAAATTTCCATATGATGCGTCTCGGCCAGAGGACACAGGGAGAAAGCTCAACTCGTTACCAAAAGAGAGGCGGTGTTAAGGGAGACGTTAGGAAGAAAACCTGGTTCTAGAGTTTAAGTGTGCGTTAATCTTACGTAAAGTTTGTATAATCATTTAATGTCTAGTTTCGGCACACTGATTTCGATATAATTCATATAGAATCAAACCTGTCTGTAATCACCACTATTGGAACAAAGAAAAATGTTTCAATAGCTATTGTGGTCTATCTACAAAGGTCAAAGTTTGTTCAAATTGGTTATTTGGGAACCCGAAAGTGGTCTGATTAAGGAGTGATCTTTATATAGAGGTGATCGCTTAGACAGGTTTTACTGTAGTGAGCACAAGCTATAAAAAGAAGCAGAAAAATCAATTGGTTGGATTTATACCTACGGCATGCATTCATTTACTGACAATTTACACTACAATACCCGATAGCAAGCAATAAACTATTGGATAGTGACATTAACCTGCTAATTAGAATGAATGAATATTCTGTACATAACACGCAATGTGGTGTAACAACGATCAGCATAGGAATACAAAGCATTGTATGCTAATTTTAATGCATTAACAGATTATGATACTTTTAGTTTAAATCGGTAAATGTATTCCATTTGTCAAAATCATCATGCTCATTATCACTTGCTTTTTAAAATTGAAATATGTTATTGGAATATTGACTTTGATTTCAAAACCTAGCATACCTACACCCGTATAGGGTGTTAGAATTGTACATGCTCTACCTATTACTCGAATCTTGAAAGGCGATTAAAATTTGGTTACTATTCTTTCTTACTGAATATCTCTTCCTAATTTCTTAATTAAAACCGCCTCACTTCAGCCTCGATGTAAGCGTTCGCTCATGTGATGAAGGCTTCGAATCAAATTTAAGTGCCCTTGCCGAGACACGCCATAGACTATATGAATTGATAGTTTCTGCTACTGCTTAGTGGTCAACATAAAATGAGTGGGACGACTGGGTTGCCCGCTGTCAGTATAATGTGACCGGATGGGCATAGTCAGCATGATACGAAGGGCAAGTGTTTCTTTAAAAAGAAAATATATATATAGCACGAATATACCGCAGTCCATGAATGAACCTGATTATTAATAGGACGTTAGTCTAATTAAAGTGAACAGTCGGGCAAGGATGGCTAAAGTCGGTAAAAATGGTGTGAATGTATCCAGTATAATTTCTTATGAAATAGAAAAATAAAATCTCTCTCCAAAATCTGTCTGCGTACGAAGAAATTAATTTAAAGTATGGGAATTCTAAAACGTCCTCCCGGCTCACTATGTCCGTGGTTACATTTCCACGCAGCCCCGTTTTCAATGCTTTCGACTTTTCTTTATTTCAATGGTCAGAACTGGGAAACTAAGCATAACTTGACCGTCGTATTATAAGTGAGAACTTTTGGAAGGCCAATGAACGCATTTAGACTGGTTTTCTTTGCCCGACTATTCACTTTAACCAAACTAAACGAAACAACATTTATTTTTCTCAAACACATCCATTTTTGTATACAAAATATCATATTCAATTTTTTTAATTATCTGTGAAGCAAGTGTGTTTATCGTAATTCAAAGGGATCAGTATTAAGTGTGAAGTTTTTTTTCCATTGTTATCCATTGATATATTCTGTATATAGTCGCATTGTACGATATATGAAGAAGTTAAGTCACTTTAAAGAGGGATAGGCATATGAATGTTGCACAATAATGTTTGCTTTGTGTGTGTGCATGCTTCCCCGTCATCTACACAACACATCTATTCAGTTGTGAATGTGCGCCTGTCAGTATGACAGCAAGCCACACCTACTAATAGACCGATCAGCCCAACAACTTACCGAAAAAAAATCAAATGAGATGTTACGCTATGAAACACTATTCAATGTGAGTGACATATCAATGAAACATCGTGTGTGTGTTTAAGTATTTAACGACACGAATTTTTAATTGTAAAATTTTAGCGCACGTAATGACGTCAATAGTTTAAATAGTATACATGTAGTGATCTGGCAGTAGAATATAATGAAATGTATTAGCATTCTTCATTTAAGTAAACCTGTTTTCTATTCTCAACTTTTGAAGCGCAACAAACTTTTTAAACTTTTAATTGTTCGTAATAGAGATCATTATATAGGATGTCCATAAAGGGATGCACATTTTTGTCGTGTGAAATGTCAAGAAATAAACATTACTATTCAACAATGTTATTCCTTTTGGTTTTGATCATACAATCAATACAATTGTCAATCATTGCCCCCGTGAACTCTCCGTTATAACTGAATAACGGAATATGAAGACCTACATTGTACATACAATTTAAACATTGCATCTAAGCTTGCTCTCTATAAACAGTATCGTACACATAACGACAAATTACTTAATAACTTTATGAAACGATATTTTCCCATCAAACCCTTGCATGTATTGATGTTCAACACTCCTAAATAAGGTAGAGTAAGAATTATGTTTTCTAACCACTAGTTGACTTGACTAAAATTTAAAGAGAAAGGCGAAAACTTGATCATAAAATGTTTGACGCGTAGAAAATAATAGCCGCCATGAAAAGACGCATTACCCCGAGGATTACGTGGAATGTCCTATATTGTTATTTTTGTTTGACGGTGAAACGGTTTTGTGCTCTGTTTACTACACGACATATTCACCAGGCGACTATAAATAGTAAAATATCGCGAGTGCAATACAGAAATTTGTCTTTGTCCAAAGAAATCTTAATCCGGAGCATGTCGCAGTTTATGCTGGCTCTTTCAGCAACGCTCTTTTGATGTCGTGAGAAAAAATTCTTAATACCTGTAAGTTTTGTTATAAACATAATATGCTCCTACCCTATTCGTTCACGAATAATAAATACTAACGTATCAAATTAACCTATTTATAAACAAATTTACGTTTAGTTATATCATATGAATGTCCATGTGTTCCGTTAAGTAGTTCAGAATTAATGTATTTGTAAAGTTTATAGACTAAAGCGAAATGTCTTTTGAGTTGACGGATTACGCGTAGTATATGAACTAATAGAATGAGCGTCAAAGATCAGTGGTTTCCCTATATGATTGTACTTTTTTGGTAAGAAACTGGCGAGAAAGTCGTGATGTTATTACAATGTACATATATAAATATGTGATTGGAATTTTTCATTACGTCCACTTTAGTTTGACACTCCCTTCTCGTTACTGGTCGTCTACCCGAAAATAAAAAAAAAACAGTTGAACGCACTGGTTCTTGCGGCCGTGGGTACCAATATACACATCCTCTCTTTAATGACTCTGGGTACTACTATGGTGATGGATACACTTATCAAACACACAGACCATTACACGGTCCTTGATTCTTCTCTAACTTCGCATGTCTTCGTCAAAGGTACAGCAGGTCGGTTCACGAAATAAGCATATCGTAATTATGACCTTTTAAAGATACACGCATGGGCAAACGAATGGTTAGTACGTTTTAATTCAGAAAAAAAAACCAGAATCATTATTGATAACTAGGAAAACAACACATAGACACAACGACCCCATAATGATGAATAATACTAATGTATCAAATGTGAAATCCCACAAACATATGGGAGTTGTATTAAATGAAGATGGTACATGGCAAATTTTTATTTTTAAAAAAGTTTCTCCAAGGATAGGTGTGATAGGTGTCTTAAGAAGTTTAAGATATACTCTAGATAGGAACTCTCTTCAAACTATCTACTTTTCATTTATAAGACCGATTCTAGAATATTCTGATTTTGTATGGGACAACCTACCAAATTATATATGCCAAAATTTAGAAAATGTACAATTGGAGGCAGCAAGAATAGTAACAGGTGCTACCAAATTATCAAGTATAAGTCTATTGTATAAAGATTTAGACTGGGAAAATTTATCTAAAAGAAGAGAAAATCATAATCTTTTGCAGTTCTACAAAATGTATCATGGGAAAACTCCAGATTATCTATCACGTATAATTCCAAATAAGGTATCAGAAGGTCATATGTATATTACTAGACATTCAGACAATTTACAGCTACTAAATTGCAAAACAATTTTATAAAGATTCTTTTTTAAATTCTTCAATTAAGTTATGGAACTCATTACCAGTAGAAATTCGTGAAAATCCGTCTATTGGCATAATTAAACGCCTTTTGCAAAAAAAGTATAAATAAACCCCCCTCCCCCCTTACATTGTAACTCAGGAGTTAGAAATCTTCAAATTTTACACACTCGCTTAAGACTAAAATGTTGTAATCTCAAACAACATTTATATATAAGAAACTTAAAAGATAGTCCACTTTGTACCTGTGGTTTAGTCGAAACTAATCATCATTTTTTATTATTATGTTCTAACTATACTATAACTAGACAAAATACACTACATCAATTAGATATAATTCTTACCAAAAAAACTTTACTTAGGGGAGATGATAGCTATTCAATACAAAAAAAAACAAAGAAATATTTCTAGCAGTACATACACTATATCAAATTAAGCAAACGATTTTGTTGAAGTATAATTTCATCAGTGTTGTAAATACTGGCTGTTTATTAATAACACTTTATACCAAATTTTAATAGAAATATAAATCCATTTTCTTATATTGTAATCACCACATGTATGTTCATTGTATGTATTTATCTTGTATTCACCACATGCTTCTATGTAAACGTATTTTTCTAATTTTAATATTTTTTGCGTTAAACTTTCTTTATACATATAAAAAGGTGTTTCCAGTGCCGAACATTCCTCTGGCTTGACATTTCAGGGAAAGGAATTTATATAAGCTCTAAGCTTATTTTACGATCCCGAAATGTGTTTATTTTTTACAACAAAAAGAACACAAATCAAAATGTATAGGTCTATGACAAAATAAATTTGAGTGAATGCATTTTTAAATACTATTGGTTTTTTACTTTAACTATTGAATTATTTTCTTAATAACAGAGAGAAAAATTATAGCATTAAATTTCCAAAATTAACATGTAATTTGAGGTAAACTGATTTTGGATTTTGTTCTACATAATACGCATGAAGCTGTTTACTTCTTTTGCGGTAATTTACAGCAGTAAAAGTGCTTTACTGTCCATCGCATGTAGGTAAATGTTTATTAGGTGATCGCAATGACTTCTCGTCGACAATAGATAATCTGCCACCCACCATGAAAGCTGATATCATAAAAGATAATTATTTTATTTTCAATTTAAAATCAAAACAAATATTTAAAATGTTAAACACTGTAAAACAAGTAAATCGATTATTTTGGCATTTAAAAGTTGAAAGAAAAGTAGAAAAAAGCTATAATTCCGTTTAAACAGTTTTCACTTTCTTTATAATGTGGCTCCAAAAAGATGTTATCATAACTAGTTTGCAGTTTATACAGTTTATCGGGATTTGTTCAAGGTCAAATACAACTGCAGATGCCCTCGTTCTGCTCAAGTAGTGAAGGCTAAAATCTGGGAATGCAGAATCTGATAAAAAAAATGTTCTGGTTTCTTTTGTGAACTATTCCTTAAATATCTTTATGTTATTTAACACTTGACTGTCGAGTGGGATCTCTGTCTATTTAAAGTTTTCGTTTTATTTATTTAATAAAGGATGGTTCAACAAACCAATTATACCATGCAATGGTGTGCTATGTTTGGTGATTGTTGAGTGGTTGTTACTAAGCCTGGGAGTTGTTTAGTAATTCCTTTTAATCATAACCTTTCTAAGATATGAATCTGTAGTCGGTTCGTGTATTTTTCGTTCTAATTGATTTATATGTGCTTTTAAATATTTGGCTCTCAAACAAACACAAGATCGTGATAAATAAAAAACGACAGGATTACTTATGTGTACAGATTGCAAATTGTTTTGATACCGTTTAAATAAGAAAAACTGATTTGAAGTTTTATCTTATACACAGACATTTGAAAACTATCACTAACATAAGATAAAACGTCCTAAATATGCTCACTCTGCTTCATTGGTGACGTCATAGCTGTGTCTTTAGAAGAAGTGAAATCGACAGTCAATTCGTCTTTAAAGTCTTCTTCTCTTAAGTGTCAGTTATTATTGTTATTTATTTATTCTAGAAAGATAAAATCATTTCCTCTGCAAAATTTATGTTACACTCATAAAGTAAACAATTGATGAAACAAACAATATCTAGCCGCAAGTACAGGATGGACATTATTTATATACCTAATTACGCACGTAATTCGTGCCATCTGATGATACTGTAAAACTACTGTAAAACCTATTTCCGTGGTGACCCATTCACGCTCTTCCATGCCTAATGAATATTCCACGGCAATTTAATTACGTGATTTTGTAGTTCATATCAACATGCACCTCGCACTACATACACGCAGCAAACCGCATACATGGGTGACCGTCCTTACATGACTTATCTGTTAATAGGACATTTAATCAAATAAACAAAGTACTGATTCCGCAGAACTAAAGACCACAACCTCCCATGTAACATAATCATATTATGACGTAATAATTAAATATGCATGTACATCTAACAACAGACGCAGATTTTATTGATAGGGTCTTCTTGGTTGTCAGTGGGAACTATGGGAGCAGTCACAAAATGCGTATGTACAGAGGTTCCTTTTGAATATTGCCTTAATCTAACACGTCATGTGTAGATAAATGATATTTTGTCAAACCTTGATTAACTTCAGTTATTTCTATTGTCCTATTACAATTGTTCTATGTAATAAACTACACGTATACTCCAAAAAGGTATTATTTGTGTTCGATGAAATTGCCAAAATGTATTTTCGTGTCTATTTGATATTATAACGATGTACATTTTTCCTGAACTGATAACACATATCAATCAGTCAATGTGCATTTATTTGCCACTTGACCCACATTTTTGTAGACATCACTGGGGGTAATGTAATCAAATGGGATAAAAGTTATATTTATGCATAATGTCTTGGTATAATTTCTTTACATACAGGCTTGATTTATGATATCTAAATAGTTTTGAGAGCTAATGTCAATTATTGTGGAATTGTGGTTGATGTTATAACAACATTAGAAAGTCATATATACACCTGGATCCTATAGCCACCTTAATAAACCCACCGGATCACGTTGTTTAACTTAGGTAACGAAAGAAAACCAAATATTTTCGAAAATTTTAAACCCCAAATAACAAAAGTTTACTTAAATACGTAAACAATAATTCATAAAGAAAAACTTTGTTCAGAAGTGTTTGAACACAAGTTATTA
This sequence comes from Argopecten irradians, assembly GCF_041381155.1. Classification (NCBI taxonomy): domain Eukaryota; kingdom Metazoa; phylum Mollusca; class Bivalvia; order Pectinida; family Pectinidae; genus Argopecten; species Argopecten irradians. The sequence continues at coordinate 32,614,238 of NC_091145.1, read as the reverse complement.
TTGATATTTATGCAAGGAATAAGAACTGTTATTCTCGAAACGTCATCCAAGTCAAATATTTTGGCTATTCACATTTACAATTGCAAGGATAGTTGATAGTGTAATTGCACGTGTGATAAGAAGCAGCACTACTTATAGAGATTTAGAAGAGATATAATATCTAACGTCTAATCAGAAGCAGCTTCAGGTGACAATTCTCCTTAACTCCACAATCAAATGACGTCCATGATATCTTTACTTTGCTCTCTTGATTTTATTTAAATCCACATCTATAATCCGGGTTTTATGATAAATGTTTGACTTTGATTTGAAGATTGACTTGGAACCCTATACACCAGCTTGTAAAAACAAGGCACCATGCGGATGGTATTAGCTTTGGCGCATTGTCCATTATATAGTCACCTCAAGAAAAGTGAATTTGAATAACGATCTTGACCTCCTCATAAACTTTCAGCCACACTTTACTCAGATTTATTGTGAATATCTCCGTTATGTAGTACATTCGTCCATTAATGTTTTGTGAAAGTACGTATGTACTGTAAATGTGTATATTTTCAAATGCTTCTCGATGTCACAATTTATGGTTACTTCTCCAGTAACACTTATGAAACCATATTTCCTTTTTACTGACGCCTTAACAGAAATGAACAATAAACTTTACCGCTAGTTTCCCTAAACCTATAACAATTATTGAATAATTTGAAACGATCTGTAGATTATTTATTGTTTTTCATTTTCATTTCAAAATATTGTATAGACAATAAACATTATCAGTATATTCAGTTAAACAGAAGAAAACTGTTATCTACAAGTGGATTATACAGTAACCCCCTCCCTCCTCCTCTTACGTTTCCTATTTATAATATGAACTATATGTAATACAGCATCGGGAGTGATCACAAATTACATACACTTCAATAAATTAAGTAATTACATACATTTATTAAAATAAACTCTCTCTCTCTCTCTCTCTCTCTCTCTCTCTCTCTCTCTCTCTCTCTCTCTCTCTCTCTCTCTCTCTCTCTCTCTCTCTCTTTCTAAAATATTGTAAATATGTATATTTTTGCCATTTTTGTATTCTTTGTTATATAATTAATCATAATTCTGTAGGGAGAGGGCTTCATATAAGTTGGAAAACTTGTGCCCAATCCCATTGTATATAAAATTACACAATAGAAAATGTTTAAATCAAACAAGTGGATTAGAACTAGTCTGGTGGATTTTGAGCAAATATACCAGCCCAATCCCGCTGTGCACAGTTGTTTTACCTACATACTATCACCGATGAAGCTTATGACTCTGCTTGAGTTGTTAATCTTTAATTTTCTTGTTTAATGACTCTCCTTTGACTCCAATCTTTTGGTGTCACACACATATCAAGTATGTTGAGTTTTTCGGGGCTAAACGTTGAGTAGACCAAAAGTACAACTTTTAAAGCCGGCTAAACAAGATGAAGTATTGGTCTGCCTTAGATCTATGAAACGATCTTTTAGTATACACTATGTAATGCAATACAGTAATTACTTTCACGGAAATATATCTGTCTGATTTAAAGTTTAACAATGTCCATTAATTCTATTACTCAATAAATTAGAAAGAATTAAGAATTTATAAAATGGTTAGTTTCGGTTTTTAAACGACCAGTTGGTAAGAAAATTGACACCGTTTTTTAATTCATGTAATTCAATAAATTGATTTTGACTACCGCGCTAACAACGTCCATCAATGTTATTTCATACGAATTATTTTTAAAATTGAGTAATTAAATATTTTTGACATCTACAGATAATGTTTGTAATTCTATCCTTTGAGTAAGATAATTGTGTAATTGCTGCATTATACTCATCGTGAATCTGAACATGGTTTTTATAAACCTCTGGTTATTACACACGCCACCCGATACCCGAGTCTGAACGGCAATTTACATTGTAACAGTTTAGAAGTACACTGAAAACTAAAACATTTAGGTATTGAAAAATAACAGAGACATGTCCATTAACAAAACCACAAAAAACATAAATCAAGTTAAGGAGTTCAACTTATAAAAACACAAAAATACAAATGACTGTAAAAGTGGATATTTTCGCGAGTGCTTATTTTAGCAATTTCCAAATATCAAAATTTCGCATTCTCATTTCTCAGTTTTGTATGAACAATATGAATGTACAGATTACGATAATGATTTTAAAGAATTTGTTGACTCTAAAGTGAAAGATCTACTTGATCAGCCTTCTTCAGTGTCTAATTTTAACTTTAATGATTTTATAATGCTTGAAATCTTTAACATTTGTAAGGAATTACGTTTAGGTAAAGCACCGTGTCATAATTCATTAGTCTATGAACACTTTATATATGGAGATGATTGTTTGTATTATTGCTTAACAAGGTTATTTAATGCTTGTGTATTTCGGGAGTTTTCCCTGTGAGTTTGAAAAAAGGTATCATAAGTACGCTGTATAAGAGCAGCGATAAACCTAAAAATGATCCAAACAGTTATCGTCCGATATCTCTACTTCCTGTCACTGGAAATGTCTTTGAAAAAACTTCTTCTGAAGAGACTTGAGTCCACTAAATTGTTTGTCGTAAATCTGCTACAAAATGGCTTTCAGCCTCATGTTAGCAGCACGATTAACTCATTTTTGGTACATGAAGCGGTTACAAATGCAAATGAAATGAGCAAAGTAATAAGTTATTTACATGTTTTCTTGATGCCGCTAAAGCATTTGATTGTGTTTGGCACTACGGATAATATATGAAAATGTATGATTTTGGATTTGATATAAAAGTTATCAAAATTTTAGCTTCAATGTATTGTGATATGCAAAGTGCAGTTGTTTTTAAAGGTTTTTTTTCCCTAACACGTTCTCTATAGAACAAGGTACTAGGCAAGGTAGTATTTTATCACCCTGGCTGTATTACACTGTTTATCAATGATCTTTTGGAAGAATGAATTATTGTCAAAGGCTTCACTAATGCTAGAAAATGTTAACGTTACCTGTCCCACTCAGGCTGACGATATTGTACTTTTATCGTTTACTAAATGTAATCTAGATGTTTTGATGAATATATGTTATAGATATAGTTGTAAATTGAGGTTTACGTATAATGTTCCCAAAACATGCATTGTAGGTTTTAATGAATCAAAAACATGTTTTGCAAAATCCGCATGCAACTGGAGTTTGGGTTGTAAAACTGTGAATGAGTCTGAACATACGACACATGTTGGAATATTTCGAAATAAATATAAACTTGGTTGTCCTGATATTGAAAATGTACTTCACATTTAAAAGCTTTTGCTTCTCGTTTTTAAATGGAGACTTAATCGGGAATTCGGTAAACTCTCTCATAGTTTAAAGCTATTTCGCTCTATCACATTTCCGTGCAGTTTATTTGGCTCGGAGTTATGGTTTTCATGAAGTTCGAAAGATTGGTCGCGGCTTGAATTCAACATTTTTGTGCCAAAGTCATTCAGGGGTTTCCTTTAAGAGCTATATCGGACATGGCACTTGGTATGTTGGCCTTATTTCTTTGAAGGAAAAAATCAAACAGTCTAAACTTCATTTTTTGGTTCCTTATGTCGTCTGAGATCTTCAGCTTCTTTAAAACAACTATTTTTGTTAAGGTTATACCAGAAATACCTTGGTGTTTATAAAAGTACTAAAGGTGTCATTAATTGTGATGATTTTTGTCGATTTAAATGCTTGCATGGACCATTTCGTCCGTCGTCTCTTTGGTTTCTTTGGAAACACTTCTCTTCTTTCCAAGCTAATATTTGCAGTAGAGTAGCAAAACTGTTGTTGTTAAGCCCACGTTGTGAATTGTTATGCGCGAAATGTAATGTGATATCTCATGATACTTTAGCCCATTGCTTACATGAATGTAAACATCAAGATCTATTTGATGAATTCTTCACAGATATTGTCAACAATTATCCACTTGAGTTATACGATCATTTAGAAAGACACGAACTTATCTGTGTCCTATTAGGGTACATCCCTGATTATATAAAGGAACTACTACCGGATGATGGGTATTCTGTAAGATTTGCCTGCTTTTCTGTGAAAGCTGCTGAATTAACTTTTGAGTAAAAATGTGTACATTTTTACATTTACATCATTATGTCTTTGAGGATGTTAGATTGTATTAAATATTTTTTTCCTTATTGGTGAATCCTTTTCCCCTTTATTATATATTCCTCTCAATTTACTTATAATAATGTCCTGATTTAGGACGTCAAAGATGTGTTATTTATGTAATCGCTTCCATATTTCTTTTTGTAATTCTTTGTCTTAAAGTTTTGTATTAACACTTCATTTATGGAGGAATAAAGTCAAATAAGAACATTTCGCATTGGCGACATTTTCGCAATAAATTTATACTAAGAGCTAAACAATTCATAACTTCATAAAATATTACGCTCGGGGGTAATTATCGCGATCAAGCGACCCTCGCATAATTAACGGAAATTCCCCCCTCGCGAAAATTTACACTTTAACGTTATCCATAAATCCATAAGTAGCATATACATGTATAACTGTACCCAAATTGATACCAATACACGTATATTTCTCTTATATGACATTTGTTGTTTTGTATGCTTCACTTTTTTCTGTTTTGTTTTCAAAAAAGAGCATACTAACTTTATTTTGATGCTTTGTTTTTCTTATTACAGTGCTTATTTTTATTGTTAGAATGATTTATATCATGTCTCGAAATTTGTAGTTTTGTCACATGATGTGTACCCAAATTGATACCCAGCAAGAAAAAATGTATACAATTAAGGAAAATCAATTTATATAGATTTTTGTTATTTTACTTTATAAAGGGGACGTATTTGCGTTTATTATAACAAGTTATACTGAATACAGTTATACATTTTACTTTAAAAATTGTACAAGTGTTTTCACAACAGTACCTGTGCTAATTTGGTTCCCGTAACACCACATAATGACTTGTGTGATATTTCAATGATTTAAAATCAGTTTTCTGTGGCATTCACCTAAGCTTATATAGTTCCAATGTGGTGTATATGTCAAAGGACCACTATCAATTATTTTTAATGATTGTAAAAAAATTCAATGTAATAGTAACAGTTTTAGAAAAAATTAAGATGGAGAAATAACGCTATATAAAGAGCAATTTGAACGTGACTAAATAAAAAAATAATGTGTGGCAACTATATTTTTTCTATTTCTGTTTAGTGTTTATATCTTAAATTTCATAATTTAAGAATATTTTCTTTGAGGAGGCCTTACGCTTTGAAAAAAACATGATTATAGTACAAATAGTAATTGTCGCACAGCCACATTTCTAGGGATTAACACGTTTCAGACAGAGTTATCAATTTCAAAGTTATCTTTCAGAGAAAATAACAGAAATAGTTACATAAAACGAAGCGTAATTATCAATAAATGATGCATCTTTGGTATCACCACTGAGAAATGAGGTAAACTTTAACAACACAAATGTTGTAGGTATTTTTTCAATTAGGGTATCAATTTGGGTACAGTATCAATTTGGGTACAATGTATAACGGTGACATATCGATTAAATATTTCAATATTTGAACTAAATGAAAGATTATGTATTATCGAAAAGTAAAATATAAAATGGAATATAAAATGTTTTATCGTCGTGCCACCAACGAAAGAAATTCCCTTTATTGAGATTTATGTAGATGTGTTTCTGTAATCGGATTAATGAAAGTGGTAGTCTTGTTAGAAACACAAAATGTGAACCGAATGTTATTAGGTTATTATTAAAAATTATTGCTTTTTCTTTTCATCCGTAAATGGACTGTCGTTGAAAGAAAGTGGTCCTATTATATTGGCTCAGTTCATTTAGTTATAAACTTCAATAGGACAAACTCTCAGGATTAGCATTTCGTATTACAAGTTTAAAGTAAATAAATATTCAATTAAAAATCCAATAAAACTCACAAAAGGTTGACGTTAGACTGGTTAGAGGCGAATAAGTAAATCAAATACATTTCTTTACTCAACAACAGCCAGGCCTTAGGTCGTATAACATTACTGACGATGTACTTGTGTATTTTTACCTTTCTGATACACTAAAATTACACGCCTTGATGTCTTCAAAATTAATTTAATAATAAAAATGACACAAAGTTTGAAGAGTTTTTTCTAATCCCCCAAAACCGGCAATTTGTAAAAAAAATGGAAAATACAATATCATTATAAACTATCAACGATTCGTTTGGTTTGATTAGTTTAACAAGCAAGGTTAAACGTTATTAAGGACATGTCATATTTATAAGGGAAGGAGTAAAAAGATGAGAGTACCCAGGCGGAATATTCGACCAGCGATCAGTACCTGGTAACTGTCCAACATGAGAATCGAACTCGCAACCCAGAGGTGGAGGATTTGTGGTTATGTGTCGGGACACTCGAGGTCTAACAATGAGGAATGTCGGTGGCTAAATATTGTTATATTGTAGGTGATGCATCAAACTTACTTAAAAATCTATTAATAGACATCAAATAGCACATTTGAAAACCTTGCGAAATTTAATCTTGAAATAGATGAAATAGAAAATATATCCACAATGCCAAGAGTTTTAATTACTCTCTATATTTACAATGGGCAACAAATCGTCGAAATTTCTCTGATGATGTTCTCAATGAACAGACATATCAAATTCGAGTATCAAAATCCTTAAAACATTTAAGGCCTTTACATTGATTCCGAATAGTAATGAATTCAAAAGAAACTAAGTTAGCAACATTGTTTAAAGAAATAAAAAGAAGAAAAAAGAATACTTGAAAATATGTGATTGTTTGAAACAGTTCCCCACAGTAACCTGTCTCGTTATGTGTGGATCGTATTTCGTTCTGTAAACACTTGACCTGACTCATGTTCAATCGGATTTACAAATAACTTCTACAGACTCAGGACTTTTAATTCTGACGGGAATCTAAAACAGAAAGATGTTATTTGTCAGCGGGAGACCTGCTGTAGACACGGTAGACAATATATCCCACCTGACCCACTCCATGATGTGTACCCTTAAGGGTATTGTACACAGTCCGTGTGACGGTGCTATGGTGGCCAGATATGACTACTTAATCCGTCTGTGTCAACACGAGTACAAACGGTCTGTTGTAAATGTGTTATTGCGACCTGTACTTTTTATTATATTTCCATAGTGTTGAAATTGTTGTGGTGAACTATTTTAGCGATTTTGTAAACTTAAGAGTATATTTTCTATCTATTAGGCTAAAAAATATGTTTGTTTAGGATTACATTGGCAAAAAATAGGGTCGGTAGGTAAAAAAATAGAATCGGTCGGGTAACCCTAAACAGACCTATTAATTTAATTGTTTTTTTTTTTCCCTTATGAACTGTTATAAACGTGTCAGTGTAGTCTACTTGTATTACTTTTCTACTCGTGGTGAAAGTATTTTACGTTCAAGTGGTTATGTTTTGTGTGTAATTATTTTAGCGATTGTGAGAACTTATTCTTCATGACAAGTAGAGTTAGAATGTAATTGTTTTAATGAATTATTGTAAAGGGGTTCTAAACGCCCATATTTCGTATTACATTTCTCCCGTCTCAAAATTATTTTTACTATTAGGTTATTTTTGTTGAATCTTATTTCATCGAATATCATAACTTGATATTAAGAGTAGATATATATTCTATTTTCACCACCATGAATGATTGTATATTACGTTTCCTCTGTGTTCAAATAATTTGTACTACAATGTGTCAACAGGTTATGTTTTGTGGTAAATTAATTGAGCGATTCTGATATTCTCTGTTAAATATAGAGTAAGAATGAGTCATATCCTACTCGTTTTTAATGGATAATTGTAAAGGTGTTCTATATTACCTATACTTTATATTACCTTCTTCTCGTGTTGAAATTATTGTGGTGAATTATCAAATATCACCTTAAAATCCTGTCACTGGTTTATTCCTTCAAGGTGCATCCCCGGTTTGGACGACGCCGTCCACCGCGACCTCCATCTCGATCAGCGAGAATGAGGCTGTTTCTACCTCTGTCTATCAACTCACGGCTACTGATGCTGACGGGGACTCCATTACATACTCATTGTCGACTGGTTCGGGTTTCACTGTCATTGGTGACGTAGTCTACACCAATACAGCGTTTGATTACGAGACAACACAGTCATATGCATTACAGTTCAGGTGAGTAGGATGAACTGAACAGCGAGTAAACTTCGCAAATCTAAAACACCATGGAAACATTTTAAATTCCACAATTTTTTTTTTCAAATGTGCTGCATATAGCGGAATCGGTGTGTCGCGAAATTAAAACCCCGTCGACGAAACCGCGAAATATGCGTCCCGCGAATTTATAGTGGTACACAGTATGTCACGAATATCAACTTAAATAAGTTATACAATTAGTCGTATTAGAATTTCATCGAAATTCTTGAATTTCAATAAATCAACTGATTTGGGTTAAAAAAAGTGCGAAAAGCACAAGACGTCTTACCGTTGGTGAAAAATTATAAAATTCGGAAGATACCCATTTCATATCGTTATCATAAGTGATTAGCATTGGTTGTTTCCTTTTATGTAATTCATTTTTTAACACTTTACTCTGTTTTAGGACTTTAGAACTTTTATTTTCTTTTAGACCATTTCTATATTTGTTTCTTTCATATATAAGTCTTATTTTTTATTGGTTGTTCAAGGAAATGAACATGGAATCATAAAATTTATATAACGTTGTTGATATATGTAATTATTATTTTTGAGATATAATTAATGAAACTGTTACAGAAATTTCTTTATCTAAAAAGATGACTTTATTTTTCCAGTGCTACCGATGGCGTCAATACCGTAACTAGTCCTACCTTGACTGTGACGATAACAGACTACAACGACAACACACCTACATTTAGTCCCGCCATCTACTCCAACTCGATACCGGAGGGGTCGGCTTCAGGTACGTTAGTTATCAATAGTTCTGATTCTAATTACTTGATTAAAAACCTTTAATCTATTTTTCAGTAACAGTCAAACCTGTATGAAAGACAACATGAAATCCTTATTAGTTTAAACAGTATTTTATTCATCTTTTGATATTTGTACATACAAAACATGGAATATTTGTAGTTTGAAAATATGAACATTTGAAATCGTATATAAAGCGTGAGTCACCAATGATAATGGTTACTCAAACCTGAATTAAGATACCAGCTGTCATGTGTGATAATTTTATTGTCTTCCTTAGAAGGTAACAAAGGATGGGTTTGACTGAATATACAATTCTATTGCAGCCATTACATTGTTTGCCAAAACGAAGGAAAATTAACTGTGACCGCAGATATGGTTGTGTCCAATTTATTATATTATTAATATATAACTTTCGATTTCAGGAACCTCCATCGCGGCCTTGACCTGTACAGATGCCGATAGCGGTACCAATGGAAACTGTGGTCTCAGTATCCAGAGTGGCGACACCTCGGGGATGTTTACTATTTCTGGTACAATTTTACAGACAACCGGAACCGCCACTGACTACGAATCCTTGTCAGCACAGAATTACATCTATAGCCTCGTCGTTATAGCAACAGACACAGCTACAGCCGGCTCAGATCTAACCGGAACTGCCTATGTTTACGTCACCATTACGGGTATAAATGACAACACACCGTCGATATCGGGTACTACCCCTTCCTCTATCTCGGTATGTGTATTGATCTGTCACCAAAATTGTGCATACTTCCATTTATCCATAGTATTGCAACTCTTTTTTGTCTTAACCTAGAACAGAAAGGTCTATTAACTGTTACTATGTTAAAATCATTAAATTAAAATCTGTCATATATTCATAAATTCAGTCATAAATTGTCCTAACAGACAGACGAAAATGTATTTTCTACCACAATAAGCGGTGTTATTCAACTCTCAGGACATTGAATAAACACTGCACAGCTGTTGATTAACAATATGTTTATATCAGACGTGGTATAAACTCTGTACGCATTCTGATTGGCTGACACGGTGAACTTTGGCCGAACTACTTATTTCCCAGTGTCACGTCATCATTGCCAACGTCATCAATAATCAAATGACGTCATTCTATGTTGTGATCGCGGCTTGACGTCCAAAACTGCTGTTGGAAAGCGGTGTCAAAATACGTGACGTTTTCATACATGTTAAATTGACCTAAGTACAAATAATACATCTTGACGTACAAGAATTTTGTTTATGAGTTTCGTAGATTTAACGTGTATGAACGAACTTGATCTTGATGGTATTGGCTTGATGATTATCTGGCGGGAAATAGACGATGCCGTGTCGTGCCAATGTTTTTACATGTATACATGTAGTCCGACATTGGGTTTTATTTTCTGAGAGCAACAATGAAGATTTGAACTCAATAAGACGTTAAATGGGTATTATCTAACCCTAAAAGATGTTCCCAATGAGAAGAATTTGATATCGATGGATTTCTTATCAAACTTTTGAATACTTATTAGTGTCATTTTGCTGATGAAAATATTACACATGTACTACACCTTATTTGCGTATTTCGGTAAATACACGTTACCGTATCCCTGGCGTATTTCTATCGGCTAAAACAGGTCACACTTCTCGTGGTTGTTGAATATTCATTCAACACTCGTAAGTTATTTTTTTAAAGTTACGAAAGACACTCGCTAAAGCTCGTTTCTCTTGTAACTTTTAAAAACTAACTCACTCGTGTGGAATAAATTCAATATTCAACAACTACTCATTGTGTAACCTCTATATAAATGACGAGAGCCAAAATGTTACTTTATTTTTAGTATATGGATTTCAATGGACATTAACAAAAATATAACTGGGACTTCAACGACACAAGTCTGGTATTATGTGTGAATCAAACAGATGCTGTATTTGCCATTATCGCATAAAACATTTCATAATCCTCCATATCGACCTATATAATACAATTATTACTTCTCATTATTACTATTTTCCAAATAGTCTGGTTTACATTTAATTTTCTAACGCTTAAAAACGACAAGAAGCACATGTATTCAGTATAAATTATCTCATTCAACCTATACCATACTTACCAGGTGGTCGAGAACAGTGCGGTCGGTACTACTGTCGCTACTATTCAGGCGTCAGACGCTGATGATGGTGACGACGGCGTCCTCACATACAGTATTATAGGTAGGTACTAAGTGAATACGTAATTACGGCGTCCTCACATACAGCATCATAGGTAGGTACTAAGTGAATACGTAACTACGGCGTCCTCACATACAGCATCATAGGTATATAGGTACTAAGTGAATACGTAACTACGGCGTCCTCACATACAGCATCATAGGTAGGTACTAAGTGAATACGTAATTACGGCGTCCTCACATACAGCATCATAGGTAGATAGTAAGTAAATACGTAACTACGGCGTCCTCACATACAGCATCATAGGTATATAGGTACTAAATGAATACGTAACTACGGCGTCTTCACTTACAGCATCATAGGTAGGTACTGAGTGAATACGTAATTACGGCGTCCTCACATACAGCATCATAGGTAGGTACTAAGTGAATACGTAATTACGGCGTCCTCACATACAGCATCATAGGTAGGTACTAAGTGAATACGTAATTACGGCGTCCTCACATACAGCATCATTGGTAGGTACTAAGTGAATACGTAACTACGGCGTCCTTACATACAGCGTCATAGGTACATGTAGGTACTCAGTGAATACGTAACTACGGCGTCCTCACATACAGCATCATAGGTAGGTACTAAGTGAATACGTAATTACGGCGTCCTCACATACAGCATCATAGGTAGGTACTAAGTGAATACGTAATTACGGCGTCCTTACATACAGCATCATAGGTAGGTACAGTACTAAGTGAATACGTAATTACGGCGTCCTCACATACAGCATCATAGGTAGGTACTGAGTGAATACGTAATTACGGCGTCCTCACATACAGCATCATAGGTAGGTACTAAGTGAATACGTAACTACGGCGTCCTCACATACAGCATCATAGGTAGGTACTAAGTGAATACGTAACTACGGCGTCCTCACATACAGCATCATAGGTAGGTACTAAGTGAATACGTAACTACGGCGTCCTCACATACAGCATCATAGGTAGGTACTAAGTGAATACGTAACTACGGCGTCCTCACATACAGCATCATAGGTAGGTACTAAGTGAATACGTAACGGCGTCCTCACATACAGCATCATAGGTAGGTACTAAGTGAATACGTAATTACGGCGTCCTCACATAAGCATCATAGGTAGGTACTAAGTGAATACGTCATTACGGCGTCCTCACATACAGCATCATAGGTAGGTACTAAGTGAATACGTAACTACGGCGTCCTCACATACAGCATCATAGGTATATAGGTACTAAATGAATACGTAACTACGGCGTCCTTACATACAGCATCATAGGTAGGTACTAAGTGAATAGTACCTACGGCGTCCTTACATACAGCATCATAGGTAGGTACTAAGTGAATACGTAACTACGGCGTCCTCACATACAGCATCATAGGTAGGTACTGAGTGAATACATTGTTTGGGCGTTGTTACCGACGGTATAATGTATATATATATAGATAGTAGAACGTATTGTTATGTATGGTAAATTAATTTGAAATTAATGTTTTGAGTTTTTATCCCATTTTAAAGATATTAAGAATATTTTTATTGGAACATGTGAAGTATGTGGGTTTTTTCTTTGATAAATGAGACTTGAACATATATTACAAATAACCATATGTATTTACCAGGAGGTAATTCTGAGGCAAAGTTTGGCGTGGGAACGACAACAGGAGAGATATATCTAACACAGGCCCTCGACTACGAGACGACGACGTCGTACAGTCTCACTGTACAGGCGACCGACGGCGGTACACCTACCGACAGCGCCACGGCGGCCGTCACTGTTACCGTCACTGGCGTCAACGACAATACACCCGCATGTCCCTCCTCGACCTATACCTTCAGTTTGGCTGAGACAAGCGCGTCCGGGGTTAGTACCACCATAACAGCAATTTAATAGCCATACTTTCTGAATTAATTTATTCATACATTATTGCAATGTTTGATATTTTTCGTCACATACTTTTATCCTGTCACCCAACAGACCACCGTGACGACTCTAGCCTGTACTGACGCTGATGGAGACACGATAACCTACTCGATCTCCTCCGGTAACTCTGAAAGCTGCTTCAGCATTTCAACAGCCGATTTGGTTACTGCTTGTAGTAAGTAAAGCCACTAAAGTGTATATTTCTAAAATTTTCAATTTCTTCAAGTGTATTAAAAATCTTCTGTAATCGAATATTGCGGGATATAGAGTGAGTTATATAAAATTCTACATTGTATATGTTTTCGTTAGCTTTATGACTTTATGTCGATTAAGTGTAAACTATCAACCAAACACTTATTCTCGAATAAAACCCTTGATACTTCGCTTCATCTTTGCAATAAAACAAGACCTTAATGATATCTTACTATTTCAGCTCTGGATTACGACACCGGAAGTCAGTCATATACCCTTGGTATTGATGCCAGTGACGGGACCACCTCGTCATCAATAACTGTGTACATCAGCCTCACTGCCGAAAACGACAACACTCCGGCGTTTGCCTCCAACCCTACCGTCACTCTCGCGGAGAGTACAAGTATTGGAACAGCCGTCACAACCTACACTGCTGCCGATAGCGATGCTTCACCACATGATATGGTGTCGTACTCTATAACTGGAGGTAACACTGAGATAAGAAACTAAGCACTTTTTCTTTGATGTTGAATCATAATACCTTATTTTGCTTCATTCAGATACCATCAATATCAAGAAATGATACCAGATAAGACATACAGGTTATAGTACTTTTCTTTTAAAACGTAGATGATTAGAACAAAATAATGTCGGTGTTGCCTACAGTATTGTATTGATATTGCAAATTGAAAATAGATTCCTTTGCAAAATATGTCCTTAAATTGCAAATGAATTTAGTACAGCTTGTAAATGGGTATAAAATGTTATGTGTTAAAACAAATCTTGTTTTTGTACAAACATAATTATAAACCATTACTGTAGGACATTCATTACAAATATAAAATTTAATTATCCATTAAAGGCTAAACAAATTAGATACACCTGTATCACCGCAATTAATGTATTATTACTGTTGATGATATTGGTTTACTTACGATTTAGTAACCAACAGTGGGTCCACTGTATTTGCCATTGACTCGACGTCGGGAAGTATAACGTTATCCAGTTCGTTAGACTACGAGGCTACTACCAGCTACGTCATCACTGTAGAAGGCGTAGACGGAGGAGGCACAACGGTAAGGCATAGTCTGGGTCCCTCCCTTAGTTCTCCACTCTCCGCTAGGCTGCACACTGTGTAGCCTATCTAATTCAATTATCAGCACGATGGAAAGGTTACTATAGACGGAAGAATAACTGTATTGCCACAACCAGAATGTTTGTGGAGATGTAAACTTTTTATTCTGGATTTACCTACTTTTGTATGTTGACTATTTATCTTTCAGAATAACGGTTTCTATTGCTTTTTCTATACTTCTGTCTCCATCCAAATTTTGTTCATATATTGCAATGGCTTCACTAAATTTATAATTATTGCTAATTCAAACCAGATTCATTACAATTCCATATATTTATTGATATTATATATTTAAAGTACATGTATTTATATTATGTACAGGCGACAGGTTCTGTCACAGTTTCGGTGACCGATGTCAACGATAACTCACCAATATTCTCTCCATCGGCCTACACCGTGGAAATAGCGGAGAGCACATCGGCTTCAACTGTGGTAATATTGTTTTTTCTCAAATACTAAATCTCGAGCCTTTTGTTAAATCTTATCAATGGAACATCGTCATTTTTGTTAAAAAAATGTCTTTGCTTTCCAATATTTGTGTTTCATTGTCGATAGCTTTTAATTATGATTTCATTTATCGTATTAATTTTCAAAAACATTGTCCAATTATTTCAAATTATATAGTTTATCAACACAACTGTTTAAACCAAATTGATATTTATCAGTGTAATTAAACATTTTAGATCGCAACAATGACATGCGCAGACGCAGACACCGGAGATACGATCTCTTATGCTATAGCAAGCGGGAATTCTGGCAGCAAGTTTTCAATTTCTGGAACAGGAGTGATAAGTCTTGCTGCAAGTAAGATTATGTTTTTATTTATGTGATTTGAGACTTACATATTAAGCGCAGCCACTAAGTAGCATTCGAAATTAAATATCAGATTTGTGATAACCAATATCAACACACTTTGGAAAGATATTTCAGTAGTTTCCATTTAATATTTATTCCAGCTATCGACTACGACACGGAGACGACGTTTTACACACTGACAGTAGAAGCCGACGACACCACCAACACAGCCACCGCTACAGTTAAGATCACAGTGACTGGTACAAACGAGGGGACGCCAGCCTTCGCCTCCAACCCGACTGTTAACCTGGCGGAGAGTTCTAGTGTTAGTACCGCAGTAACGACGTACGCCGCCACAGATACGGACGCCTCTCCACACGACATCACCACCTACGCCATCACGACAGGTGCGAGGATATACATAATTGAAAATAACTTCTCAAGTATTCTGTCGTATTATTGGCTCGATATATGCCCATATCATTTATCGCTATAATACATGATACAGGTGTCCTCGGGTTTACTAAAATCGTTTTGTATCTTGACAAACTTGGGTAGTTTTGATTTATCCAATGACACTATATATTGTATTTATCGTTACAGTAACCAATGCTGGTAGTTCCTATTTTACCATTGATGCAACTACTGGCAGTATAACTTTGGCCAAAACTCTGGACTACGATACCACAACGAGTTACGAGATCACAGTGACGGCTACCGATGGAGGAGGACTTGTGGTAAGTATATTATACAATTAAAGTATGGGGTTGAGGGATACAGCATATTTTCCGAGGCGGAGGCGAGGAATATAGGCAAGTTCGAGGGACACCAGAAACACGATATATCACTCAATCCAATACTTTAACTGTTGTAATATACCGATACATATAAAAGCTATGATTAGACTAAAAAATGTATTTGTCTCATCCGCTATATCAATGTCGCGTACGGCTTGCTAATTTAAATGGCCATGGTCTTTAGAGATTGGAAAATCAGAATGCATTTTACATTATAATAGATCTACATAATTTTAGCTTCAAACATTTCAAATTATTCCGAGATTACAATTGTGATTTCATGTCCCTTTTGTTTTATTTCTATTCAACCCGTGGATTAAAATTTGATACTGCAGTGATTTCTCAATTTTCCAACATTTTCTACCACAAGGCAGACTACTGAAATTATATACACGTATTGTTAAATTCAGAGACGTTAACCACTTACAGGTAGCCTACATTACAACTATAAGTACATGTACATATAAAAAGTATTTTCCTCTGACTCTTATAAGATAAACATGACGACGTATTCGGTAACAGTTTCCGACCGATGCTAACGTCGTTTGAAATCTTCGACAGAGATGTCGTGATCGACAAATAGCTCCGACCAGTTTCCATGTCACCTGGCAACTGATGGTGTGATCGGAAACAAGTCCCGCCCATCTCGAATCTGATTGGTTCGACGGACATAGCGGAGTCCGGGTGTGGGCTAGCTTCCAGGGGTGTGTTAGTTCGAAAGACTAACACACAGCTAAGCAAGGTTTCGGGAAAAAGAAGGGAGCTAGTCATTTTAACCAAGTAACTTTTATATTTTGTTGTCGGACGGAGTTTGATTCAGAGAATACTGTAAAGTGACTGCCACATCATAGTTGATTATGATAACCCATAACAGTCCTACTTATCAAACCATTCAAATGAACGTGACACGTACTAAAAGTTGGATATTTTTCTGCAGGGCACTGGAACAGTGACTTTATCCGTAACAAACGTTAACGATAACACTCCGGCTTGTCCTTCATCTTCCTACACGTTTACACTGGCGGAAACATCGGCATCAGGTGTAAGTAGTATATAATCTCATTGTGAACAAGCTATATGTTTGATTTAATAACTATGTTGTTTATATATGTAACAACAAATAAAAACTGATATATTAAAGGGGTATTAATGTAGATATGGTTCTTTCCAGACCACTGTGACAACACTAGCTTGTACCGATGGTGACACGGGAGATACTTTAGCTTACACCATCACTTCCGGTAATGGTGACGGATGCTTTGCCCTAGCCAGTGCATCAGGGATCCTTACAACAGCATGCAGTAAGTTTTATGTGTTATTTAATCATTTATATAACTAACATATACAGATTTGGAAGTATTCGGTGAAAAAGAGGAAGATTGTTATGATATTTCTTATGAAATATTAAATTTAAATATCATAGTGTAAGATTTTTTATGGCAATAAATATCCCATTAATTTGATAAATATGGCACTTTTAAAAATGTATGAAATATTTTTATTATCAATGATCTTCATACAAAGGTATTATGTTTTATTGACGTATTGCAATCATCACATTGAAAATAAAGTGATGCGCGCAAATAATCAAAGAGGATTCCTTTCATTGATAAAGGCTCTTTTTAAGTTTTTGAAACAACTTGCGGTACAAAATACGTAATGAACTGTGCATTAGTCTACATATAAACATGTTACAGCCTTGGATTACGACACCGGAAGTCAGTCCTACAGTCTGGCGGTGGAGGTTAGTGATGGGTCTCTGTCCAGTACAGCTACCGTTGACGTCGTCTTGACGGCTGAAAACGACAACAATCCAACGTTCGCATCTAATCCTACCGTGAGTCTGGCGGAAAGTACGAGTATTGGAACAGCCGTCACGACGTACGCTGCCTCGGATAGTGATTTATCGCCCCACGACGTCGTATCCTATGCCATTTCAGCAGGTATATTATTAAACATTGTTTCATTCAACGAGAAATAGTAAAATTAACATCAACCATTAACATTTCTATTTCATTTATTTTATTGAAATGCTGAAAAATTGACTAAAATGTATGAAAACTACCAACAGCAAATGAAGCATTTAGGTTTTCACTATCTCTTTGTAATGCTAACATATAAGTCGAGTTTAATTTGGAAATAATAGTTATCCATTCGCGTCATACACTTTGTAAATAATTCGAAATAAACATTTATAAAAGTGATTACTCGATTTAAAATGTGAATCTCTACCTCTAGTAACCAACAGTGGAACCAGCGTATTCTCCATTGACTCGACGTCGGGCAGTATAACGTTGTCCAGTTCTTTAGACTACGAGACTACCACCGATTACGTCATCACTGTGGTGGCTACCGACGGCGGTGGAACAACGGTACAAGTGCTTTATGAACAGATTAATTGATTTGACATCCATTATTTGCATAAAGCGATTTCCAACTTACAACAGCAATAATTATGAAGTTGAATGGATTTACATCAAACATTTAGCAATAGACTTTAATGTTCTCAAAGTAATTGTGTTTATTTTTCATCGCAGGTTACGGGTTCAGTCACAGTATCAGTTACCGATGTCAACGACAACTCCCCAATATTCTCTCCATCAGCCTACACCGTGGAAATAGCGGAGAGCACATCGGCTTCAACTGTGGTAATATTGTTTTCCTCAAATACTAAATCCCGAGCCTTTTGTTAAATCTTATCAATGGAACATCGTCATTTTTAATAAAAGGTCTTTGTTTCCTAATATTTGTATTTCATAATAAATATTTGTTTTACCAATATTTGTATTTCATTGTTGATAGCTTTTAATTATGATTTCATTCATCGCATTAATTTTCAAAACAAATGTCCAACCATTTCAAATGACAACAAATTATATAGCTTATCAACAACTGTTTAAACCAAATTGATATTTATCAGTGTAATTAAACATTATATTGATTAATTTTAGATCGCAACAATGACATGCGCAGACGCAGACACCGGAGATACGATCTCTTATGCTATAGCAAGCGGGAATTCTGGCAGCAAGTTTTCAATTTCTGGAACAGGAGTGATAAGTCTTGCTGCAAGTAAGATTATGTTTTTATTTATGTGATTTGTGATTTTACATTATAAGCGCATGCAGCTTCCAAGAAGCATTCGCAAAAAAAATAATAAAAGATTTGTGATAACCAATATCAACAATTTTTCGAAAGATCTTTCAGTAGTTTCCATTTAATATATCCCAGCTATCGACTACGACACGGAGACGACGTTTTACACACTGACAGTAGAAGCCGACGACACCACCAACACGGCCACCGCTACAGTTAAGATCACAGTGACTGGTACAAACGAGGGGACGCCAGCCTTCGCCTCCAACCCGACTGTTTCCCTGGCGGAGAGTTCCAGTGTTAGTACCGCAGTAACGACGTACGCCGCCACAGATACGGACGCCTCTCCACACGACATCACCACCTACGCCATCACGACAGGTGCGAGGATATACATAATTGAAAATAACTTCTCAAGTATTCTGTCGTATTATTGGCTCAATATTTGCCCATATCATTTATCGCTATAATACATGATACAGATGTCCTCGGGTTTACTAAAAGCGTTTTGTATCTTGACAAACTTGGGTAATTTTGATTTATCCAATGACACTATATATTGTATTTATCGTTACAGTAACCAATTCTGGTAGTTCCTATTTTACCATTGATGCAACTACTGGCAGTATAACTTTGGCCAAAACTCTGGACTACGATACCACAACGATTTACGAGATCACAGTGACGGCTACCGATGGAGGAGGACTTGTGGTAAGTATATTATACAGTTAAAGTATGGGGTTGAGGGATACAGCATATTTCCCGAGGCGGAGGCGAGGGAAATAGGCAAGTTCGAGGGAAACCAGAAAAATGAATATATCACTCAACCAAATACTTTAACTGTTTGAATATACCGATACATACAAAAGCTATGATTAGACTAAAAATGTATTTGTCTCATCCGCTATATCAATGTCGCGTACGGCCTGCTAATTTAAATGGCCATGGTCTTTAGAGATTGGAAAATCAGAATGAATTTTTCATTATAATAGATCTACATAATTTTAGCTTCAAACATTTCAAATTATTCCGAGATTACAATTGTGATTTCATGTCCCTTTTGTTTTATTTCTATTCAACCCGTGGATTAAAATTTGATACTGCAGTGATTTCTCAATATTCCAACATTTTCTACCACAAGGCACACTACTGAAATTATATACACGTATTGTTAAATTCAGAGACGTTAACCACTTACAGGTAGCCTACATTACAACTGTAAGTACATGTATCTATAAAAAGTATTTTCCTCTGACTCTTTTAAGATAAACATGACGACGTATTCGGTAACAGTTTCCGACCGATGCTAACGTCGTTTGAAATCGTCAACAGAGATGTCGTGATCGGCAAATAGCTCCACCCAGTTTCCATGTCACCTGGCAACTGATGGTGTGATCGGAAACAAGTCCCGCCCATCTCGAATCTGATTGGTTCGACGGACATAGCGGAGTCCGGGTGTGGGCTAGCTTCCAGGGGTGTGTTAGTTCGAAAGACTAACACACAGCTGAGCAAGGTTTTGGGAAAAAGAAGGGAGCTAGTCATTTTAACCAAGTAACTTTTATATTTTGTTGTCGGACGGAGTTTGATTCAGGGAATACTGTAAAGTGACTGCCACATCATAGTTGATTATGATAACCCATAACAGTCCTACTTATCAAACCATTCAAATGAACGTGACACGTACTAAAAGTTGGATTTTTTTTTTTCTGCAGGGCACTGGAACAGTGACTTTATCCGTAACAAACGTCAACGATAACACTCCGGCTTGTCCTTCATCTTCCTACACGTTTACACTGGCGGAAACATCGGCATCAGGTGTAAGTAGTATATAATCTCATTGTGAACAAGCTATATGTTTGATTTAATAACTATGTTGTTTATATATGTAACAACAAATAAAAACTGATATATTAAAGAGGTATTAATGTAGATATGGTTCTTTCCAGACCACCGTGACAACACTAGCTTGTACCGATGGTGACACGGGAGATACTTTAGCTTACACCATCACTTCCGGTAATGGTGACGGATGCTTTGCCCTAGCCAGTGCATCAGGGATCCTTACAACAGCATGCAGTAAGTTTTATGTGTTATTTAATCATTTATATAACTAACATATACAGGTTTGGAAGTATTCGGTGAAAAAGAGGAAGATTGTTATGATATTTCTTATGAAATGTTAAATTTAAATATCATAGTGTAAGATTTTTTATGGCAATTAAAAGACATTCAGATTTGAAATAATAAATTTCTCATTAATTTGATAAATATGGCACTTTTAAAAATGTATGAAACATTTTTATTATCAATGATCTCCATACAAAGGTTTTATGTTTTATTGACGTATTGCAATTATCACATTGAAAATAAAGTGATGCGCGCAAATAATTCAAAGAGGATTCCTTTCATTGATAAAGGCTCTTTTTAAGTTTTTGAAACAACTTGCGGTACAAAATACGTAATGAACTGTGCATTAGTCTACATATAAACATGTTACAGCCTTGGATTACGACACCGGAAGTCAGTCCTACAGTCTGGCGGTGGAGGTTAGTGATGGGTCTCTGTCCAGTACAGCTACCGTCGACGTCGTCTTGACGGCTGAAAACGACAACAATCCAACGTTCGCGTCTAATCCTACCGTGAGTCTGGCGGAAAGTACGAGTATTGGAACAGCCGTCACGACGTACGCTGCCTCGGATAGTGATTTATCGCCCCACGACGTCGTATCCTATGCCATTTCAGCAGGTATATTATTAAACATTGTTTCATTCAACGAGAAATAGTAAAATTAACATCAACCATTAACATTTCTATTTCATTTATTTTATTGAAATGCTGAAAAATTGACTAAAATGTATGAAAACTACCAACAGCAAATGAAGCATTTAGGTTTTCACTATCTCTTTGTAATGCTAACATATAAGTCGAGTTTAATTTGGAAATAATAGTTATCCATTCGCGTCATACACTTTGTAAATAATTCGAAATAAACATTTATAAAAGTGATTACTCGATTTAAAATGTGAATCTCTACCTCTAGTAACCAACAGTGGAACCAGCGTATTCTCCATTGACTCGACGTCGGGCAGTATAACGTTGTCCAGTTCTTTAGACTACGAGACTACCACCGATTACGTCATCACTGTGGTGGCTACCGACGGCGGTGGAACAACGGTACAAGTGCTTTATGAACAGATTAATTGATTTGACATCCATTATTTGCATAAAGCGATTTCCAACTTACAACAGCAATAATTATGAAGTTGAATGGATTTACATCAAACATTTAGCAATAGGCTTTAATGTTCTCAAAGTAATTGTGTTTATTTTTCATCGCAGGTTACGGGTTCAGTCACAGTATCAGTTACCGATGTCAACGACAACTCCCCAATATTCTCTCCATCAGCCTACACCGTGGAAATAGCGGAGAGCACATCGGCTTCAACTGTGGTAATATTGTTTTCCTCAAATACTAAATCCCGAGCCTTTTGTTAAATCTTATCAATGGAACATCGTCATTTTTAATAAAAGGTCTTTGTTTCCTAATATTTGTATTTCATAATAAATCTTTGTTTTACCAATATTTGTATTTCATTGTTGATAGCTTTTAATTATGATTTCATTCATCGCATTAATTTTCAAAACAAATGTCCAACCATTTCAAATGACAACAAATTATATAGCTTATCAACAACTGTTTAAACCAAATTGATATTTATCAGTGTAATTAAACATTATATTGATTAATTTTAGATCGCAACAATGACATGCGCAGACGCAGACACCGGAGATACGATCTCTTATGCTATAGCAAGCGGGAATTCTGGCAGCAAATTTTCAATTTCTGGAACAGGAGTGATAAGTCTTGCTGCAAGTAAGATTCCTTTTTTTATTTCTATTTATGTGATTTTACATTATAAGCGCATGCAGCTTCCAAGAAGCATTCGCAAAAAAATAATATAAGATTTGTGATAACCAATATCAACAATTTTTCGAAAGATCTTTCAGTAGTTTCCATTTAATATATCCCAGCTATCGACTACGACACGGAGACGACGTTTTACACACTGACAGTAGAAGCCGACGACACCACCAACACGGCCACCGCTACAGTTAAGATCACAGTGACTGGTACAAACGAGGGGACGCCAGCCTTCGCCTCCAACCCGACTGTTTCCCTGGCGGAGAGTTCCAGTGTTAGTACCGCAGTAACGACGTACGCCGCCACAGATACGGACGCCTCTCCACACGACATCACCACCTACGCCATCACGACAGGTGCGAGGATATACATAATTGAAAATAACTTCTCAAGTATTCTGTCGTATTATTGGCTCAATATTTGCCCATATCATTTATCGCTATAATACATGATACAGATGTCCTCGGGTTTACTAAAAGCGTTTTGTATCTTGACAAACTTGGGTAATTTTGATTTATCCAATGACACTATATATTGTATTTATCGTTACAGTAACCAATTCTGGTAGTTCCTATTTTACCATTGATGCAACTACTGGCAGTATAACTTTGGCCAAAACTCTGGACTACGATACCACAACGATTTACGAGATCACAGTGACGGCTACCGATGGAGGAGGACTTGTGGTAAGTATATTATACAGTTAAAGTATGGGGTTGAGGGATACAGCATATTTCCCGAGGCGGAGGCGAGGGAAATAGGCAAGTTCGAGGGAAACCAGAAAAATGATATATCACTCAACCAAATACTTTAACTGTTTGAATATACCGATACATACAAAAGCTATGATTAGACTAAAAATGTATTTGTCTCATCCGCTATATCAATGTCGCGTACGGCCTGCTAATTTAAATGGCCATGGTCATTAGAGTTTGAAAAATCAAATGAATTTTTCATTATAATAGATGTACGTAATTTTAGCTTAAAACATTTCAAATTATTCCGAGATTACAATTGTGATTTCATGTCCCTTTTGTTTTATTTCTATTGAACCCGTGGATTAAAATTTGATACTGCAGTGATTTCTCAATATTCCAACATTTTCTACCACAAGGCACACTACTGAAATTATATACACGTATTGTTAAATTCAGAGACGTTAACCACTTACAGGTAGCCTACATTACAACTATAAGTACATGAACATATAAAAAGTATTTTCCTCTGACCCTTTTAAGATAAACATTACGACGTATTCGGTAACAGTTTCCGACCGATGCTAACGTCGTTTAAAATCGTCGACAGAGATGTCGTGATCGGCAAATAGCTCCGCCCAGTTTCCATGACACCTGGCAACTGATGGTGTTATGGGAAACAAGTCCCGCCCATCTCGAATCTGATTGGTTCGACGGACATAGCGGAGTCCGGGTGTGGGCTAGCTTCCAGGGGTGTGTTAGTTCGAAAGACTAACACACAGCTGAGCAAGGTTTTGGGAAAAAGAAGGGAGCTAGTCATTTTAACCAAGTAACTTTTATATTTTGTTGTCGGACGGAGTTTGATTCAGGGAATACTGTAAAGTGACTGCCACATCATAGTTGATTATGATAACCCATAACAGTCCTACTTATCAAACCATTCAAATGAACGTGACACGTACTAAAAGTTGGATATTTTTCTGCAGGGCACTGGAACAGTGACTTTATCCGTAACAAACGTCAACGATAACACTCCGGCTTGTCCTTCATCTTCCTACACGTTTACACTGGCGGAAACATCGGCATCAGGTGTAAGTAGTATATAATCTCATTGTGAACAAGCTATATGTTTGATTTAATAACTATGTTGTTTATATATGTAACAACAAATAAAAACTGGTATATTAGATGGATACTTATGTATATATGGTTCTTTCCAGACCACTGTGACAACACTAGCTTGTACCGATGGTGACACGGGAGATACTTTAGCTTACACCATCACTTCCGGTAATGGTGACGGATGCTTTGCCCTAGCCAGTGCATCAGGGATCCTTACAACAGCATGCAGTAAGTTTTATGTGTTATGTAATCATTTATATAACTAACATATACAGATTTGGTAGTATTCGGTGAAAAAGAGGAAGATTGTTATGATATTTCTTATGAAATGTTAAATTTAAATATCATAGTGTAAGATTTTATATGGCAATTAAAAGACATTCAGATTTGAAATAATAAATTTCTCATTAATTTGATAAATAGGGCACTATTAAAAATGTATGAAACATTTTTATTATCAATGATCTCCATACAAAGGTTTTATGTTTTATTGACGTATTGCAATTATCACATTGGAAATAAAGTGATGCGCGCAAATAATCAAAGAGGATTCCTTTCATTGATAAAGGCTCTTTTTAAGTTTTTGAAACAACTTGCGGTACAAAATACGTAATGAACTGTGCATTAGTCTACATATAAACATGTTACAGCCTTGGATTACGACACCGGAAGTCAGTCCTACAGTCTGGCGGTGGAGGTCAGTGATGGATCTCTTTCCAGTACAGCTACCGTTGACGTCGTCTTGACGGCTGAAAACGACAACAATCCAACGTTCGCGTCTAATCCTACCGTGAGTCTGGCGGAAAGTACGAGTATTGGAACAGCCGTCACGACGTACGCTGCCTCGGATAGTGATCTATCGCCCCACGACGTCGTATCCTATGCCATTTCAGCAGGTATATTATTAAACATTGTTTCATTCAACGAGAAATAGTAAAATTAACATCAACCATTAACATTTCTATTTCATTTATTTTATTGAAATGCTGAAAAATTGACTAAAATGTATGAAAACTACCAACAGCAAATGAAGCATTTAGGTTTTCACTATCTCTTTGTAATGCTAACATATAAGTCGAGTTTAATTTGGAAATAATAGTTATCCATTCGCGTCATACACTTTGTAAATAATTCGAAATAAACATTTATAAAAGTGATTACTCGATTTAAAATGTGAATCTCTACCTCTAGTAACCAACAGTGGAACCAGCGTATTCTCCATTGACTCGACGTCGGGCAGTATAACGTTGTCCAGTTCTTTAGACTACGAGACTACCACCGATTACGTCATCACTGTGGTGGCTACCGACGGCGGTGGAACAACGGTACAAGTGCTTTATGAACAGATTAATTGATTTGACATCCATTATTTGCATAAAGCGATTTCCAACTTACAACAGCAATAATTATGAAGTTGAATGGATTTACATCAAACATTTAGCAATAGACTTTAATGTTCTCAAAGTAATTGTGTTTATTTTTCATCGCAGGTTACGGGTTCAGTCACAGTATCAGTTACCGATGTCAACGACAACTCCCCAATATTCTCTCCATCAGCCTACACCGTGGAAATAGCGGAGAGCACATCGGCTTCAACTGTGGTAATATTGTTTTCCTCAAATACTAAATCCCGAGCCTTTTGTTAAATCTTATCAATGGAACATCGTCATTTTTAATAAAAGGTCTTTGTTTCCTAATATTTGTATTTCATAAATAAATCTTTGTTTTACCAATATTTGTATTTCATTTTTGATAGCTTTTAATTATGATTTCATTCATCGCATTAATTTACAAAACAAATGTCCAACCATTTCAAATGACAACAAATTATATAGCTTATCAACAACTGTTTAAACCAAATTGATATTTATCAGTGTAATTAAACATTATATTGATTAATTTTAGATCGCAACAATGACATGCGCAGACGCAGACACCGGAGATACGATCTCTTATGCTATAGCAAGCGGGAATTCTGGCAGCAAATTTTCAATTTCTGGAACAGGAGTGATAAGTCTTGCTGCAAGTAAGATTCCTTTTTTTATTTCTATTTATGTGATTTTACATTATAAGCGCATGCAGCTTCCAAGAAGCATTCGCAAAAAAATAATATAAGATTTGTGATAACCAATATCAACAATTTTTCGAAAGATCTTTCAGTAGTTTCCATTTAATATATCCCAGCTATCGACTACGACACGGAGACGACGTTTTACACACTGACAGTAGAAGCCGACGACACCACCAACACGGCCACCGCTACAGTTAAGATCACAGTGACTGGTACAAACGAGGGGACGCCAGCCTTCGCCTCCAACCCGACTGTTTCCCTGGCGGAGAGTTCCAGTGTTAGTACCGCAGTAACGACGTACGCCGCCACAGATACGGACGCCTCTCCACACGACATCACCACCTACGCCATCACGACAGGTGCGAGGATATACATAATTGAAAATAACTTCTCAAGTATTCTGTCGTATTATTGGCTCAATATTTGCCCATATCATTTATCGCTATAATACATGATACAGATGTCCTCGGGTTTACTAAAAGCGTTTTGTATCTTGACAAACTTGGGTAATTTTGATTTATCCAATGACACTATATATTGTATTTATCGTTACAGTAACCAATTCTGGTAGTTCCTATTTTACCATTGATGCAACTACTGGCAGTATAACTTTGGCCAAAACTCTGGACTACGATACCACAACGATTTACGAGATCACAGTGACGGCTACCGATGGAGGAGGACTTGTGGTAAGTATATTATACAGTTAAAGTATGGGGTTGAGGGATACAGCATATTTCCCGAGGCGGAGGTGAGGGAAATAGGCAAGTTCGAGGGAAACCAGAAAAATGATATATCACTCAACCAAATACTTTAACTGTTTGAATATACCGATACATACAAAAGCTATGATTAGACTAAAAATGTATTTGTCTCATCCGCTATATCAATGTCGCGTACGGCCTGCTAATTTAAATGGCCATGGTCATTAGAGTTTGAAAAATCAAATGAATTTTTCATTATAATAGATGTACGTAATTTTAGCTTCAAACATTTCAAATTATTCCGAGATTACAATTGTGATTTCATGTCCCTTTTGTTTTATTTCTATTCAACCCGTGGATTAAAATTTGATACTGCAGTGATTTCTCAATATTCCAACATTTTCTACCACAAGGCACACTACTGAAATTATATACACGTATTGTTAAATTCAGAGACGTTAACCACTTACAGGTAGCCTACATTACAACTATAAGTACATGAACATATAAAAAGTATTTTCCTCTGACTCTTTTAAGATAAACATGACGACGTATTCGGTAACAGTTTCCGACCGATGCTAACGTCGTTTGAAATCGTCGACAGAGATGTCGTGATCGGCAAATAGCTCCGCCCAGTTTCCATGTCACCTGGCAACTGATGGTGTTATCGGAAACAAGTCCCGCCCATCTCGAATCTGATTGGTTCGACGGACATAGCGGAGTCCGGGTGTGGGCTAGCTTCCAGGGGTGTGTTAGTTCGAAAGACTAACACACAGCTGAGCAAGGTTTTGGGAAAAAGAAGGGAGCTAGTCATTTTAACCAAGTAACTTTTATATTTTGTTGTCGGACGGAGTTTGATTCAGGGAATACTGTAAAGTGACTGCCACATCATAGTTGATTATGATAACCCATAACAGTCCTACTTATCAAACCATTCAAATGAACGTGACACGTACTAAAAGTTGGATATTTTTCTGCAGGGCACTGGAACAGTGACTTTATCCGTAACAAACGTCAACGATAACACTCCGGCTTGTCCTTCATCTTCCTACACGTTTACACTGGCGGAAACATCGGCATCAGGTGTAAGTAGTATATAATCTCATTGGTGAACAAGCTATATGTTTGATTTAATAACTATGTTGTTTATATATGTAACAACAAATAAAAACTGGTATATTAGATGGATACTTATGTATATATGGTTCTTTCCAGACCACTGTGACAACACTAGCTTGTACCGATGGTGACACGGGAGATACTTTAGCTTACACCATCACTTCCGGTAATGGTGACGGATGCTTTGCCCTAGCCAGTGCATCAGGGATCCTTACAACAGCATGCAGTAAGTTTTATGTGTTATGTAATCATTTATATAACTAACATATACAGATTTGGTAGTATTCGGTGAAAAAGAGGAAGATTGTTATGATATTTCTTATGAAATGATAAATTTAAATATCATAGTGTAAGATTTTATATGGCAATTAAAAGACATTCAGATTTGAAATAATAAATTTCTCATTAATTTGATAAATAGGGCACTATTAAAAATGTATGAAACATTTTTATTATCAATGATCTCCATACAAAGGTTTTATGTTTTATTGACGTATTGCAATTATCACATTGGAAATAAAGTGATGCGCGCAAATAATCAAAGAGGATTCCTTTCATTGATAAAGGCTCTTTTTAAGTTTTTGAAACAACTTGCGGTACAAAATACGTAATGAACAGTGCATTAGTCTACATATAAACATGTTACAGCCTTGGATTACGACACCGGAAGTCAGTCCTACAGTCTGGCGGTGGAGGTCAGTGATGGATCTCTTTCCAGTACAGCTACCGTTGACGTCGTCTTGACGGCTGAAAACGACAACAATCCAACGTTCGCGTCTAATCCTACCGTGAGTCTGGCGGAAAGTACGAGTATTGGAACAGCCGTCACGACGTACGCTGCATCGGATAGTGATCTATCGCCCCACGACGTCGTATCCTATGCCATTTCAGCAGGTATATTATTAAACATTGTTTCATTCAATGAGAAATATTAAAATTAACATCAACCATTAACATTTCTATTTCATTTATTTTATTGAAATGCTGAAAAATTGACTAAAATGTATGAAAACTACCAACAGCAAATGAAGCATTTAGGTTTTCACTATCTCTTTGTAATGCTAACATATAAGTCGAGTTTAATTTGGAAATAATAGTTATCCATTCGCGTCATACACTTTGTAAATAATTCGAAATAAACATTTATAAAAGTGATTACTCGATTTAAAATAAGAATCTCTACCTCTAGTAACCAACAGTGGAACCAGCGTATTCTCCATTGACTCGACGTCCGGCAGTATAACGTTGTCCAGTTCTTTAGACTACGAGACTACCACCGATTACGTCATCACTGTGGTGGCTACCGACGGCGGTGGAACAACGGTACAAGTGCTTAATGAACAGATTAATTGATTTGACATCCATTATTTGCATAAAGCGATTTCCAACTTACAACAGCAATAATTATGAAGTTGAATGGATTTACATCAAACATTTAGCAATAGACTTTAATGTTCTCAAAGTAATTGTGTTTATTTTTCATCGCAGGTTACGGGTTCAGTCACAGTATCAGTTACCGATGTCAACGACAACTCCCCAATATTCTCTCCATCAGCCTACACCGTGGAAATAGCGGAGAGCACATCGGCTTCAACTGTGGTAATATTGTTTTCCTCAAATACTAAATCCCGAGC
The DNA here is from genome assembly GCF_041381155.1 of Argopecten irradians. Classification (NCBI taxonomy): domain Eukaryota; kingdom Metazoa; phylum Mollusca; class Bivalvia; order Pectinida; family Pectinidae; genus Argopecten; species Argopecten irradians. The sequence continues at coordinate 32,583,885 of NC_091145.1, read as the reverse complement.
CTTTTGTTAAATCTTATCAATGGAACATCGTCATTTTTAATAAAAGGTCTTTGTTTCCTAATATTTGTATTTCATAATAAATCTTTGTTTTACCAATATTTGTATTTCATTGTTGATAGCTTTTAATTATGATTTCATTCATCGCATTAATTTTCAAAACAAATGTCCAACCATTTCAAATGACAACAAATTATATAGCTTATCAACAACTGTTTAAACCAAATTGATATTTATCAGTGTAATTAAACATTATATTGATTAATTTTAGATCGCAACAATGACATGCGCAGACGCAGACACCGGAGATACGATCTCTTATGCTATAGCAAGCGGGAATTCTGGCAGCAAATTTTCAATTTCTGGAACAGGAGTGATAAGTCTTGCTGCAAGTAAGATTCCTTTTTTTATTTCTATTTATGTGATTTTACATTATAAGCGCATGCAGCTTCCAAGAAGCATTCGCAAAAAAATAATAAAAGATTTGTGATAACCAATATCAACAATTTTTCGAAAGATCTTTCAGTAGTTTCCATTTAATATATCCCAGCTATCGACTACGACACGGAGACGACGTTTTACACACTGACAGTAGAAGCCGACGACACCACCAACACGGCCACCGCTACAGTTAAGATCACAGTGACTGGTACAAACGAGGGGACGCCAGCCTTCGCCTCCAACCCGACTGTTTCCCTGGCGGAGAGTTCCAGTGTTAGTACCGCAGTAACGACGTACGCCGCCACAGATACGGACGCCTCTCCACACGACATCACCACCTACGCCATCACGACAGGTGCGAGGATATACATAATTGAAAATAACTTCTCAAGTATTCTGTCGTATTATTGGCTCAATATTTGCCCATATCATTTATCGCTATAATACATGATACAGATGTCCTCGGGTTTACTAAAAGCGTTTTGTATCTTGACAAACTTGGGTAGTTTTGATTTATCCAATGACACTATATATTGTATTTATCGTTACAGTAACCAATTCTGGTAGTTCCTATTTTACCATTGATGCAACTACTGGCAGTATAACTTTGGCCAAAACTCTGGACTACGATACCACAACGATTTACGAGATCACAGTGACGGCTACCGATGGAGGAGGACTTGTGGTAAGTATATTATACAGTTAAAGTATGGGGTTGAGGGATACAGCATATTTCCCGAGGCGGAGGCGAGGGAAATAGGCAAGTTCGAGGGAAACCAGAAAAATGATATATCACTCAACCAAATACTTTAACTGTTTGAATATACCGATACATACAAAAGCTATGATTAGACTAAAAAATGTATTTGTCTCATCCGCTATATCAATGTCGCGTACGGCCTGCTAATTTCAATGGCCATGGTCATTAGAGTTTGAAAAATCAAATGAATTTTTCATTATAATAGATCTACATAATTTTAGCTTCAAACATTTCAAATTATTCCGAGATGACAATTGTGATTCCATGTCCCTTTTGTTTTATTTCTATTCAACCCGTGGGTTAAAATTTAATACTGCAGTGATTTCTCAATATTCCAACATTTTCTACCACAAGGCAGACTACTGAAATTATATACACGTATTGTTAAATTCCGAGATGTTAACCACTTAAAGGTAGCCTACATTACCACTGTAAGTACATGTACATATAAAAATTATAACAATCCTACTCAAATGAACGTGACACGTACTAAAAGTTGGATATTTTTCTGCAGGGCACTGGAACAGTGACTTTATCCGTAACAAACGTCAACGATAACACTCCGGCTTGTCCTTCATCTTCCTACACGTTTACACTGGCGGAAACATCGGCATCAGGTGTAAGTAGTATATAATCTCATTGGTGAACAAGCTATATGTTTGATTTAATAACTATGTTGTTTATATATGTAACAACAAATAAAAACTGGTATATTAGATGGATACTAATGTATATATGGTTCTTTCCAGACCACCGTGACAACACTAGCTTGTACCGATGGTGACACGGGAGATACTTTAGCTTACACCATCACTTCCGGTAATGGTGACGGATGCTTTGCCCTAGCCAGTGCATCAGGGATCCTTACAACAGCATGCAGTAAGTTTTATGTGTTATGTAATCATTTATATAACTAACATATACAGATTTGGTAGTATTCGGTGAAAAAGAGGAAGATTGTTATGATATTTCTTATGAAATGTTAAATTTAAATATCATAGTGTAAGATTTTATATGGCAATTAAAAGACATTCAGATTTGAAATAATAAATTTCTCATTAATTTGATAAATAGGGCACTATTAAAAATGTATGAAACATTTTTATTATCAATGATCTCCATACAAAGGTTTTATGTTTTATTGACGTATTGCAATTATCACATTGAAAATAAAGTGATGCGCGCAAATAATCAAAGAGGATTCCTTTCATTGATAAAGGCTCTTTTTAAGTTTTTGAAACAACTTGCGGTACAAAATACGTAATGAACCGTGCATTAGTCTACATATAAACATGTTACAGCCTTGGATTACGACACCGGAAGTCAGTCCTATAGTCTGGCGGTGGAGGTCAGTGATGGGACTCTGTCCAGTACAGCTACCGTTGACGTCGTCTTGACGGCTGAAAACGACAACAATCCAACGTTCGCGTCTAATCCTACCGTGAGTCTGGCGGAAAGTACTAGTATTGGAACAGCCGTCACGACGTACGCTGCCTCAGATAGCGACTTATCACCTCATGAGATTGTATCTTACTCAATCACAACAGGTATGTGTGCTGCTACCAATGAATTCCATTTCTTTGTAACAACTAGCCAGTTCTCGTGTCTTCAGTAGTATATCAAAACAGTTGTAAATTGGATTGATTTCGGTATTTTACGTTTATGAAATGAAATTACCCTTTGTCTGCTGGCGATTTTTTATTCGTCGGATATTTAAGATCTTGTATGTGGCTATGTAATAGTCTTCATAATTTACATTTTATTGCTTGTTGAACGTTTTTTTTGTTGCCATGGGTTTTTGGCAAATGATAGACATAACAATAGTTGAAATTTGAGGTGAAAAAGATATTAATTAGAACATGATATGCTATATGCTATTTGCAGTCACTAACAGCGGTAGCACAGTATTCTCCATTGACTCGACGTCGGGCAGTATAACGTTGTCCAGTTCTTTAGACTACGAGACTACCACCGATTACGTCATCACTGTGGTGGCTACCGACGGCGGTGGAACAACGGTACGAGTAACACTTATTAAATATGGATAAGCATACGCATTGCTATATTTGTTAAATTTGATACATAAAACATTACGTAAACATAATGTAAGGTACATACCATGGATTTTCTCAAACATCTACGAGCGCTGTCATCAGTATAAATATTAGCAGAATGGTATGTATTTGATATAGATATAATGTATGGAGATATGATCTCTTTCATACTATACTACACACCGAATCATTTCATGCGTATTTACCTTTCAGGTTACTGGGTCGGTCACAGTTTCCGTCACAGATGTCAACGATAACTCCCCAATATTTTCACCATCAGCATACGATGTTGAAATGGCGGAAAGCACAGCAGCTGCGGCAACGGTTAATTGTTTTCAAAAATGATTTGACTTATCTATAAGGCTATCTAAATTCAATGCTAAGTAACGTTTAAAATGCTAAAAAAAGGAACAAAAATTGAGCGCAAATACGCGAGTATCCATCTTTAACTTTACATTTTATCACTATGGTATCATAAAACCTACTATTTATTTTATCATAAAAACATGTATTATTTTATCATAAAGACATATCATTATTTTATCATAAAGACATGGTATTATTTTATCAAAAGGACATAGTATTATTTTATCATAAAAACATAGTATTATTTTATCATAAAAACATGTATTATTTTATCATAAAGACATAGTAATATTTTATCATATAGACATTGTATTATTTTTAACATCAAGTTGTTTAATTGGCAGTCTAATAAAATCAACTTTTATCCTTTTATAAACAATGTTTCTCTTCTTCGATAGGTTGTTACCATGACATGCTCGGATGCCGATACGGGTGACACCATTTCCTACGCAATTGTGAGTGGGGACGCGAGTGGGAAATTTTCTGTAACCGCGGCAGGAGAGATAACCCTTGCTGCAAGTGAGTTGTTCATTATACTAAGCTGTGATGTTTCAAAACATAAGAACGTTCGTTTTTGTTCTCTGTATATTTAACTCAACTCATATATTGGCTTTATTCGCTGATATTTTTCATATATCATATGTATCAAAAGCTTAGTGTCAAATGTGATATGATATGGACATGTATGTTTAGAATTGATCCTTAATTATTTTGATAATTTAGACTTTGCCTTTAAATGCTCACTCAGACTCGACAAAACGAACAGTGTTTTCTTTTATCAGCTATTCATTTGCGATAATAAACTTTTACATATTCCAGCTATTGACTACGACACGGAGACGACGTTTTACACACTGACAGTAGAAGCCGACGACACCACCAACACGGCCACCGCTACAGTTAAGATCACAGTGACTGGTACAAACGAGGGGACGCCAGTCTTCGCCTCTAACCCGACTGTTTCCCTGGCGGAGAGTTCCAGTGTTAGTACCGCAGTAACGACGTACGCCGCCACAGATACGGACGCCTCTCCACACGACATCACCACCTACGCCATCACGACAGGTGCGTTTATCAAATACATAATTATATGGTACGGTTTTAACACCAAATATTATTCAAGAACATGCAATATTAAGTAGAGGTGTACGTAATCCAGATTGTCTGTAGAAAAAAACCACCAAATGACATTACCTAACAAGTGTACCACGTGGGATGCGAACTCTCTAAAGAAATGGAGGAATTATGGTAATAAAATGAAAAGAGGTTATAAGAAAACGAACGCAAAAAAGAAGGAAAAATAAAGGAAAAATCTGTGAATGAGTATGATCTAATTACGCGAATCGATATTTTTCTTAATAGAAAATACTGTATGAGATTTCTTATAGTTTATATTTTATTTATTTATGCACGTACATTTTTGGGAAACGTTATGTGATGTAATATTTTGATACAATGTAATTTATATATGCGAAGCAGAGAACCATTCTGATCCTAACAATGGTAATCGCTTTCAGTAACCAACACAGGAAGCCCCTATTTCAACATCGATACCAGTACTGGTAGTATTACTCTTGCACAAGCCCTTGACTACGAAACCACAACGAGTTACGAGATTACAGTGACCGCCACTGACGGAGGAGGACTTGTGGTAAATTCTTACCTTCCGTTTTTTTGAGTTTAAAAGTTTAAAAACGTAGACAAAATGATTGCCAAAATATGACAATTTGACTTCGTAGAAACAATATAGGAAGAAGCAGATAGTCAAGATATGACTAAATTAAAGATGATGTTGTATAACAGCTGAGAGTATAGAATATCAGTTAAGTTGTAAAATTAAAAAAAAAAATGAATTTTTAAATCATGCCTATTATGGAAATCTTTCATTTCCAATTTTAACATCAAATTTTATCAAATAGATATCTACTATATGTCATGAATGTTTAATTTGTCAATGTTCACTTAAAACCTCTTTATATGATGCTTATTACAGGTAACTGGGACTGTGACAGTTTCAGTCACCGATGTCAATGATAACATCCCAGTATGTAGTCCATCAGCATACAGTTCAACCGTATCAGAATCATCTGCCACAGGTGTGACGGTAGGTATTATCTAGGGATATCTTAGTATGTGGAAAGGAAAAAAAATGTCAGAGATGAACCAGTAATTCATATTTGTATCCTTCGTTTCAGGTAGCCACATTGGCCTGCAGTGACGGTGACACTGGTGATACTATCACGTACTCTGTTGTCAGCGGAAATGTCGGGAGTGATTTCGCAATTTCTGCTGCAGGAGATGTTACTCTCGCCAATGGTATGTCTGTTTGATATCGTTCTTCATACACGTTAAAGGGTCTCAACTCAAAGACAGCATTTTGTCGCAATAATGGCTCGTCAATATTATTGTATCCTGTACCTGGGATCTCCCAAATCAAAGAGGAAAATGTGGTTTTTATCTGTAGTTGTACGTTGTATTTTGATAGAAGTATTCTTTTATTTCAGCTCTCGACTATGACGCTGGAACTCAGGAATACACCATATTATTTGGTGTTTCTGACGGCACCACGATCTCCACGGCGACCGTGGCTGTGACTGTTGGTGCCGCTAACGAAGCCACGCCTACTTTTGCGTCAAATCCATCGACGACGCTTGCAGAAGACACCGGAACCGGAACTGCTGTGATGACGTATACCGCTGCAGATGCGGACGCGTCACCTCACAATATCGTCAATTACGACATCACTGCAGGTGGGTTCACAATAATAGATGCAGGATCATAATGTTTGGCACATTTCAAGAAAGAAAAATATATATCATTATGCTTCCTGTTTAATGAGTATCGTTAACACTAGTCTCAATAGAGATATTTCTGTTTTTGAATAAAACATACATCAATTACTTTTAATATGTATATCAATATACTGAATTTCAGTTACAAATGGCGGTACAAACTACTTTACCATTGACGAAACTTCAGGAAATATTCAACTCGCCCAGTCTCTTGACTACGAAAGTACGACAAGTTACGAATTGACTGTAGTTGCCACCGATGGAGGTGGTTCAACGGTAGGTTCTAAGGAACGTATTATAATGTCAAGGTCACCCCATTCATATAGGGATTTAATGTATTTTTCTAATTTTCACAGCGGCTTTGAATAGCAGAAGCTATCTACATATCCCGTGAAACGCATTAGCGCTCATCGGAAGATATGTAGATAGCTTCTGCTATTCATAGCCGCTATGAAAATTAGAAAAATACATTCAATCCATATATTTACATTAGAATTATAATATAATTTATGAAAATAAAAAATTGAAAGTTTATTATATTGTATTTAAAATTATGACACCCATTTACGACGAGAAACGAGATTAATGGAACAGCTGGATTACAACATCGTTCCACAACGTCGCGTTTTCAAGGTTCCGCCTTCCGGACGACATTTTTTTGCAAATGACAAACGATAAACAAGAAATATAGTTGACGTCATATTTGATTGACTTATAACAGTGAACCTTAGTTGATTATACATCAAGGAATAACACATTAAAGATTATACATTAAAATATTGTGGGGAACTATTTTCTATTGATATGAAAGTGGCGTAATGCTTGAAATCAGCTGATCGATGCACGAGAATCGTTGTATTCATAGTGTATTCATAGTGTTTTCATAGGCAAATGTTTGTTTTCGTCAGTTGGTTGATTCATATAGTGACCAAACACTCAGAATGTAAATATACCATTTTGTGTGATATATTGCCTTTCTATTTAGCTTTATGTAATACTTTTAACACAAAACTTCGCAGACGACTCATAAAAAGACGATTTGATTGTTCAGTTGAATATTTAACCTGGTGTTTAATGCAATGTAAATCGTGTGACTTGTTTACAATTGTTGAAAAAGTTCAAATTCAAAGTACATATAAATCACGATGATATTTCACATTATTAGAAATACAATCAAAGCATAGTGCATTTAAACTTTTATCCTTTTCTACACACAGGGTACCGGAACGGTCACTGTCGCCGTTACAAATGTTAATGATAACACTCCTATCTGTACTCCATTTGCTCATGTCCTTACAGTCCCGGAAAGTACAGGTAATTATTTACACATAATATAATTTTCATGATAAATGTAAAATGATGGGGTCGTATTTGCAATCAAATACAGTATGTTTGTCCATGTGTGTATTTTTTTACATTAGTTCCCTTGATTGTCTGTACTCTCTTTTTATACACTGTTTTTGTTATTTTTAATATTTTATTCTGTTATTTTACTGACTATTGTGTATTACTAATATTAATTGTATAAACAAATGTTTAAATCGCCGATTATTTTGTTTCAACAGCTACTAGCACAGCTGTGATATCCGACTTGTCGTGTTCCGATGGAGATGCTGGAACAACACTAACGTACACCATGACCCAAAATCCGGATAATAAATTTGCCGTGTCCGTCTCCGGATCTACAGCTTCCCTTATCGTCAATGGTAATTTAACCTCATTTATTGTCTAATATTTACAGTTTCCATAAAACCGTACGAATTTATTTTAAAACAAATATATTGTCCTCTATTGTAAAAAATTATTATTCTACTTTGATTACAGCTGCTCTAGACTACGAAACGACGACATTTTATAACTTACAAGTGACAGTCAAAGATGGCGGCGCTCCGGAACTGACAGCAACAGTAACTGTAGATGTTAACGTTGGGGCTGTCGACGAAGGGGCTCCCGTTTTTACAAGTTCTGGTACGGCATTAAATAACCTAAAGTGTTTAAAAATGCATCTTTGTTGTGGAAAACAATATAAATTATACAGTATTTTAATCGAGATACTATAATGGATTAAGGGACGTTCTATGAAGTGAAAGCAACTTCAAAAAGTCATTCTTTTATACATTTATTACTTTGACGCCATTGAATGCCATTTAAAGAACAGGTGTTAAGATGTATTGAAATACTTAAAATACTGTAAGTATTTTAATGTCAGGAGAAATAAAATACTGTAAGTATTTTAATGTCACGAAGATTTAGATTTTAATTCGCAATAAAAAAGTATAGTACCACAAAAGAAAGTACACAGGGATATTTTATAGCACAGACTCACTTTTCAAAGTTTGACTACTGATTTCGTTGTATAGGGACATATGCCTTATCAGCCGCGGAAGATACGGCTGTAGGATCCACACTAGTGACCGTCACGGCTACTGACTCTGTAGATACCGGAGATCCCATTTCGTACGCTTTCGTTGCTACGTACTCCATGTTTGAATTGGATACAAATGCTGGAACCATATTACTCGTGACGAGTATGGACTACGAGACGGCGACCAATCACCAGCTCCTCGTGACGGCGTATGACGGTACTAATTACGTCACTGCCACAGTCACTATTACTGTGAATGATGTCAACGAAGTTGCGGTTTTTGGATCTTCTACATACACGTATGTATAAAAGAGAATAGTATAATACCAACATGCAGTGTTCACTATATATAACATGAAGAATGAACATGTTACATCCCCTTTCCTTGCTCCGTTCCACGATATCTTTATCAGTATACTGTGTGGGAAATTATAATTTTAACCATTTCTATTTATAATCAGGCGTAGCTGTAACATTTGCTATTCTTTTGTTTGTCATTTAGACCGACATTTGCCGAAAATCAAGCAATTGGTACTACATTGGTTCAAGTAGCAGCCACCGATGGAGATGCTAGTACATTTGGTACAATCACTTACTCAATCAGCTCCGGCGACGGAGCATCCTACTTCACAATTGACTCTTCCACAGGTGCGATCACTGCCTCAGTCGTCATAGACTACGAAGCAAATCAGTACTTTTCACTGATTGTTCAAGCTGTGGACGGCGTCCCTGCTTTAACAGCTCAATGTCTTGTCCAGATCACCATGACAGATGAAAATGATAATACGCCCACCTTTAACCCAACAACATACTCCGTCACTCTGTCGGAGGATTCAGCAGTAACCACAACGGTGACAACTGTTTCTGCAACTGATGCTGATTCTGTGAACACCAACAATAATGTGTTTGAGTACACCACTACTTCATCAGTACCGTTTACTGTCGGTACAACAACAGGAGAAATAACAACAAATGCTGTCCTAGATCGAGAAACAACTGCGAGGTATGTTGATTTGCCATCATATTATCCTTTTGTCCCGAAATCTTTCCATAACCCCTCCACCTCTTGGTTGCGGGTTCGAATCCCATGTGGGGCAGTTGTCAGGTACTGACCGCTGGCCTCCACCAACAATCCTGGCACGTCCTGAAATGACATTGGCTTTGACTAATAAAGCCAAAGAAACTTGTATATATGAAAATATATTAACCTTTATTTTTATTTGCGATTTGCAGTTATGAAATGGTGATTCTTGCGACTGACAAAGGCCCCACTCCTCTCACCGGGACATCGACTGTAACCATCTCCTTGATAGATGTAAACGACAACGACCCGAGTATATCTGGTACATACGATACGACGATAGACGAGGACACCACCGTCAACACAGTCGTCTTCACTATCACTGCCACTGATCTAGATTACCAAGAAAACAGCCAATTAAGCTATAGCTTTAATTCTGGCAATACCAATACAGACTTTTCGATAGAGGTGGGAACAGGTATTATCCAAACGGCAAATGCCCTCGACAGAGAAACAACAGCGTCCTATACATTAGAGGTATATGTTGTTGACAATGGTGCGACTCCGAGAACAGCTAGTGTAACCTGTACAGTAACCATTGGTGACTTAAACGATAACACTCCAGCATGGACTGCAGCACCTTACACGTTTGCTGTGGACGAGAATGTCGCTACCGGTACAAATGTTGGTACGATAGCAGCAACGGATGCGGATACAGGAGTGAACTCGGCGATAAGTTACAGCATTATAGGATACTGGTCTGGTGGTTCGAATCCTGTGACTATAGACACATCAACAGGTGTGATAACGACAAGTGCCAGTCTAGACAGAGAGAGTGTCGACACGTACGTTATTTGGTGCCGTGTCCAGGATTCAGGGACGCCGGTGTTATCTTCTGACACTAATGTAACCATTACAATAAATGATTTGAACGATAATGACCCTACATTCGCCAGTACCACCTACACAGCCACAGTGACGGAAAATACATCTGTTGGTACATCTATAACCACTATGGCTGCCACTGACGCGGACACAGGTGTTAACGCAGTAATTGTTTATTCGTTTGACACCTCTACAACAGCCGGAGCTAGAGCGGATATTTACCTGACGATTGGCTCATCTACTGGTCTAGTGGAAGTGAGATCCTCGATTGATCGGGAAACCGATGCCTCATTTACTGTGGTTGTACTTGCTGTTGACACTGGTACAACGCCTAGGACTGGATCTACAACTCTCACCGTTAATGTTGGAGACGAAAACGACAACTCACCGATATTTTCGCCCACTTATTACAACAGTGAAGTTCCATATACAGGTTCATGTAATCCTACCATACTAACGCTGACTGCCACAGATGCGGATGAGGGTGCCAACGCCCAGTTGTATTATTACTTTACAACTTCTAACTCTGACTTCACCATGGATGCCAGCACGGGTACGCATTGTAAAATATGTTTCAGATGGTTTTGTTGATGTACAATATAGTTATTTCAATGGTTTCAATAATCGAGTTAAAGCTTTTAAATTGTTCTAATGTTCTTTCTGATATTTTAATGGTTCAACATTTTAAATACATGTAGTTGGAAACCTAATTGTAGTTTCGTCTACATCTCGTCACTGGTTCCTCTCATTTGTATATTGATTGATATATGTATTATGTATGAGACCATTATACATTTTGAAATCATTTTGAATCATCAGGAGCAGTAACCCGAGCAACGACGCTGTCCAGTGGTAAAATCTACACAACCTATGGATATTCTCACGACGGTGGAAGCCCACAGTTACAGACCAGTACGAGTGCTACCATGAGAATCGATGCCTATACACCGTCTCTTGTTGTTATTTCGTACTACCTGGGTATCAGTAAAAGCACGTATGAGGCTACAGAGAGTACATTTATCAGCCAACTTGACGCTGTATACCAAGTTACGTACTCGTCCGCCTCGGTGAAACGGTGGTGCATTGTCGAGTCAACTGGAAGGTATGTTAGCAATGAAACTCTCCAGTCTCATATTTGGTCACCAACATTTTCGGCGTATATCATCGTTGACAAGGTTTTGATTAACGTATCACAAATGTACTTTTATCATGAATATTTTACAAACCTCTGTTATCTCGAACATTTATTCCATATAGCAAGTTATTTTGCACGTCAATTGTTTTCACGATTTCGACTAAAAGCGGGAAAATTGAATTGCAACGGTTTGACAATTTCGAGATTTGGGTATAATCATAAATATATTTCATTTTTTCATATTTCTGCGATCAAATTTGCCGACCAAAGATGTCTCGTGAAATTGTGAAAACTTGTTTATCTTATTTTAGATCGTCAAAAGGTATGTTTATCTATCAAAACATTTATTTTTTCCTTATGTAATGCATGCTAAAGTACACATTCATTTTTTTAATTTCAGTTCGATTATTGTCCATATGTATGTGCTACAAGACAATACGACAGATTCAATTAGTAACATTGCCTCACAAAAACTATTCCTAAGTGCATCTTCAGCACAGGGATTTGTAGCTACGGACACAGCGGGAACCCCATCATCAAGCGTTATTGGTAAAGAGTTTAATTTTTCTCTTACACTTTATTTTTAAGAATTTGTTTCATCAAATAAGTTCTGAAATTGATTTAAATAACCACTTAGCGTTCAGTTCAACGTATCATTACTGTTAATTATTTACTTGTGACATGAACTATTCATTGCAGCATTGTTCCAGAAACAACTCCTAAAAATGATTCTTCTTTTCGATTAATTGAAATTTATGAACTGTCACCTTCTGTTGTTCTGGAGAGCGAGAGCAGCGTGACAATCTACCAATATTAAAGCAGTAACTTATCTCACTTTCTTGTACATGAAAGTAACACCTTGCCTGACTACCTAGCTATATGCTTTGGGGAATATCTGATAGGCATTGTTGTTACGGCAATAAGTTAGTTTGGGAAAATTACGTCGCTTTCATTGAAAAAAATGGCGTTATCAACATATACTAATGACATAATAATCATTTTCACCCGACTCTCTATATATATGTAAATGTGGTAATTTCGCCTATTGACCGGTCAATAGTTTGACTGTTGACCGGGCGGAACGTTTGCATGCGTTTACTACTTGTTGACGTCATAAACACCAGGGCCGAATCGACCCAAATACCGGTATTCTTTTGACGAAAGTCTTTCTCACCAGAAGCTTAGTGATAAGTTTAAGATTGCAGTTCATGCAACAAAACAGTTGTTTCATGTCTTTTCAATCTACAGTCAGGTAGGTCGGGTTGGTCCGAACACCTCGGGAAAAAGTTTTGACTGTTGACTGAAAAGGCATGAAACAATTGTATGCTACCTACCAACAAGAGCAGATAACTCTGTAATATGCAAACACAAAATACTTATGATTTTGTATATTTAGGAACCTCGTGGGACCCCTATGCTATCGAGAAGATCGTGCTTTACGAGACGACCACGGCTGAATCGAGTACGCCCTGGATAGAGACAGCCACAGGAATTGCCGTCACAACTGTCTGTGCTGTTATAGGAGTGGCTTGTATCACCTTGACCGTCATTATGATTGTCAAATACTGCAGAGGAAAACCGTAAATATTTTATGAGAAGATTTACAATGTAGATTTTTACTTTTGATTTAGAAATTATATTGCATAAACCACTTACGCATAATATAGACAAAATTGAATAGAATTAGAAAAACCAAAATTACGCAAGTCTGGTGTTATTTGTGTATAGATTTGAAGGCCAATACAAATTAACTTTTTGTTTTCAAACTAGTATATATCTAATTTGAATAAAATGACATAAATAGGAGAAAAAATCATGCATGCGAACGTTGCTTGAAATATAGATTTTATTGTATAATTACCTTAGATACAGGAAAATGAAATTTTTAATCAGTATGATAATTTAGTGAAACTTTTAGGAAATTTTCTACATATAATATATGACATGCTTTCTAAGAAGCCAAAAACATTCAGCCTTGGAAGTTAACGGATTTTTTTTTAAAACATAAAGCAGTAATATCAAAACAAAAATATTTTGACATTGTCAGGACCGCTACGAATGCTGAGGCACCCAGAGCGGAAATACTGGAACCTAACAACAGCAACGGTAGTAAAGATACCAATAGCAAAAACAGCAACAAAAGCTGGTCCGAAAAACCACGTCCACCTCCGTATTCACGTAAGTAAACATTTAATTATTCTTCCTTATATCATATTCTTACATACATTCCATACATTTCTCGCGAAAGCTGCTTTCAGGCAAATTGCAATCGATGGTTTTATTTCGGTTTAAATATACTTGTAGGCCCACTACTCTACCGAAACGGCTTTTAATTTTTAAAATGGGAATATAAATTTTGTAAAGTACTTACAAGGTACTTACCTTTAGTACAATACATATCATCACCTTCTGAAAATCTGATTAAAATAAAAAAATAAAAAGATAAATTATAATTTTCATAACGCGGGTCGTCTTATGTTTTCCGTCGTCGTCCTAAATACCGTCTCCGGTAGTTGACTATCACTGCGCCAGACGGCAAAACAGCGAAATGACTCCTCACTGAAAAAAACCTCACAAGAAATCTTGCATATGTTTGGTGTTGTAATCTCATCTCAGGCAATGGGTTTATATTTTTCAGATTTTATTTATGTCTTTAAGAAACCTTTATGTTTTGCTCCGGAAAGGTAGTGGGCCTTTAACAAAAAAGTAATGATATTTGGATACATGTTCTTCATTTCAACCTTTTCATTTAAGGTGAAGGACGGAGGGAGCAAGCAAAGGCAGCTGCCGCAGCCGTAAGTTGATATTTGTGTTCAAACGTGGGCCTTATATCCAAATGTTAATTCTGAATAAGCCATAGAATTAATATCAACTATCATGTGTAAGAAACGTTGTAAGAGTTTAGTATTTAGCATAACTTACAATTAAAATGGCGATAAATGGTAAATTTATAAACATGATTTTCTGAAGTTCATTGATGACGAGATATGTTACAAATTTATGTTACAGTCGGCACTAACAAGCAAAAATCCAAACAAGTCTGCTTTCGTGAGTGAACCTGGCGGAGACATCAACTCATGGCAGAAATCTAGTGACTTCATAGTGACCAATAGGGAGTTTGATGGAAGGGCGGTAGATCAGGGTATGTATATAAACATGCATTGTATACATACAGATAAGTGTTAACACAGAAAAGTTTCTGTCACACAAAATCTACGGAATTATAATCGACACTAGATTAGTGTTGTTGTCATTATCTCAAAAGTTTGATGATAAATATCATAAAATACCAATTGTTCCTTTTTTCAGCTTCCGGTCAAGTTTACGAGTACAATACAAAGACAAATGAAAGACAATGGATTAAGACACGAGGTGGAACTCCGGTGAAAATCGACATCGGGAAAAGCCCAGACGGACTAGACATCTAAAGCATTAGTGGTAGAAATATATGTAGTTCTACTAATCTATATTGAACGGACATATATCTTACGGAATCGACTTTTGCATCCAGTTATAATTTTACATTTTTCAATTTTTATTTTTACATTGCCTCCCATTTATCAATTAATTGTTAGTTATTATTATATTCATCTTAGTTGTAATACCTTAAATATATATTATATTTCAATAAATTGTATTTATATAATGTTGATCTTTATGTGATATTCCATATTTTCCCTGTGTCTTCATAATAATATTCATTTTGTTCTAACATTTCCAGGGTTATACCCTCAGTTAAACGTCTTCCCATTCCATTGGAAATTAATATTTATAATGCTAGTAAAACGGTACTTCAATATATGTATGATACACTTTATACTTTGGGATCTAGGAGCATTAATGGGGACTATGAAGCATACACATGTATATTTTATCTAATAACATATCCATATCCATTTTTCGATATATGGCATAATATTAATACTAATCAGTATTCAAGATTTTTTTTATTTCTTAATTCTAGATTTAAAAATATATCGATCTTTTTATTCAGGTTTGAAATCATACATTTTAGGCAGAGAAGTAAATGTGATATAGTAAAATAAATCTTAAAACGTAAAATGACGCAATAAGGCAGTGTAGTGTTTCAGAGTTACAATACACTTTGCGGGTAAATGTTTATTTTTTATATTGATTGTTGTAGATGAAATACTGTATGTTTCATCAAGGTTGATAATGTTTATGATTGTTATTATTTCATTTCATCACAGAGAGTTTCAACTATATGTAAAATGGCCTTAAGTATTTGACTGATGATGCTCAACTTGAATAACTCAGGATTGTTTGTTTTACCTTATTAAACATTTAAAAATTCAATATATATTACTGATGTTAGAACTATATCTAATTGTATTGAAATATTAAGTATTTACAATTCTATTTGAAGCTTTAATGATACAAAATTGTATTTATGTTCGTAGTACATGACATGGTATTTAACTCTGCATGCATTGGGTAATAGTTACGTTCGCTTTACTTATGATTTTTGATAAAGATCCTCTACAACTGACATTCGATGAAAATCATCATGGCAATCAGACCTAGATATTAGTTTTGGGTTTTTTTAGTTTTTTTTTAATATAAACAAATTGACTTTTGTCCGAGACTAACACTTTGAACTATTAAACGGTTATTTTCTCTAAAAAATGGATTGTCTTAAAAGCACTACCCTAAATCAATTTCATTTTGTGGATGTCGTCGATCTGCCCTGATGATTACCAGGATAGTTTTATTTCCGAGCATGAGTATCGTTTCAGGAATACGGATCAAGGTTTCTTTTTAAATTACTCACGTTTCGTTTCGGGTGATGACTTAAAACGTTGCCTTTATATAGTTTCCTGTATAAGAGGTCCACTTAAAATATTTTTATTTTTCTATCAAGATGTCCATTTAAAAAAGTACACTCTTACACTAACATATTTCCGACAAATCGTTTGGTATGACTTAACAATGCATTCAATATATATGGGTTTTTTGGTATTTGTGATGGTGAAAACTTTTCATTTAACTTTAAGAAATGTTAGATATGATACACTGTTGTTTTACAGATGGAAATAATTATATTTGGGTGTCGAATTATTTGTGAAAAATAATTTATGAATCTCTTTATAAAGCTAGAAGATATAACTTCTCTGAAATTCTGCATTTTATTGGATTAATGATGTACTCCTCTGAGAAGTCAAAATTTTCTTATATTAAACATATAGATTTTTGGAAATAGGAGTTCATACCATAAAAGAAAATGGAAGAAAAAGCATATGTCCGTGTGCTCGTTTTTGAGCTGTTGTCACTCAACGATACCCAGTTGACAAATTATTCTATGTTGGAATTTTGCCGTTTTGGCCATATACACAAGAGACCAAAGACATATTTTCCTAATGAGGTGTTTGATATATGTATGCATGTTTGTAGAATTTACTTCCTAGTGGTCTTCTTTAAATATATACCAGTTTTGATTAATAAGACTCATATTTTCTCTCAGAATAACAACATATGCTACCCCTGCCCCTTAATTTTGAGCTACAAAATACACCATTTTCAGCCATTTTTGCCAAATTAAACCCTTTACAGAAAAAGTTCTGGTATTAAACTTTTGTTAATATTTTGCATATCAACAGGGAAAGGGTTGGTCTTTCTAAATCAGGCAAAAAAGGGGGGTCCGTGTGCTTACTTTTTACTTTTTTGCCCCATTTGATATTTGTTATTTTTCAATATTTTAGAGTAAAAAATAAAAGTGCTCAAATTACAATTAAATGTAAAAATAAAGTTACAAAAATGTATCATTTCACACATCGATGCTCAATATTTTAATTACCACGAACCTAGTAAAGATTTGCAGCAAAAATAAGCTCGATACAGCTAAAAATGCTGGCGCAGTGATGATTTAAGTAAAAACAATTTAAAAAAAAATATGGTAAAACTGTGGCTCTACTCAAAGCGAAAATAGACACAATTCCTAAATGGCCATTTCTTAAAATCCCTGTATAAAAAATCTACTAAATTTAGAAATGCAATTTTTGACAATATTTGCAACTGGCAACTTGCTACAGATATTGATAGATTGTATTTGAAAATCTCATAACTTCTTTTATCTTTGTCGAAACGAGACTTCAACGGGACTGAAACCTTAGAAGAATACATAGTATGTCATATCCATATGTATGTCCCACTTTATGCCTTCTCTGTAGTTATACTGTAAATATAACTAAAACGTAAGTGCCATAGTTTTCACTTATCTACAAAAGCAATAACTATTTTACTAAACCATTCATTACTTAACCGTCTTTCATTGTTTTCATGTATTGAACTTATGATAGATAATTTATTTATAATAAAAAGATTATAGACATTTAAGGGAAAATAATTCCTTTAGTCCAAACAACTAAAATTGACAAAGCACTTAAAACCAAACATTTTAATGCGTAAACCGTACAACTTCGTTTAAGATCTTTTTATGTACTTGTCAAGTATAAAAACTATTTCATTTATTGTATGTTCTCTATCAGGATTTGGTGCAAATGTAATGTTTTCTTTAAAATATTACTGATTATTTTTTATTTGTTTTTTTATAAATTATGTACCCATGCCTATTGTATTTAATAGTGATATAGATGTAAAGCTTTAAATATCAAAGAAACACAATTTAACAAAGCATGACAATTTATTGACTCGTGCCCTATCCGGGCCTCGAACTCACAATATATGGCACCCAATCGCCTAGCCAAACATACCTGCGCCTTCTACCACTGCGCCACATCCACATCTCCATGTAAAGCTTTAGATGTTCTAACTTTCATCCATTTTAACACCACGTTAACACCCATGTTAATATTCTTACACATTTTCTCTAGGAATTAGGGAATTTCTATGGATTAGATAAAGATAATTAAATCCTCTGTAGACATCAGCGAGTCAGATATTTCTTAAACGATGCAAGTATGTGCTGAAATAGATCGGCGAAGTCGGAGACTGAGAATTAGTGTTATATAACTTTGTT
Organism: Argopecten irradians; assembly: GCF_041381155.1. Lineage (NCBI taxonomy): Eukaryota > Metazoa > Mollusca > Bivalvia > Pectinida > Pectinidae > Argopecten > Argopecten irradians. The sequence goes on along the minus strand of NC_091145.1, from coordinate 32,565,072 downwards.
TATATGTTTCTTTGTTATTTTTGTTCTATTTATTGTTGATTCTCTGTTTCTACCCTGACCGGATGTCTTTCATCATGTTTCTGTGATAATAACTTGTGTGTGACAAATAAACTCAACAAAATATTTTCGTTTGATGTTTTGGGTTTTTTATCATTATGTTATTTGTTCATATTAAAACCGCGTTATGTTTTTGTGAATATTCCTATTGTAAAAAAATACCAAATAGTTTTGCTCATACTAAATGAATTAATTTCCTAATGGCGATATCTGTTTATGAACAATGTATTAATTAATTAGGACTCATTTTGGACATTCTTCGAGTTTGGAAAGGAAATTTGATATTCAAAACGGTTGCTGTGCCAGGAATCCTGACCAGGAAAACATTTGCATGTTGTCTAAATTGATTCTATCAATTGAAATTGAAACAAAATATCATAATCCCTATAAAAGGGCATGACGGACGAAGATGAAAAGCGATATCGTGGGTCAGTCTGACCCTCAGGTAGGTAGGGTGTTATAATAGCTCCTGCTGTCTCTATTGCCTGATCGTAAAACACAATTTAATTTGTAATCTTATTTTTTTCTGGTGGCGTCAATTAAACAAGGTGCTAGGTTGTCGGGACATTGGGGTCGCGAACTTAATGCCAGCAAAGAGATATCAGATACTGTTTACATAAATTGGATTTTTCCTCGCGCAACATACGAATCCTTCAAAAAAGTGCATCATTTAATGGCCGTTACTTTCTAGTGGCTTCATTTTGCCAGTACAGATAAAGAATACTGGTAGAAGATTGGTGGGTCAATTAATGTCCATATCACTATTCTATTTTCAAGAAAAATATTCCTGCTATCAACCTTCTTCTTGATCGATTTCCATTTAAACCCGATTACAATAACATAACCTATTTTAGCCCTGCAGACCGGGCGTTAGATTTTTGACTGCTACCCCTTATTACATGATCGTAAAAGGCGACTAAATTTAAGACATTATTTGTTTTCTTATTCCTAACTAACGCATCTCTTTACGCCGCCTCTAATTTGATATCCCCCGTGAAGGGGGCTCTGGGATCTGTCCTTGATACATGTAGTGTCTGCTCCTGCCTAACGCTCAGCAATAAAGGAGTTAGACGACAGCATGAATATACCATAATCTCCCAAAATAAGCACCTCGCACGTCACACACGCAAGACACTAGTCCACATACACGAGAGGTCATCCTTAGATGACACTAACTTATATTAGGACGTAAATTTGATAAACTAAACAACCCCATGACCTGCACGTATTTTACATTATTATTCATAAATCGCCCTTGACACAGACTCGAATTTGCCTTGAGTTGTGCATTCGCACCTTTGACGAAGGATTTTGGTTCTGTCTCCTGGTCGAGCAACACCGTTACGGTAGTACATACTCCTACTTAGGTATATTCGTGTTGTGTCTTCTTAGAAAGAAGAGTTAAAAACAAATCCTAAATTTAGTCGCCTTTTACGATCATGCAATAGGGGCAGCAGATACAATTCTTACAACCAAACTGCAAGACCGAAAAACAAACTGGTCGCATTATACTGACAACAGGTAAACCAGTCGTTTCACACCATTTATGCTGACCTCATAAACGTATCACTTGAATATACTGTTTGTTTGTTTGATTATTTCAACGTCTTACTCACAGCCATGGTCATGTAAGGACGGTCTCCCGTGTATGGAGTGCGTAGCGTGTGTGTAGTGCAATGTGCGTTTTTTGGGAGATTGCGGTATGTTGGTGTTGTGTCTTCTTGTATAGCGGAACTGATGCCTGGGGACAGAACCCAGAGACTTCCTCACAGATGCGAATGCTCAACTCAAGGCCAAAAGCGAGGCGGTGTCAAGGGAGACTTTAGTAAGAAGAAAGTCACTCAGGATTAAGCGGAAATATATAATCCGAAATTTAGTCGCGGTTTTCACGAGATTTCACATAGCATCTTATTCAACTTATGTTTGATGTCTTCGGCTTCAGTGATATAGCACAGGGGTGTGTTGCTTGGTGTCTTCGGCGTCATGCTCCAGTGATATAGCACTATAAAAAGGGCAACAGTTTCACTATACAAGAAGACACAACATGAATATACCGCAGTCTCCCAAAACACGCACCTCGCATAACATACACGCAACACGCAGCATACATGGGAGGCCGTCCTTACATGACCATAGCTGTTAATAGGACGTTAATCAAACAAACAAACAAACTATAAAAAGGACAAGATTTCCACTATACAAGAAGACACATCACGGATATACCTCAGCATTCCATAACACACACCAGGCACTTCATACAATCAGAATACTGCGTACTCTGGAGGCTGTCCTTACATGACACTGGCTGTTAATAGGACGTTAATTTAATCAGACAAACATCAACACAAAATAAAGCATTGATGCAGAGATATTTGGAGGGACAACGCTTCAAAAAATGTGAAAATCAAACGAAAAATAGTTTTGCCGATGTATTAATGTATCGAACTAAAATTAATAGTATTCTGCGTGTAGTAGCCCCCCCCAGCGTCTGTTCCCTTGACAAAAAGTGTTTTTTAAATCATCTGCTTTCCTGATAACGGAATATTCATTTCTCTATGGCGTAAACAGCAATTCACGCGACTAAATTTAGGAAAATCTTATCAAGTGTACGGGGCTTTGATTTTGATTGTACGGCAGCTTCGAGTTGTAACAATACGCAGCTTTTTTAAGCCATAATATTCCTATCTAGATAGCAATATTATAACGTTTCTATAACGTCTCCCTTGACACTTTGATTTTCGATTCCATCTGACTTGATTAAAAAAATAAAAAAGTGCAAATCGGTAGGAGTCATTTTTAATCAAAATTTAAACGGAAAATGTAAGAAACGGAACCATATCAGAGCGCTCGTGCTGTATTCCCAGCGAGGAAGACTCTGGATTCTGCACCGTAAATAACCGAGTTGTGTTGCAGCAATTGTGGAACAGTATAGTCCTTGTTGGTATAATTGTGACCGGGTGTAATACAAGTACGTTGTTAAAGAATGTTGTCCATTGGTGTATGAACATACATGTGAGGCCATCCATACATGGACCCTGGCTGTAAATAGGACGTTGATTTAATCAGACAAACGAACAAATAAACCGTTATAAACTTAACTGGAAAAACGGAGAAAAGAGATAATATTCATGGTCTTCGAAGTAGTAACAACACAACAGCTAATACCCAAAATACTTGTTTGACGTTACACATAATTGTGTTTTCTGATATACAATCTTATTACATATTTATATGTGATATTTTGAAACAATTGTATATTTTGAAGTGACAATCTGTGATGTACAGCAGTACAAGTTTACGGGCTTATTCCATCCACGCCAGTGACTTACGATCTTGCACCTTTTCACACTGTAGCAGCAGGTCGTATTCTTTTCTGTGCAGTACGGTATGCTGCACATACCTAACTAAAATCACCGACCCACAATATCTCGAACGTTAGGGAACCACAAATATTGATATTCAATATGTATAAATATTGATTTGTAAATCAACCAACCTCAAAAATATAATCTAAATGTGAACAATATCGGGAAAGGAAAAAGAATGCTTGATATCAATAGCTTACATGGTATAATATCAGATAATAAACAAATAACTTTTAAAAATAACTAAATCTTAACAATAGGACAATCACATAAATATCACAGTAATATTGCTGTATGAATTGCATTGGACATGGGTTCTCTTACAGGCCCGCTTTCCTTTGTACGGGTTGACTGGTTGGGCCAAGTTGTTCGTTTATGAATTTCTGACAGATTTAGTGATTTTGTAACTGTTTCGATTAAACCATGGCGAAGCCCTGAAAGACCCGTATCAAAATCTGCAGGCTCGTCATTTTAAAATGATAACGTTTACAAACGGTCCAAGCAGTCCAACCGCATAAAGAAAAAGGTCCAGGTGAGGATTTAAGATTGTTTGTAAAAGTGGAGGACGGAATAAAATATAAGGAATAACTATTTCTAAAAATGATTTGTTCGTCGTGTATAAATAACAACTTTTTCTACCTGGATGGAGGACAGGAATCACCAGTGCGCTGTCGACGTATCACCTTTGTCAGGAGATCTAGAGTACACCACTACATAGTGAGGAAACAACAGAAATGTTTAAGTTGATGTCTATCTTAATAATTAACTCCCCGGCCATGCGATGGCCTCTGGGTAGGCCCGAATCGTTTGCAACAGTTTGTAAGACTGCCAAGCTTGTTGACATAGTAAAATCTCGACTATGTATATCCGACGTACCGTAGGGATTGTAGGCTGATAGTCTCTAACTTCTGGAGCCAGGTAGTAAGACCTAGAAGTATCCTCTTTGTGTGTCTTCTCGATCAAATCCGCAAGAGGTGTGGCCAAAATCAATGAATCTGTAATTCAAAAGTTAATTGATATCTGAAGAATCCAATATATGCAGCATTCATTACTCAAAGCCATAACAATATCTTTTCATAAGTAAGAGAAGATCAAACGTCTTCAATTATTTTAAAATTGTCTTAAAGGATTTGTGCAGCAAATTTATTTATTTATTTATTTTTTATAATACGTCAGGATATTGCTTTGGATGAATGGAAACTTAAGTCCCATCCAACGAATCGCCTAGTTTTAGCGCTATCGGTTGGTTTTGGTCATGATTTACGGGTAGTGTCGACTACGGTTCAGAGATAATGAGTTAGGCGGGCACGTGGTCTTGTGATGTCACAGTAGTCCGCGGCTACACAAGGTAAGCCTAGTACTATACATTTTTACAGCACATAGCGTTAGATCTACAATTTGAGTTTTTCGAGTAAATGGTTATTCTAGCTTTATGGTATAGATATTTTCAGTTTCAAAACATTCCATTTACACCCTTTCAAACATTCAAAGAAGCATATATCTATCTTTAGAATAGATAATCAGTCCAATTTTATAGCGGTTCGGACAGAAACATATATACATGTATTTATGTTTCTGGTTCGGATCAGTCTGGACTGAGATTTAGATAGCATCAATGATCTATAAGTGAGAAGGATTCGTGACTGTCTCTTTACATTACTAAACACCACGCGAGGGCTACCAAGTTTGTTCAAATGAATGACCTTGGCCTTCATTCAAGGTCACAGGGGTCAAATAGTTTAAAATCTTTAAACAACTACTTGAGAATAACTAGGAGGCCTAGAGACCTGATATTGGGCCTATGACATGCTGGGATGAAGGGCTACCAAGTTTGTTCAAATGAACGATCTTGATCTTCATTCAAGGTCACAGAGGTCAAATATGCTAAAATCTTTAAACGACTACGTTGTATTGTGCTAATAGTCAGATGACCGTTACGGCCCATGGGCCTCTTGTTTTGTAGATGAGAGCGAGAAAAAAATGTACGTTTATCTAATAAATAGAATATTCCTTGTTTCTTGATGAATACCAATAATAATTCATCTAGTGAGGATGTTTATTGTGCTTCGCATACGTACTTTATGTACTTTTCTCACTTAAAAATCCTTGATTTTCCCGATTAAAACGGTAATAAAACTTTTTATTTCTTAATTGACGATGAACGGAAATTGTATCATGTCTCAATCAGTAGGTAACGGAAATTGTATCATTGTTCCAAATACTTTATTTCGATCAAAGCAAACTGCCATAAAATTTCTTTTTCGCCAGCTTTGATCTGTCGTTTTGATCAAATGATCATATCCTTATATTGTTTGGTTAACAAAATATATACTTTCGAGAACTCTTTTTATGTATGCAAAGTAATTTTAACTAATTGACATATTCCCTATACAATTATGCATTTAACTGGAGTTAATATTCACACCTCGCCAAAAAAAAAAATTATAAAATGTGCGTGATGTTGTGACATACATGTACCTCAATAATCGCAGCATATTACACAATAGTAATATTTCTATATGTAATTAAAGTCACATATGTCTCACATTTTGCTCTGACGGAATTTGTAGCCACCATTTTACTCTGACGGAATTGAAATATCGTTGTACCGCTCTGACGGAATTAAAAAAACCGATGTACCACGATTACCCCCGTGATGTAAAGAAGCGTTTCAACGAGCGTATTATCCAAAACTATTTTTAGCTAACATGGTCATGTGACGTGTCATGTGACTTATTCTAAAGCTGACAAAATGGCGAACGAAGTGTTGGCAGGGATGAACTCCGCTGCAATTAATCCTGATATTGCAAAAGAACGGCTAAAGGCAACATTTAATCCACAGGAATTAACTTATATGCTCGATGGCGGAAAGGAAAACACTGATCGGCGTAAAGAATTAGGTATCATTTATTATTAGTTTTGCCTATGACATAAAGACGTGTCTTTCTGTTATGATGTTATGCAACCCTTGGTATTTGGAAAGGTTGTGTTTTTAGGCACAAATGGTTTTAATTTCTGTCCTCAAGAGGTGACTTGTTAAATGTAAGATTACATATAGAGAGCTAAGTTACGGTTCAATATATAGGTACAGTTGTATATATGTAAGTTATAGACAGGTGCATTTGTATATCTTCATGTTGGTCAAAAACTGGGACGTACGAAATCTACAGTTTGCACATATATAGCACGTAGGCCTAGAACCCATTTGCTGCACTACACCTATTGATAAACTAAATCTGTAAATGTTATACAATCACACCCATTTATCTCGCATACATACATGTAAAATGTACACTGTAGGTCCATATGTATGTGCATGTATATATACTGTACATTGTACATGTGTACGTATATTAATAATGGACATACATGACGCTGTGTTGACAACTTGACAGTCAGCAAAATAAAGTTTGTTAAGAAATCGAATGACCGGTTGACTCTTTAAATGTTATTGGAGTATATTAGTGTGGGGAAATTTTCACATTGAAAAAAAAATACTACAAAAAAAAGTAGTTAACAGTGAAATAAGAGCTGGATATTGCTTTTGGGAAGGTTATTATAGATAAGAAATGAAAATATTTAAGCATTGAACATCTTTCAGTTGGAATTCATAGCGCTTCATGTGGAATTTGCCTCTGCATGTCTACATGACATATTTTTTGGCTATGAATGCCAACTGAAAGACTTTTAATTAAGGCTTATATTTACATTTGCTTACAATTTTATGATTAAATCCCAAAGTATTTGCATCTATAATGAATAAATCATTCGTTATCGTCATGAACGGAACTGCCATTTTCCATGGTCACTGGCACCACAATTGTGACGTAACAATGATAATGGCGTCATAATAAGCAGATGCAGTTCATAGATGATATGAATGCTAACTGCACTTGGTAAGGTAACATAGTGGGACTGCAGTGAAAATGTTGATATCAAGAAATACATGCTAGATATTAAAGTAGGGGGACTATGTACTAGTAATTAAAAAAATATACATGTGTGGAGATATATAGGAGATATATATGTGTAGAGATAACATATCCCAGTAATTAAGTCCTTTTTAAGCATCCGTAAGCATTCCTAGATAATTTCATCAAAAATAACGAATTATGGTGGTTTCATGAAAAGACATGTTGTTTATATGTTCATAATATGCCTGATGAAAAATAATGAAGTTATTATAATTATCACATTGTTACATTAAATGACTAATTCTTGAGATATTAATTGATGATTAGTGTATATAGTACAGCATTTTAGTGCCCAATACACAATTAAATTGAGTCACTGAAAAATTAACATGCGTTTCTGTAACTTTCAGAGAACTTGATGTTTAGTGATCCAGCATTTTGCCTAAAGGACTCTATATATCTTTCGACATCGGAGCTCTATGTGAGCACCATGGCGAGATCAGTGAAATTATACCGTTTAAAACGTGACCAGAACTGGAGTGAGAAGGACTTACAGCTAGCATTGAGGTAACCACTAACCACTGGTAGGACTTTTTAGTTGAGTGATTGAACTATTAATAAAAAAGATAATGTATGTTGTTTACATATAAAATATCGAAAATATCAACTATTTAGCCCGCCATCATCAGATGGTGGGCTATTGAAATCGCTTTTTGTCCGTGGTCTGTCTGTCCGTCCGTCTGTTAACAATTCTTGACGCTATTTCTTGGAAAGCACTGAAGGGATCATTCTCAAATTTCATATGTAGGTAACCCTAGGGCCTTTGTTAAGCATTAAACAACTTTCTATGGCATCTATGGTCTATATAGATGCCAGAGCTTTGCAGACAATCTTCATAATGTGCGCTAGCCATAGATGCCACAGGAAAATAGTTTAATGCTTATATTTACATTATCAACTCATTTTAGGGTCTCTGCATTAACATTGTTTAAGCTAGACCAGGAAACCTGTTTATCAACGACGATTTAATCCACAAGATGGAACAGCCATTTTGACGGTGATCAGTTAACATCAGCACGTCAACATTAGTGACGTCATATGGTCAGGTTTTGGGTGTCAGTTATACCATCATATACTTCACTTTGGTTAATTTGTATAGTAGAAGTGACAATTAATATAAATATTTGTGCATATTGCATTTTGAGACTGATCAGTCAACAAGATGGCCGCCAGGCTGTCATCTTGGATTTTGGTAGTTGAAGTTTGTTACCACTATATCTCAGAAAGTATTGAAGGGATCATTCTCAAATTTCGTATGTAGTTTACCCTAGGGCCTTATTTGTGCATAATATGTATTAGGACTGATCGGTCAACAAGATAGCCACAAGGCAGCAATCTTGGAATTTTTTTAGTTGAAGACTGTTACCGCTATTTCTCAGAAAGTGCTGAAGGAAACGTTCCCAAATTCCATAAGTATGTGCTCCTTGGGCCCTCCGTTTGATGACTAATCAGTTTAAAAGATGGCCAGCAGGCTGTCATGTTGGATTTTGGTAGTTGAAGTTTGTTACCGCTATAACTCAGAAAGCACGGACAAGATCATTTTCAATTTTCATCTGTATGTGCCCTTGGGGCCCTAGTTGTGCATATTGCGTTTTGGGACTGATGAATCAACAAGATTGTTGTCAAGCCGCCATCTTGAATTTTGGAAGTTGAAGTTTGCTTCCGCTAAATCTCAGAAAGTGCTGAAGGGAAGGTTCTCAGATTAAGTAGGTTCCCCTGGGGGCCTGGTTGCGCATATTGCGTTTTGGGACTGATGGGTCAACAAGATGATCGCCAGGTCGCCATCTTGAATTTTGGAAGTTGAAGTTTGCTACTGCTGAATCTCAGAAAGTGCTGAAGGGAAGGTTCTCAGATTAAGTAGGTTCCCCTGGGGGCCTGGTTGTGCATATTGCATTTTGGAACTGATCGGTCAACAAGATGGCTGCCATCTTGGATTTTGGTAGTTAAAGTTTGTTACCGCTATTTATCAGAATTTTCACTGATCTTTTTAGGTCACCTGAGACAAAGTCTCAAGTGACCTATTCTAATCGTCTTTTGTCCGTCGTCGTGGGTCGTGCATCGTATGTCCGTAAAGAATTTACATTTTTGACTTCTTCTCCAAAACTGCTTACGCAATTTCAATGAAATTTTGCACAAACCTTCTAAGGCATAAGGCCAATCAAAATTGTGAATTATATGGTCCCCACCCCCCAGGGGGCTGTGGGAGGGGCCAAATGGGATAAAATTGAGTAAAATTTCAAAAATCTTCTTCTCTACTCACAGATGTGGTAGAATCAAATACTCTTCATAGATTTTCTATGACTGACCCCAGGGGCCTTAGGGGCGGGGTCAAAAGGGGTCAAATAGGCTAAAACTTCAAAAATCTTCTTCTGAAATTCTGGAAATGGTAGAATCAAATACTTTTCAGAAATAGAAAGGTCTTAAGGTCCTTTACAAAAATTGTGAATTATATGACCCTGGGGTCTCTAGTTTCCCCCTGGGGAGGGGGTTAAGTTTACTATAGTTTATTTTGGGAAAACACATTTTTGCGCATTATTTGGTCATTTGTAATAGGAAATGAGTCAAATGTTGTCAGAATTATCAGTATGAGATGGCCATTTAATCCTATTAACAAATTTTCTATGACTGACCCCAGGGGCCTTAGGGGCGGGGTCAAAAGGGGTCAAATAGGCTAAAACTTCAAAAATCTTCTTCTGAAATTCTGGAAATGGTAGAATCAAATACTTTTCAGAAATAGAAAGGTCTTAAGGTCCTTTACAAAAATTGTGAATTATATGACTCTGGGGTCTCATGTTTCCCCCTGAGGAGGGGGTCAAGTTTACTATAGTTTATACAGGGAAAACACATTTATGAGCATGTTCTACTCAATTTTCATTGGAAACGAGTCAAACTTGGTTAGAATTATTAGTCTGAGATAGCATTTAAATATCATATACACATTGGTCCTGGCCGACTCCCTGGGGGCAGAATGGCGGGGCTAAAAAAGGGTCAAATAGGCTAAAACTTCAAAAATCTTCTTCTGAAATTCTGGAAATGGTAGAATCAAATACTTTTCATAAATAGAAAGGTCTTAAGGTCCTTTACTAAATTGTGAATTATATGACCCTGGGGTCTCACGTTTCCCCCTGGGGAGGGGGTCAAGTTTACAATAGTTTATATAGGGAAAACACATTTATGAGCATTTTTTGCTCAATTTTCATTGGAAACGAGTCAAACTTGATTAGAATTATTAGCCTGAGATAGCATTTTAATATCATATCCATATTGGTCCAGGCCGACCCCCTGGGGACAGAAGGGCGTGGCCAAAAATGGTCAAATAGGCTAAAACCTCAAAAATATTCTTTTAAATTTCTGGAAATGGTATAAACAAATACACTTTATAGATGAAAAGGTCTTAAAGTTGTTTATAAAAATTGTAAATTGTATGACCCTGGGGTCTCCTGTTTCCCCTTGGGGAGGGGGTCAAGTTTACTATAGTTTATATACGAAAAACACATTAATGAGCATTTTTTGCTCAATTTTCATAGGAAATGAGTCAAACTTGGTTAGAATTAGTAGCCTGAGATAGCATTTTAATATCATATCCACATTGGTCCTGGCTGACCCCCTGGGGGCAGAGGGGCGGGGCTAAAAAAGGGTCAAACAGGCTAAAACTTCAAAAATCTTCTAAAATTCTGGATATAGTAGAATCAAATAATTATAGATGGAAAGGTCTTAAGATGTTTTATAAAAATTGTGACCTTGAGGTCTCACGTTACCCCCTGGGGAGGGGTCAAGTTTACTTTAGTTTATATAGGAAAAACATATTTGTGAACATTATTTGCCCAATTTTTGTAGGAAATGAGTCAAACTTGATTAGAATTATTAGCCTAAGATATAGCATTTTAACATCCATATCCGTCCTCGATGACCCCCTGGGGACCAGAGGGGCAGGACCAAACACGGTCAAAATGATTAAAATTTCAAAAAATACCTCTAAGTTCACAGGTTTGATGGAAGCAAATACTCTTCATAGTCTAAAAAGTCAAATTTATAAATCACTGACCAACTTCAAGGCCCAGCATATAGTGTTTATATGTCTTTAATTTGTTTCATTATTTGTTTCATTATATATTCTAACTCAGGTGACCGTTAAGGCCCATTGGCCTCTTGTTTAAATTTCATACATTTGTAGGTTCCCCTGGGGCCCTAGTTGTGCATAGTGCATTTTGGGACTGATCTGTCAACAAGATGACTGACAGGCCACCATCTTGGATTTTGATTGTTGAATTTTGAAAAGTAGAGAAAAGTTGAGAAAAGATCCATCTGTTACAGTAATTATCAGACAAAGTCTAGATCAATCTTTGATGGGCGTCAAGATCCCTCTTTGATCTCTTGTTTCTTCATCCTTCCAATAACACAGGTTATTGTAGAATCCTGTCATAATGTAATTCAAACTTTATCTTTTCTGTTTATTTTCATGGTTATGAATATCAGTTATTATATTACATATGAATATGTTTACATTTTCACTGCAGTCCCACTATGCAACCTTAACAAATGCAGTTGGCATTCATATATAGTCTATGAACTTCAAGCATTTATTATGGCATCATTATGAGCTATCATTGTGATGTCATAATTGTCGTGCCAGCGATCACGGAAAACGGCTGTTGAAATGGCTGTTCCATCCTTGACGATAACCAATGATTAATTCATCATATGCAAAATCCTTTGGGAATTCATCATAAAATTGTAACCAAATGTAAATATAAGCATTGAATGTCTTTCAGTTGGTATTCATAGCCATTATGAATGCCAACTGAGCACAGGCAAATTCAACATGAAGTGATAGCGCGCATGGAATTTGCTTCTGTCCAATTGGCATTCATAATGGCTATGTATGCCAACTGAAAGATGTTCAATTCTTTACTAAGTTGCATGATGATTATACCAGCATGTAAGGCAATTGCATGCTCCATTTTTGCAGAGGAATATGGTACACTTAAATATGTTTACCTGAATGACATCTTTGAATATAATGGATGACATTATATTACTTTTTATTTTCTCGATAGAATCATTCGTGACCAGAACTGCTTGACACTCCATCACTCAATGTTTGTGCCTGCCTTAGAAAGACTAGCATCAGAAGAACAGAAGGAAAGATGGCTGCCACTTGCCAGGAGGTACCAGATGGTCGGTACCTATGCTCAGACAGAATTAGGTCATGGTAAGCCAGTAATTCATTATTTTACATTTTACACAATATGTAACTCTGGTCAATACTAGCTGAAATTATACCTGTCAGCTAGAGAGAACTTTAGCTTGATTGCATTGTCTGAGCATCAGACTAGTGATCCAGAGGTCCCAAGTTTGATCCCTAGAAGAGGCAGTCATTAAATTTATTATAAATCTTGCAAACTGTGACATGTAAGTTTCTTAATTCCTCCCTAATCTAGTATTTATTTTACATGTTCTCATTGATTTACCTTATTATAATTAATTTCTGATTGTATTTTCTGTTTAAAAAAATAGATATAACTTAATGAGAGCTTGTAATAAAAATCCGATTTTACTTTTATTTCCATTTTTAGGCACCAATCTGATGGAGTTGGAGACTACAGCTACATATGACAAAGCTACAGACGAATTTATCCTCAGTACACCGAGACTATCCTCAATCAAATGGTGGCCTGGTTCATGTAAGTTTTTTCTAGATTTTATCAGGTCATCTGACCTATAGTCGTCATGTATCGTCCGTCGCCGTGCGCCGTACGTGCGTTAATTTTTCACATTTTAAACTTCTTCTCAAGTTCTACTTTTCCGATTTGGCTGAAACTTGTATGAAATGATCCTTACATGGTCCCGACAAAATGCTGTTACATCTCTGTTTGATCCCAAATCAAAGATGGCTAAAATGACACTATATCAAATTAATTTCCTACACGATAATTGCCAATGTAGTCAGATGACTGTTAAGGCCCTTGGGCCTCTTGTACAAATTGTTCAGAGTCACATATTTTCTGTGAGACTTTGTTTCATGATATGTTCAACTACTGTTTTAATTAACAGAATAAACTGCATCTGATTTATCTTATTAATGTTGTAGTGGGGAAATCCAGTAACTATGCCATTGTTTTGGCTCAGCTTGTGATTGACACCAAGAGACATGGCATGCATCCCTTCATGGTGCAGCTACGTAGTATGGTGGATCACACGCCCATGCCAGGTACTTAAAATCTATCATTGGATATATAATGTATGTATAGGTCATGGTCCAACTCCACAGTATGGCTGATCATACACTAGCTCATGCCAGTATATATGTTATATCTATGGTTATAACATAGTGATTTTCATTCCCTGTCAGGGTTACTATTAGATGTTTGCAATATGTGAATAACAAGCTATGCTTATAGTAAAGTAATTCCATTGGTCTCCAGAGGTTTGTTAGGACAGTGTTTTACCGTATATAATCACTATGACTTCAATAAAGCAATATTGTATACTAAACATACATTTGAAGATATTGGAAAGTGTTGAAGAAGGACACATCCGTACTGTCAATAAATATTCTATGGTACAAAAGAAAAGAATTGAGAAATGAGAGAATTTCAGAGACCTGTGTATTTCCCGGGGTGCTGTGTTGTATGTTCTACATGTTTGTCGGTTGTGTTGTAGGTGTTAAGCTTGGCGTTATCGGACAGAAAATGGGAGGTAACTACAATGATAATGGATTCTTGTTCCTTAACAATGTCCGGATTCCTCGCGAAAATATGCTGATGAAGAATGCACAGGTACAGCACATCATAATGCCTAAATGGAATACCATACATTGTATCTTCAAATGTTTCAGATCCTTATATCACATGTGTCCTTGACCTTTAACCTCCTATCATATCATGAGTTTTAACTTTTTGTTGTGCCCTTGACCTTTGTATTGTGGTTTTCAAATGTGTTGTTAACTTGATGCAACTAAGCTATGTCATGCATAACACTATAGATAAGTCTGTAGTCACTACATGTTTAAAATAATCTCTTTCCGTTTTTTTAGCCCACCATCATCAGATGGTGGGCTATTCAAATCGCCTTTCGTCCGTGGTCCGTCGTCCGTCCGTCCTTCCGTCCGTCCGTCCGTCCTTCCGTCCGTCCGTCCGTCCGTCCGTTAACAATTCTTGTTACCGCTATTTCTCTAAAAGTACTGAAGGGATCTTTCTCAAATTTCATATGTAGGTTCCCCTAGGACCCTAGTAGTGCATATTGTATTTTGGGACTGATCGGTCAACAAGATGGCCGCCAGGCAGCCATCTTGGATTTTGATAGTTAAAGTTTGTTACCGCTATTTCTCATAAAGTACTGAAGGGATCTTTCTCAAATTTCATATGTAGGTTCCCCTAGAACCCTAGTTGTGCATATTGCATTTTGGGACTGATCGGTCAACAAGATGGCCGACCAGCCGCCATCTTGGATTTTGATAGTTAAAGTTTGTTACGGCTAATTCTCAGAAAGTACTGAAGGGATCTTTCTCAAATTTCATATGTAGGTTCCCCTAGGACCCTAGAAGTGCATATTGCATTTTGGGACTGATCGGTCAACAAGATGGCCGCCAGGTAGCCATCTTGGATTTTGATAGTTAAAGTTTGTTACCGCTATTTCTCAGAAAGCACTGAAGGGATCTTTCTCAAATTTCATATGTAGGTTCCCCTAGGACCCCAGTTGTGCTTATTGCATTTTGGGACTGATCGGTCAACAAGATGGCCGACCAGCCGCCATCTTGGATTTTGATAGTTAAAGTTTGTTACGGCTAAATCTCAGAAAGTACTGAAGGGATCTTTCTCAAATTTCATATGTAGGTTCCCCTAGGACCCTAGTAGTGCATATTGCATTTTGGGACTGATCGGTCAACAAGATGGCCGCCAGGTAGCCATCTTGGATTTTGATAGTTAAAGTTTGTTACCGCTATTTCTCAGAAAGCACTGAAGGGATCTTTCTCAAATTTCATATGTAGGTTCCCCTAGGACCCTAGTTGTGCATATTGTATTTTGGGACTGATCGGTCAACAAGATGGCCACCAGGCAGCCATCTTGGATTTTGATAGTTAAAGTTTGTTACCGCTATTTCTCATAAAGTATTGAAGGGATCTTTCTCAAATTTCATATGTAGGTTCCCGTAGGACCCTAGTTGTGCATATTGCATTTTGGGACTGATCGGTCAACAAGATGGCCGACCAGCCGCCATCTTGGATTTTGATAGTTAAAGTTTGTTACCGCTATTTCTCAGAAAGTATTGAAGGGATTGTTCTCAAATTTCATATGTAGGTTCCTCTTGGACCCTAGTTCTGCATATTACATTTTGGGACTGATCGGTCAACAAGATGGCCGACAAGCAGCCATCTTGGATTTTGATAGTTAAAGTTTGTTACGGCTATTTCTCAGAAAGTATTGAAGGGATTGTTCTCAAATTTCATATGTAGGTTCCCCTAGGACCCTAGTAGTGCATATTGCATTTTGGGACTGATCAGTCAACAAGATGGCCGCCAGGTAGCCATCTTGGATTTTGATAGTTAAAGTTTGTTACCGCTATTTCTCAAAAAGCACTAAAGGGATCTTTCTCAAATTTCATATGTAGGTTCCCCTAGGACCCCAGTTGTGCATATTGCATTTTGGGACTGATCGGTCAACAAGATGGCCGCCAGGTAGCCATCTTGGATTTTGATAGTTAAAGTTTGTTACCGCTATTTCTCAGAAAGCACTGAAGGGATCTTTCTCAAATTTCATATGTAGGTTCCCCTAGGACCCCAGTTGTGCATATTGCATTTTGGGACTGATCGGTCAACAAGATGGCCGACCGGTGGCCATCTTGGATTTTGATAGTTAAAGTTTGTTACCGCTATTTCTCAGAAAGTATTGAAGGGATTGTTCTCAAATATCATATGTATGTTCCTCTAGGACCCTAGTTCTGCCTATTGCATTTTGCGACCACCATCTTGGATTTTGATAGTTTAAAGTTTGAAAAGCAGAAAAAAGAATTGTAAGTTTGAAAAGCAGAGAAAAGATCCCTCTTTCATTTGTCAGACATAGATCAATCTTTGGTGGGCGCCAAGATCCCTCTGGGATCTCTTGTTTTATAATTCTAAATAATGATGTAATTACAGGTAACTCGTACAGGTAAATTCCTTACGTCTGGCCCCAGCAAGGCTAACTATGCCACTATGATCTATGTCCGGGTCATGATCTGTTCCTGGTCCTTTGGGGCTCTGGCAGCAGCATCGACAGCAGCCATCCGTTACAGTAGTGTCCGACGCCAGTCTACGCTCTCGCCAGGGTCTGTATTATTCTCTACAGATCTATTATATTAACTTTCAACAAATGCTAAATGAAAAAGCACAAGAGCAAGAAAGTGGCACATTATAAAATGTCTGTTGTGTTGTTTTATACTTAGTATGTGTGTTAAATATACATGACAAATTGTTTTGGATTTGACCCTTTAGGACCCAGAGAAAATGGTATTATTAAGCAGGTGTTCTTAATACAAAGATGGTTAGTTAGGCAGGTTTTACTGTAATTGTAATAAGCAGTTACTTTGGACCTAAAGAAAGTGGTCTTTATTAAGCAGGTGGTCTTTATACAGAGGTGGTCGCTGAGGCAGGTTTTACTGTATAGTGTTATGTTTTTATAACAGTACTGAGGAGAGTCAGATCCTGGATTACCAGACCCAACAGTACAAGTTGTTCCCCGCCTTGGCGAGCGCCTACGGCTTCTTCTTCATTCACAAAGTTCTGTCAGACAAGTACCAGGCTATGATGGTCGACATGCAGAGTGGTAACGCCAAGGCCCTGCCAGAGGTAACACTTTAATGACTTCCTCAAAAAATCTGCAGAGCTCAGGATTTTTTCAAAATGTTTTTATTTCTGTACATTTCATTCATAGTTTGAAATCCATTACATCCAAATGTAAGATGCCCAGCATTGTTGGAATTATTTGCATGTAATTTTTCATTTTTTTTTATTGTTCATGACCTGCTATAATAAGTTTATATAAAAAGTCATCTTATAACTTTTGCAACTCTAAAATTATCAAATTTATTCCAAATTTTATTTGAAAGATAAAAATAATAACTGTTTCAGTTTTAGGTATTTATTCTATATAAGTACTTTGAAGACTTATTTCGTTGTTTAATTTTCAAGATGCATGCCTGGTCATCAGGAATGAAAGCCCTTGTATCAGATATAACCGTATATGATTTGGAAATCTGTCGGCGGTCGTGTGGTGGCCATGGTTACCTACGGGCTGCGGGACTGTCAGACATGGTTTGCGGTGCTACCCCCCTAGCGACAGTGGAGGGAGACAACACTGTTCTCTATCTACAAGTGGCCAGGTACAGTTATTCTATATTGTAAACACACTGTCCTTCATGTGCCCTTTTCTTTGGTATTTTTTGTAAATTTGTGAATGTTTATCTCCACAAATTAATACCTACCTTATTTCTATTGATAAAAATTTCCATTGAATTTTAAATCTGTGAATCTTTGCATCTTATTTTGAAATAGAAATCGTGAAATTAAGTCACTGTGAAAAGAAATTGATTTACATCTGATATATTTATCTGTAGTACTAAAAGCTAATAATTGTTTTCAGTTGCTGGTTAATCTGAAAGTTTCACTATTTATCTGTTTGGTATTTTAGATATCTACTAAAACAGATCGCAAAGGCCCTGACCGGTCAGCAGACCACAGGAATAACTCAGTATCTGTCAATGAACGAGGGAAGTTACGTTTGTCCTCTACAGAGACCAGCTGATTGTAGGAATGTAGAGTTCTTATGTGAGATATACAAGAAAAGGGCGTACAGGTAAGATACAGTAATTCTTTTTCATTGTAGACAAAGGAAAAATATGTACTTATTATTATTTTCTCTCGCCATAATATCAGATTCATTTTTGGTCATTTTCTTTTCGTTGGTAACTGTTAGAATATTCTGTCATTTGAGTAATGTACTGAAAAATGAAATTACATGTAGTGGAGTTGGTCTGGGTCAATCATCGGTCACAAGCTAGGTAACTCAATTGGTAGAGCGTCTGAAGGTCCCTAGTTTGAACCCTGGTCTGAACTCTACATTTTCTCCTCGTCTGCTATAAATGCCATACTTAAATGGTTAGTTCTCAACAACAAAATACTGAACAAAATTACACGTAAATTAAGTGTAAATGATATCAATGTCAAAATGTGTATCTCCTGACATGTTTTTCAGATGTAACTTAAAGAAATTCCTATTCCATATTAGATAAAAATTTTCATCTGCATATATAAATAGTAACTTTATTTATTACAGATTGGTTTTAAAAGTTGCTCAAGCATTACAGCAGGACATGGAGTCTGGGAAGGAACAGGCTGTGTACATGAACAAAAATCTCCAACCTCTCGTTAGGATGGCGACAGTTAGTATTCTCTACCTTAAAACTCAAACAAAATGAGGAATTTTTAGGTCACCTTACCATAGGTCATGTGACCTATTGCGATAGTCTTTTGTCCATCATGCGGTGTCAATAAACATTTCTTTGTGAATGCGATAACTTGAGTAAATATGAACTGAGCTTAAGGAAACTTTGTATGAAGAATAGCATTGGAAAGATCTCCAAGGACTTCGAAAATCAGAATGATTCAACAGTAATTTACAGAGTTATTGCCCTTTGCACAAATAATTACTATTGGACCTTGTGAATGAGATAACTTGAGACAATATAAAACTAGCTTAAAGTTTTATATGTCGACTAACATTGGAAAGATATCAAAAGATTTCGAAAATCAGACTGATTCAACAGTAATTTACGGAGTTATTGCCCATTGCACTAATAATTACTATTGGACCTTGTGAAGGCAATAATTTTGAACGCAATAACTTGAGTAAATATATACCGAGCTTAATGAAACTTTGTATGTCTACTAACATTGGAAAGATCTCGAAACATTTCGAAAATCAGACTGATTCAATAGTAATTTACTGAGTTATTGCCCATTGCACTAATAATTATTATTGGACCTTGTGAACGCAATAACTTTGAACGCAATAACTTGAGTAAATATAAACCGAGCTTAATGAAACTTTGTATGTAGACTAACATTGGAAAGATCTCGGACAAGTTTGAAAATCAGAAAGATACAACAGTAATTTACAGAGTAATTGCCCTTTGCACTAATAATTATTATTGGACCTTGTGAATGTGATAACTTTAGTAAATAATTACTATTGGACCTTGTGAACACGATAACTTGAGTAAATATAAACAGAACTTGATGAAACTTTCTATGTAGACTGACATCGGAAATATCTCAAACCAGTTTGAAAATAAGTGTGATCCAATTCTAACTTAATTACGGCCTATTGCAATAATAATTATTGAACCTTGTGAACACAGTAATGTGATTAGATATGCACCAAGCTTAATGAAACTTTGTATGTAGACCTATTAGATGTATGTTTCTATTTCATGAACAAAAGACAACAGTAAATTACATAACTATTTTTGTATCAAATATCAGGTGACCGTTAAGGCCAATGGGCCTCTTGTTTAATTTCTCCTGATCTTATATTTTATGTAAAAAATTATAGAAAGCTGGAATTTTAATGAGACAAAATTATAACAACAAAATTGTTATGTGTATGTTTTTGTTCAGTAGGATGAAATCTTCTTTAGAAATTATGAAGCAGAAGTAAAATTACTTAATGAGTTAGTGAATTAATATAAATAATTATACTGAAAAGTTTGGTCTGGACCAAGAAAACTCTTTGAATAAATCAGGGTGTTCAAGTTAGCAACTATAATAATAATATACTAATTAAATATTTGAATACCTGTGGTTTTGTAGGCCCATTGTTATTACGTGGCTATGAGGAGCTATGTCGACGGACTAACCAGCGTACAACTCAGTGCTCCAGCTAGGAAGATTTTAGACAAACTGTGCTGTCTATTTGGTGTCCACTATATCGTCAAACTGTCAGGCGATTTCCTAGAGGTAAGGTCATATGGAGGGTGAATTTCTGAAGAAATTTACTGTTTACAGACGGACTGGTGATAATATATACACATGTACTTCAATACTGTATGGACATTTAATTTCAAATGGTCCGTTAACGTTTATTCGTAAGAACCGGTTAGACCAAGTCATTATTTCAAGTATAAATCCTGACAGACCTGCAGTTATTGATACAAGCAAGTGAGGGCTAAGTCAAGGCTTGTTTGAAAACAATATGAAATCATCAGGTCTGTCATTAATTCATAAACGAGCAACTAGGTCTAACCAGTCAAACTGCATAATCAAAAAACGGCCAGGGAGTCTATTTCCACAATATTTGTGTTTTTACTGAAATCTAAAATTCAAACACCATCAAATATTTAGAAATTCATTGACAAATCTAAGAGCAATATATAGTTTAATATATTTTAGGAATTGGTGAACTGTGAAATTTAACCTACAGAAATATACCCGTAGAGCAAACCAGAAAATGTCGACCCTGCAATTTTTTTGTGTATTTATACTAGCCTTTGAATTTGGTCATAAGACCTAAATGAAGTTCATGTTAGGTACTCGGGCTGTAAAATGAAAGAGGAGTTTTCAAAAAATATTTCTGCATTTACCTGTTTTAACAAAATTACAAAATGTACCAGCTCCTTTTCTTTTCTGTAAGCGGATAGTATCACTTGAATTTAGTATTTTTCCAATTTTTAGGTCACCTGACCCGAAGGGTCAGGATGACCTATTGTCATCATGCACCGTCCGTTGCCGTGCGCTGTGCGCCGTGTGCCGTGTGCCGTCCACCGTCCACCATTCAAACAACTTTTTCTCAATAACCAAAAGGCTCAGGGTACTGATATTTGGCCTGTAGCATGCTGGGATGAAGGGCTACCAAGTTTGTTCAAATTAATGACCTTGACCTTCATTCAAGGTCACAGAGGTCAAAAAGGCTGAATTCTTTAAACGACTTCTTCTCAAGACCTAGAAGGCCCAGTGTATTGATATTTGGCCTGCAGCATGCTGGTATGAAATGCTACCAAGTTTGTTCAAATAAATGACCTTGACCGTCATTCAAGGTCACAGGGGTCAAAAAGGCAAAAAAACTTTAAACAAATTCTTGTGAATAACTAAGAGGCCTAGAGACCTGATATTTGGCCTGTGACATACTTGGATGAAGGGCTATCCAGTTTGTTCAAATGAATGACTTTGATTTTCATTCAAGGTCACAGAGCTCAAGAAGGCTGAAATCTTTAAACGACTTCTTCTCAAGACCCAGAAGGCCCAGGGTACTGATATTGGGCCTGCAGCATGCTGGGATGAAATGCTACCAAGTTATTTCAAACAAATGACCTTGACTTTCATTCAAGGTTACAGGGGTCAAATAGGCTAAAAACCTTTAAACAGCTTCTTGTGAATAACTAAGAGGCCTAGAGACCTAATATTTGGCCTGTGACATGCTTGGATGAAGGGCTATCAAGTTTGTTCAAATGAATGACCTTGATCTTCATTCAAGGTCACGGGGGTTAAAAGGCTTATTATCTTTAAACAACTTCTTCTCACGAACCAGAAGGCCCAGAGTACTGATATTGGGCATGTAGTATGCTGGGATGAAGGGCTACCGAGTTTGTGCAAATGAATGACCTTGATCTTCATTCAAGGTCACAGAAGTCAAATAGGCTTAAATCTTTAAACGACTTCTTCTGAAAAACAGAAAGGCCTAGGATACTCATATAGGGCCTGCAGCAAGCTGGAATGAAGTGCTACGAAGTTTGTTCAAATGAATGACCTTGACTTTCATTCAAGGTCACAGGGGTCAAATAGGCTATTTTTATTTTTTAAAAATCCTTTAAACAACTTCTTGTGAATAACTAAGAGGCCTAGAGACCTGATATTGGACCTGTAACATGCTTGGATGAAAGGATATCAAGTTTGTTCAAATGAATGACCTTGATCTTCATTCAAGGTCACAGGGGTCAAAAACTCTAATATCTTTAAACAACTTCTTCTCAAGAACCGAAATGCCAGGGATACTCCTATTTGGCCTGCAGCATGGAGATAAAGGGCTATCAAGTTTGGTCAAATGAATGACCTTGACCTTCATTCAAGGTCACAGGGGTCAAATAGGTTAAAATCTTTAAATTACTTGAGAATAACTAGGAGACCTAGAGACCTGATATTGGGCCTGTGACATGCTGGGATGAAGGGCTACCAAGTTTGTTCAAATGAATGACCTTGATCTTCATTCAAGGTCACAGAGGTCAAATATGCTAAAATCTTTAAACAACTACGTTGTATTGTGCTAATAGTCAGATGACCGTTAAGGCCCATGGGCCTCTTGTTAGAGATAGGGATAAGAGTTTAATATTTAGAACTAGAGAAAAGAGTTTAATTTCAATGGATCATATTTTCAGTCAGAAGCTATTGGCTTGGAACAGTTGCATTGGCTTCAAGATCTAGAACTACAACTTCTCTCTGAAATAAGGTGGGTCTTAAAAACTAAAACGGATTCTGAAAAATAGTTAGTCCTAAAAACAAATAATTTTTAGAGAATATCTCACTTTTATATACATATATTTCAATAATTAAGCAAAGACAAAAATATTTTATTATATAAAATCTTATATAGTTATTATCATAATTGAAGATGCATGCGACTTCCTTGACAAGCCTGTTTTGTTGGTCATTGGTTAATGTAATGTCACGAGAATTATCTCCCCTTGCAACCAGCAGTAAACCTCCTTTTGATACCATATCTCTTTCATAACCAAAGAATTATATCCCCTTGATATAAAAGCTAATTCAAGAAATTGTTTCATTTTAAGACCTGAGGCGGTTACCTTGGTTGATGCATTTGACTTCCATGATGAAACCCTCTCATCAGCCATCGGTTGCTATGATGGCCGTGCATATGAACGGCTATACGAGGCTGCACTGAAGGAACCAATGAACCAAACGGAGGTATGTAATGGTGGCAGAGGAGTGAGATTTGTCAGGAAAACCCACCAGGTTACAGCTGTAAAGTTAGAGTAGAAAAATTAGGATTTAACTTAACAAACCCTTATCAAATATAATTCTCTCCTACCTACATAGGCAATTATGAAATTACCATTGATACTGGTTACTAACCACCTAATATTAGTATATCATTTATTTTTTGTTAAAGGAGGGATTACATCATATAATTGCAATAAGCAATATATCAATTGTAGAATTCCAAGATGTTATATATAGACTGGTTTTCCTGTTGTCAGTATAATATGGCCGGGTGGGATATTCTGTTTGGTGTCTCTGGCCGTACATTTATATATATACTTCACTTAGATAACACTCTCTAATGTACAAGAGTTTCCAGTTTTACAGTTTTGCAAAGCGAAACAGCATGGACCTTCAGCCTCCCAAAATATATAGATATTCACACACATTGCAAACAAGGGAGGCGATACTTAAATGACTGTAGTTTAATTCTAATCAGTTTAACCATATCAAACTGAAGTTTGAAAAATAAAACAAATCTTGAATGTTTGTTTCAGGTTGATCCAGCATATGACAAATATTTGAGGGATCTGATCATGGAAGGAGCCAAATCAAAGTTATAACAATGGAGAACAATCGAGAAGCATTATGAGGACAGTTTTATGTCACTATAGACAATTCATGGTTATCAACATTTTATATTAATACCGGTAATAGATAATCATAATATCACAATGCAAAACTGTTAAATATATAGTTTGATTAACATATACAATATGTGTTTAAATACAGTTGAACTTTGCTAAATCAAAACCATATTTATAATCAAAAAATATTTATTGGGACAGGTTAAACTTTACACAATACACTTCATTTAGTTAACTGATGACTGTGGGTTTCAAAGAGCCACAGTGGCCCTCCACCTCTGGGTCACAAGTTTGATTCCTGTGTGAAGCTTCTGCCATGCAGATACTGACTAAATGTCAGTGGGTTTTTTCCCGATACTCCGGTTTTCCTGGCACATCTTTAAATGACCCTGGCTGTTAAGATGATGTTCAATAAATCATATCAACCAGTCAAGATGTCACAATTATGGTCCAATAGACGTTAGAGATAACAAGGTTGTCTCTGTATATTATAAAGATGTTTGTTGTATGTTTTGTGATCTTGTGTATATGTATTTGTACACATTGTACTTAAAATGTATGATTCTGTGATAAATATATTGGTTAATTAGCATAAAAATATATACATAGGAGGTGTAGATATATTATGTATATGTTTCAGATGATGTATGCTGACTTCATTTTAGATTGTTGAAATTTTTTTTTAACATTATCTTTTGAGCATTAATTGACAATGATTTGGATATCAGTCTTTTATATTTATCTATATACAGAGTATACAAATGTATATAACAAGAAATTATTTTATTATAAACAGAGTTCTAAAAGGAAACAGAGAGAACTGTAAAATGTAATGTAACCATGCAGATTTTACATATTTACAAAAAATAATCAGCGGAAGCAAACATAAAAATTCTATGACTGTAATTCGTGAATTGAACTGGCTTGAAAAATTCCTGAGAGATCATGACACAAAAGTTGCTGTAAAAAAAGTTGGTGTACACTGTTGGTATAAATGATTGTAGTTTTAATCTTACTGCATGGCCAGTAACATATATACATACCTGTTTTAACATGTTCATAATGCGTGGTTGCTTAAATAGTTCATTAGTTACATGTACAGCGTATAAAATTATGTGAATCAATCAATAAATGGAAGGTGCTTCTCATGAGAAACGTGATAGCTGATACCAAACTAAACATGAATGCAGATCGTGACTTGTTCATTTTCAGGGATTTTTTTTTTATAAAGAACTATTTGATCATAGGAGATTATCAACTCTTACATACTACAGTATTTCCTGTGGCATTAAGACAAGGCTAATATAGAGACTACAGCTAACTCAATTTGTTCTGTTTTACTTTAAGATTAACATATTTGCCGTAATTAGCACCCAGGGCGCTTAAACAATTGTAACACAGGTTGGTTGTAACACAGGGGTTAAAACAAATCATAAAAATTTTAAATGTTATCGGAACATCATTATTGTTATTGGGGAGTACACTTATTAGTGAATTGGAAGGTCTTCTGTGAAGAGCACAATTCGAGGCGGCTCCAAGTAAAATTTACAATACCTCCTTCTCTACAACTTGAAAGTTGTATAAAATGGCTTATACCACAAATACCTCAATATACATGTTGTACTGTAAAACTTTTAATTTGTATGTAATGGTTTCAATATTCCATCTTTGCACATTACAGAGTTAGCTCCCTTACGAGTAGGTATTATTTTGTTAACACAATTCATGTTGTTCTCTTTGAAAAGAATGATGAAATGTTGCATATATCCGCAAGGTCAGATAACTCTGTAAAATGCAAATAAAGAATTAACACATTATGACATGATAAATTGAGAATAATACTTGTCTATGCTACGACATTAAGTATAGCTGGTACAACAATCAACTAATGCCCCACTATACAGGTACACGCATGTGGGTGCTATTTCTCACTTCAAATTGGCAGACAAATTATTATACTAATTTGAACTACTTGTTAATCCAGTGCACAGTAAAAGAGAAAATCAGAATTTTTTTTAATTTAAAAACAATTAATGACTATTTCCGATGCTTGTATATTGTACATGTAGTATACAGATCCATGTATAAAAAGTAATTACGATATGGACTTTTTAAAAAATTTAAGTTAAAATGTCTTGTAATGATTTAAACAAACCATTCAATCCATCTCTTGTTGAATCATACACCTTTTCTGTTAATTAAAAAGATATTTTAGTTGTAATTATAATAGTTACAACAATCAAGAGGAATGGGAAATACTAGTTAATAATAAAACTTCAATGTCCTAAAATTGTGTTATCTCAGTATTTTGCTATGCACCCATTCAGTATCATGGGAAGATCAAGGACACCTTTTTATGAAGATCACAATTAAAGGTCGATGATATAGTACATTCGAAGTATAAAGAGTGATGGATACATATAGGATTTCAAACATTTAAAAACAACCAGGCTCATTTGAGGATGTTGTTAGGTTTAGAAGGTGGAGGAAAACACCAGAATACCCATTGAAAAATCACAGACCTTGTCAGTACCTGTCAACTGTTGGCCAATGGTCACGACCAGAGAGGTTGGGTTTGTGATGATATGTTTGGACACCTTATAACCACTCTGCCACCGCAGCCCCTCACATAAATAATTATGAAGTTTATACAGTAAAACACAATTGATGGTTATAATGTAGCACTTTTCAGTCCCCATCAATGTTCCTAAAAGTTATTTCTAGTTTATGTATGACGACCTTTGCTTATAACGAAGTGATTTCGTTGCCAGGTTTAGTAGAGGAGGAGGAACTAGTGTACTCATAGAAATACCACCTTGCGGTATTTGAACTCGAAACCTAGAGCTGGAGGATTTGTGATGATCAATATGTCCAAAACTATGGACCATGACCCCCACATATTCCAGTTATCATTTTGTAGTCTATACTGTTGTATAATACTATGGGGATATCATGTAACTTCTCTAATCTGTATACAATCATGGTAGGTTGACCTAGCTTTGACCTCTGACCATTTTATCAGGAAGACCCCGATATTTTTACATGTGATAGATAAACTGCATTATCATACCTGGTACTTCAACAAATACTTGTGGATAAGAATACTGATACAGTGGTTATAATGATTGTTGTTTCTGCAGAAATAGAAAATACATGTATCAGTTTTACTATTCTAAAGTGATGTGACAATCTTGACTAGGATGGTATATAGTACACTGCACCATTATTGATAAACCACAAACAATAGCAGAACATGGATTTCATCTATTTTTCAGTTCTGTGAAGGTATAGCAGGTAATATGTGAATCAAAATTTCGGTCACAAGAAAATTAAAGTGGCTTTAAATTTTCGCTATCAGGCCATATAAAGGTGTATTAATGATTCAATCATTTCTTAACATTTTGTGGATCAAATTTCCGCAATTATAGCATTATGTGATGCTAAATCGTGAAAATAATAAAAGCTGAGAGTGTATTTATGATTGTGATTTAATGTCAGCAAATACAGGAACAATTGAAAATATAACAATGACATAAGCAGCAGTGACATAAACAGTATGACATAAAATTGTATACCGTGGTGGCAACACTAGCCGATACTGAGGATTATAATATTATCTTAATTCTATACAAAGTTCTGTAGGATAAATAGAACCACCAGACCACTGTGATGGTCTCTAGGAGGGAATATCCACTGGACACAAGGATGATATCACTACTCTCCTTAATACTGCTATGTAAGTACAACTTATGTATGTTAACTTCCATTAGACAGACATCAAAATGACCATCCAATAAATCAATTGCTAATAGTACATTGTAGTTTAAATCTTCATCAGGGATAAGTTGACATATTTCATTTCCCAGAAACAGTTAAAACTTTCATTCTTAACTCTTGATATGTAGGAATATGTTACATAGATATCAAACTTTACTGTCAATTTAAATGAGTCAGAGTCATTTAAGGACTGCAGTAACCAAGGTATTCTGACATGCTACAACTACATACTATACATGGTTTTGCTCCCTTAAAGGCATCATTAACAACCATTGATAGCACTGTGCTGTGTTATACTTAAATTAGTGTGTGATACGTGTAGCATAGTGTATTCATAATGCAATGATGCAACAATGGGTCTCCAAAGATAAATCAATGCAGTGTACGTCTGAAACCAATGTGATTGGTGGTTTTTCTCTAGGTACTCTGGTTTTCCTACACCACCCTAAACCTGGAAAGTTATTAAAATGTTGCTCAGATCAAATTCACAACTATTAATTCTTTTTCTTATTTTAATAATCACCAGTTTCTCAATCTGCACACAAATAATTTCTATTAAAGATGCTCCACCGCCGACAGAGCATAAATGTTATTCACCATATGAACAATAATTGGTGTTTAATTGTGTATATATATGCCTAATTAACACAAAACATAAAATAATTTATTTTGCCTTTGGTGCATGTGCAATCATTACTTCATTCCATATAAGATATAGTGCCACGGAATTTTTTCGGGATGCAATTAATTATTTTTCATATTTTTAACTTGAAGTAAAATTAGAAGCTCAAACTTTTCAATGGTGGTAATGGTGTAAAGTAAGTAACTTTTGTAACTGAAGAAAATTACTAAATCGTCTGGTCCTGTTTTTGATAGTGAAAAAATACCATTTGTCAGCGGTGGAGCATCTTTAAATACTGATAACTGTCATTTAAAATGTTTTTCAAAGATAATATCACCGATAAACATGTAGTTTCATATTGATTGACTTACAGATGACATATGCAAGATTAGGAATATTTATATACGTGGTCTTTATAGCTATATCATAAATTTTTTCTTGCCAGGGAGAGTTTCACCATGTTCTGCTGGAGCCTATACATACCACACTGTGTATGACTATGGTCTGTAAGTTCATCCTTGAGAAATTTAATTCTTTTTTTGTTCAAAATAATCTCTACTACCCGGTATATATAATAAGTCATTGTCTCTTCTTCTTTATTTGTTTAAAAGGTACTTTTGCAATATTCCTGAATTACAAAATTATTGTACCTAGAAAAATAACTTTTGTGCGCAAAAAGTTTATCAATTTTGTTATTTTATTAAATGAACCACTCGATAGATATGAATTACTTTAACTGTAACACCAGTTCTAATATTGTGGTATTTGGCTGGAATCAATCAACTGAAACTAAAAATAAAAAAAGAAAAAATGGTAAGTTTGCGTTATCAAAGTTTGAGAGATAATTTTGGCAGTGTCTATATACTGTAAGGTTTTATGTTTCCAGCTCTACTGACCAGCTGTCCTGGATCGTTGTGGGATCCCTGACAGCGTTCGGGATTTTTGTGGTAGTGGTGATCTTTGTGTGTCGACAGTGTGGATGTTGTAGTTCCCCAGAGATAGCAGATCCTGGCACTTCAGACACAAGTCCCCTTCATATGCATGTAGCCGTCATTGACACACAGGGAATAGGTATCGTAAATATGATTACATGTACTTAAAATAAATTCTGTAAGCAGGAACACCCATTTGTATTGGTAAACAATATAGGATTTAGTGTGTAATCCTGATTAAAGTCTATGTAAATCTCAATTACGATCATATAATTGTATGCAACCTTAATATTTAAATTAATGTGAAAATAATTAATATGTAGAAAAATAAATTAAAAACAACGTTCCATTGAATTATGTAAACATTAAGTTAACTCCAGGTAACCCAATCAGAGTCTTTCTAGAGTCAAAAGTGCATTTATTTATGTCTCAATCTAGTTCATTCTACACATATTCATGGACTGTGATAATTCAAGTCCATTTCCTGATAAATTATTAAATTATTTAAATGATTACAGTGTTTCTTTAATTTTACTTCACATTAATTTATCTAATTCCTTCCAGGTGTTGTCCATCAGGTACCACTAGCCGACGAGTCCAATCTTCCTGGCCTACCTCCATATGTCCCTGACTATGACCCTAAACATTCAGTTCAGTCTTTACCTCCACCTTACACAGTTGAGGCTGAACCATGGTGAACCAGGTACTGGACCCTGGCAGAGGATGGACTTGTCCTTTCCACATGGTTTACCTTCAATTCTAAGCTAAAAGGAATCCTCAGGAGTGACAAGTAAATGAAACATTGTCAGTCCTCCTTTTAAGCAAAGTGAAAACTGATTCAGAGACGGAATGAACCTAGGAGGAGATGATGTGCTTAGTTAATTGTCAGTCAAATCATTGTACAAAGTCAAACCAAAGCAATGGAGAATGCATGATGTGTTTATAAGTTAGGTGTGAGCTACTTCTGTACCAAATCAACATCAAGCAATGTGATGAGCCTATGGGGATAATGAAATGGAACATGTTACAATCTGCAGTACAAATCTGAATCTTGTGTGTTATATTAAAACAGGGAGTTTTAATAATCTTGTCAAGATAATTCCATCAGATTGAGGATTATTTCTATGATCTCAGCTGAAAGACTCTTGGTATAGAGAGCATACATTGATTATACTACCTGGCAATTATTCCTGGCATCAGACTATTGTGACAACTGATTTCTAATCGGAGACATAGAGATTATTTATGCCTCTTGGTTGTTATATATGGCGATGATTCTGATTCGCAGTGACAGAAATGACATATGCTATTATAAATCTGAGATAAACGTCAGTGGTAAATATAGCAAATAGAGAGACTATGTAATACAGCTATTTGTATATCACCCTATGGAATAATTAACAAAAACAAAGTTTTCATGATTTGATATGTGTTATTTATTATATTATAAAAACAAATTGGAAAACAATGTAAATATTATTAGCACCAAACACAACATTCTCTCCTCTAATTCTACTTTATTTGAACATTTAAATGTCACATTGTATAAAAATTGGAGTTTTTTGTTCACATCAAGTGACATTGTGTCGGTTCACAACAAGTCTCATGCAGTAAAATTGTCTATGTACTTCAATGTCACATGACACTTGACATCGATATCAGATCACTTCTTTCAAATAGTAGGATGACTTTTGTTACATGACATTATCAGATCACTTTTGTCACATGACATTGACATCAGATCACTTTTGTCACATGACATTGACATCAGATCACTTTTGTCACATGACATTGACATCAGATCACTTTTGTCACATGACATTGACATCAGATCACTTTTGTCACATGACATTGACATCAGATCACTTTTGTCACATGACATTGACATCAGATCACTTTTGTCACATGACATTGACATCAGATCACTTTTGTCACATGATATTGACATCAGATCACTTTTGTCACATGACATTGACATCACATCACTTTTGTCACATGAAATTGACATCACATCACTTTTGTCACTTGACATCAGATCACTTCCGTTTCATCATATTTCTTCTTTTTCTTTTTCTTGGGCTCTCTGTTTCGTGGCCATGATTTCTCAAAGTCTTCAGCTTTGATAGCTTCTGGATCCTCGCATTTCTCTAAATGGCTCTGTGAGCTTGTCTGACAAGAAAATAGAATAAACAAATACAAATATCCGTATACATACACATATATATTAAAATACTGATATAACATGTATATCATATTTCAGTTTAACAAAAGTTGCACCATACAAATGACTAAATACCATGTGATGTAATACCTTGTGTAATGATTAAAGCAACAAATGAAAACTTCCCCATAAACCTTGTTAACCATGTGTTAGTTATGATGTTGAGTTTGACTGGTGTTGAATAAGAAGGTATGAATTGATTAACTATGTGATATAGTTACCTCTGTCTGAAGGTCGAACCTTGATTTCAGTTTGTCCTTGATCAGAAGACCCTTTGTAAGCAGTTTCCAGTTAGCTATCACCCGTTTTTCCTTTTTCTGAAATTACACCATCAAATTCATATTGTCATTCAAAGCACAGAATATCTTATTTTCCTTTGTCTGATTTTCATTTACGTTTCCAACAAATAACATTATATTCCATATCATATTCGCATATCACAGGAGTTATCTGCCCTTGCAGGTAGCTTTGGTTGTCGTACTATGTGTTAACGAGCACATTTTTTTATCAGGAAAAAGGGCTTGAAAGATGGAGACTGTCATTGATTCATGTGTGATTTGGAAACAATATTTGGTTGTCTAATTTTAGCTCATAAAGAGTTCTCAAATTCTCAATAAATGATTGTAATGACCTCTGCCTCTTTCTGACGCTGTATCTCTTGATCTTCATCCCAGGCAGTCAATAGAATGTCTTTGTGTTCCTCGCAAACAACGAATCCTTCCAGTCTACAACAATTCAAAGCAACAGCTGCCTCAGTCTTTACATACATTATACCACAGGCTTAAATTAAGGCCTCTATGATTTTATTACTTTACTTATTTATTTTTAAAAACTATCTACAATAAGCAATAACCATTCACCCCTGAAATCATATAATGAACTGGTCCAGCTTTAGTTTTAGAAGAGTTCAAACATGTTTTCAGGGGTGAATGAGTTAAGGTCTTCTCTAAATGTTTTTAGAGGTAGTGATTTACTTAATACTTTTAGTTTGTTCTAATTCTCTATTTATTTTAAGAGGGTTGCAAACAACCCTAGGGCCACATTAGTGACAAGACACACTCCTCGATTTTTAGTTTCTTTGAGTTTCTACAACTCAGAATTTCCAGGTCATTAGACTGAACCCAAAGCTTTCCTCATATGTTATGTACTTACATGGGGTGAGAGTAACCACAATGTGTATCCCATCCCATCATAGCAGGGACACAGTCTAAACCCATTTTCTTTGCAACTTTGTTTAATCCAGGAACTGAAATAAGTCAGAAAAGATAACAGGAGCTCCCTGCATTAAAACACAAAATTGCAGATATTTTATTCACGAATGCTTCAGTGAGCAGCAAATTTGGGAAAATATCATTCCTTTAAAATATTGGAACTGAAGAAATGTGATTTTTAAGGTGTTGTTGTACATATGGTGACCATCTTGGGTTAGATTTCCAATTAAAATTTAGCTCAATACCAGGTACATTTACTCACCTTTTAGATGTACTGTACCAGCAGGTAACATTGACGGCTTGAAGAGTTCAACATTCCCATACTCGTTCCTTGGAACCTTTCCCTAAAATTATATAAATTCCAAAAGTTTGAACAAGCACAGCAGATCTTGTCCATCGATTAGAATATCATTAAGTTGCAGCACCATAAAATTGTATTAACAAGTGATCATCAGTTAAGTTATTCCCTTTATAATGTATTTCAAGCTTTACCATTGTAAACTTATTGTGTTGGTTTTTTCATTTTTTCATCAGTTTTTGTGAATATTGGACAAGATATCAATTTGAAAGAAGACAGGAAGGTCAACTGGCCTCGATTTCTTGAAAAAAACTTAGGTCAAAAACTGACTTATGTCATTAATTTTCATATAACTTATAGAAGGAGAAAAACTTGAGTTTTGACTGAAATCTGCACTTTTTTTTCGGGAAATCGGGGCCAGATCACATTAAAACTAAAATTGTAAATATCACACAAATTGAATATAAACTACTGCTATCTAAGGGAGATAACTCACATCAACAGCTGGTGGTGGGATGTAAACCTCCGTCTGCCACTCTCCAAATAGTTCAAGGTCAAGGGCATCTGGATTCTCCTTTGGTTTATTCTGAAAAATTAAATGAATGAAATTAGTTGAATTCTTACATCATGTGTATTTATAAAATTAGTTAGCAGTGTGATCTGATTGAAATAAAGGCCACTGAATTTTGTAATAATTCAATAATAGATGGAACTTGGAACATTTCCAATATGGACGTTTGAACTTTTATTGAAGGTCAACTGTAGTTGATATACAGACAGTGTTTCTATACAATTTTGATCTTAAAAACAGGTTTAACTGTACAATATAAGTTTACTGAATATCATACATACATATAGTGAGCTCTAGATATGTAATAATCATCTGTTAGCAGGACAAGTAACAATCTCATCCTGATCTATTGTTTAAGCTGTAATATACACATTTTACAAAGCTCCATTTTGTCTTAATAAAGACAATAATATATTCGTTGATATGAAAAGCATTTAAGTTAACTATACCTAAATAAAGTTACTATAGTAAATCTAATTTTCATATCAACACTCACCCACTTAGGTCTGGATTTCACCATTTTGTAGGATTCCTCGCCAAGCTGTAAATAAAGCATTGTTTCCTTTAATCATATTTTATATACAGCTAATGATAGCACTGAACATCACCATACATTACTGAACATTACCAATTTTCCAAATGAACTATTCTTATAATTCTAACAAGAACTCGGTAGCCCTTCATCCCAGCATGCTGCAGGCCTAATATAAGTATCCTGGGCCTTTCAGTTATTGAGAAGAAGTCATTTTAGTGAAAAGTTTACGCACGGTGGATGGTGGGTGGTGCACAACGACGGACGGTGCATGATGACAATAGGTCATCCTGACCCTTCACCACTTGAAGAAAAAACAAGAGGCCCAGAGGGCCTGTATCGCTCACCTGGTTTTTTGTTAGTAATTATCACAAGACTCTGACAATTAGAAAAATAAGCAAAATTGACTCCCAAAGTTTAATTTTGAATCACAACCATACAATGATGCTATTGATACCATACAAATATGCTATCCAATACATAGGTTCAGAGACAAAGTAATTTATATGAAAGTAGTAGCCTAATTGACCTTTTTGACCTCACATCTATTGCCGTCTAAGGCCCCGGGGGTCAGCCCTATCATTTGTACAATTTCAAATCCCAAACCTATAAGGATGCTACCATTGCATTATAAGTGCTCTTCCATTCTTAGTTGAAGAGAAGAAGTCGTTTTTATGGAAATAGCTAAATTAACCCCTTTTGACCCCACCCTTCAGGCCCCCGGGGGGTCAGCCCCATCATTTGCAAAATTTTGAATTCAAACCCTATAAGGATGTAACCATTGCATTATGAGCGTAATCCCATGTTAAGTTGCAGAGAAAAAGTCATTTATATGGAAATTGACCACTTTTGACCCCGCCCTTCAGGCCCCCAGGGGTCAGCCCTATTATTTGCACAATTTGGAATCCCCACCCTATAACGATGCTACCATTGCTTATGGGTGCAATCAATTATAATTAAATCAAATATTTTATAAACATCAATTAGAACATGCATTTTGTCAGTGTAGCTATGGTATCTTCTTCTGGTCTATAGTGAAGCTAACTACTACCAGTATTAGCTGTTCAGAGAACATTGAACAAAATTACGTAAGACTTGAGTACTTACACGAACAGCTCTCCCTTCCTTTAGCCAGTTTTCTCTGGAATGTAACTGCAACCAGACACAGTATACATGTAATACCTTTTCTCATGGATTCCTAGAACTTACCTAAAGCATCTGATTCAGTACTGAAGTATTTACCCAAATTTAAATCAATTTTATAAAGCTTTTGATAAATAGAGGATCTTACATGAGTGGCTATGTGATATGAAATTTATCAAACGAGTTCAATAATTTGATATGCAACAAGCCTTTAGGCGAGTGGCATATCAAATTATTTAATGAGTTTGATAAATTTCTTATCATATAGTCACGATTGCAAGATTTTTCTTATCACATACCTTTTGATAATAGAAATATAAGAGATTTCGTTTCAATATAAAACAGTAGAAATCCGGCTTGGATGTGACGTTTCCTTCTACTGAGACAATCATGCGACGTCATATTTAGATTATAACATCAAAACTACCTGTGACGTCACAACAGTGTTATCGACAGTGTCATACGATATTTATGACATGGATAGATGGGCTAGTTATGTGATAAAAATGATTCATTTTTTAATATTTATAATATTCTAAGTAATAAAAGTGTACATAACATCTAAGGAATCAACTCAATAATCAGTTAAAAGTTTGTGAAAAATAATTTAACTATATGTACTATGTCTTCAATGACCAAATAATTACATAGTATCGGAAAAAGAACTACATCCATTTCTTTCATGTCTTCTGAAAATGCCACGGAACATGTGCAAGCAAGCAAAAGTCAGTTTGTTTTGAAGTCATATCTCTATCTCTTGAAGTGTATTGTATTCATTCATTTTATAATTATGTATCTTCTACTGCCAATATGATGATGCCCATTGAAACATTAATGAAACCCCTAGAAATATTGCCCTCACATTTAATGCATTCCAACACCACCCATCCCCAACCCCTCTAATGCCTTTGGCATTTCTTGGATTGAATACATTGTTATGGTTGTACATGTACATACCAAATTGAATGAAAAATACATTAAAATTCTAAAACATGGGATATCAGAATTTATCTAATAATTTGTAAGTTAGTAGTAACTGTACATTAAATTTCATCATTCTACCTACCACATGAACACAGTCTCGGGCATACACTGGCTCGCCCCTAATAAAGCCCAGTGGTACAGCAGAGTTAGGGTAGATAGCCTCAAACTTGAGCAGGTGACGCTTTAATGCATATCTGTTATGTGAGATAATGTTAAATCATTGGAAAAACATACGAAAAGTTCACTCTAATGGAAAAGAAGGAATCTTATTTTATAATTTAACATTAAAAGTGATACTTTTCTGTTAAGAAAAAGATATTAAGTCTCTCAAATGTAGATAGATTTCTGAAGAATACAAAAGAATTGTGGTATATAGGTACACCACATTATTGTTCTTACAACGGATGTCCTTTAAATGCTCCGACACTCGTTGGCATTGGACGTCTGATCAAGTTATCTGTAGAATACAACAGGGGTACATGAAGGAACCACATGGTGTGAAAAGGTTTTATAAGCTTTATAGATATTTCAAAATTAATTCAATTACTGGGTGTAGATTGACTTTAACATCTGCACTATTTATCTTTAACCACTGAACTATTACCGTAACCTTAAATGTGTAAGTCCTCTTGCTTTGCGTAGTCCATGTATACATTATACAATGAGTTAACCTATGAACTTTATCTCTGATGTGCATGTCCTGGTACTCTGCGTTCTAGGTATTGTCTATACACAGACTTTGACCTTGAAATATCTACCTTTAACCTCTGAACTCTTTACCTTTGATGTATGTATCCTCCCACTCCGTGGCCTCTGTATCAAAGTCTAGGTAAGAGGTGTATACCTTGTTTACCTTTATCCTCTGAACTCTTTACCTTTGATGTATGTGTCCTTCTGCTCCATGGCCTCTGTATCAAAGTCTAGGTAAGGGGTGTATACCTTGTTTACCTTTAACCTCTGAACTCTTTACCTTTGATGTATGTGTCCTTCTGCTCCGTGGCCTCTGTATCAAAGTCTGGGTAAGGGGTGTATACCTTGTTTACCTTTAAACTCTGAACTCTTTACCTTTGATGTATGTGTCCTCCCACTCTGTGGCCTCTGTATCAAAGTCTAGGCATAGGTATTTAGCACGCTGATAAGTCAAAGACCCACTATAGACTAATATATAGAGAATGGTAAGGAACTCCTCCGTGACGCAAAATTGGGTAATTTAGTTCAAAGTGTTGTAAAAAAATATCCAGACCAGATATTTCAACGGCTTTGGTCTAAATTGAAAGTTAAGATGTTACACTTCACGTTGATAACAAGAAATCCTACTGAACTTGTCTACTTTTTTCACAAACTGCCTCGAAACTTGAAAAATTGAC
Organism: Argopecten irradians; assembly: GCF_041381155.1. Lineage (NCBI taxonomy): Eukaryota > Metazoa > Mollusca > Bivalvia > Pectinida > Pectinidae > Argopecten > Argopecten irradians. Next base: position 32,527,404 of record NC_091145.1, on the reverse strand, counting down.
GAATTTCCGTTAGTCGGACACGATCGAGAACATTTTTGCAAACGAAAATGTCTATTGGCTACACTGAAAACACCGCAGCCTACAATAACAGGCTTTGACATAAACAAACAACAGGTGAAAACAAATGTATTTACTTGTTTGACGGTTCGTTTAAATCCCCCTCTCGTGGTCCTTATGTCGTATTTCAGTGTTAATAGTTATCCGGGTCAGGTTGACTGCCATTTTGCCACTATCTTGAAAGTTATGTATAGCCTAATCTTATTGGCTAAGCTAAAACCAACCGACCAATAATCTAGGTATGGGGTGTTTGAACTTGTTTACCTTTAACCTCTGAACTCCTTACCTTTGATGTCTGTGTCGTCTCACTCTGTGGATTCTATATCAGGGTCTAGGTATGGGGTGTTTGAACTTGTTTACCTTTAACCTCTGAACTCCTTACCTTTGATGTCTGTGTCATCCCACTCTGTGGATTCTATATCAGGGTCTAGGTATATATGGGGTGTTTGAACTTGTTTACCTTTAACCTCTGAACTCCTTACCTTTGATGTCTGTGTCATCCCACTCTGTGGATTCTATATCAGGGTCTAGGTATGGGGTGTTTGAACTTGTTTACCTTTAACCTCTGAACTCCTTACCTTTGATGTCTGTGTCATCCCACTCTGTGGATTCTATATCAGGGTCTAGGTATGGGGTGTTTGAACTTGTTTACCTTTAACCTCTGAACTCCTTACCTTTGATGTCTGTGTCGTCTCACTCTGTGGATTCTATATCAGGGTCTAGGTATGGGGTGTTTGAACTTGTTTACCTTTAACCTCTGAACTCCTTACCTTTGATGTCTGTGTCATCCCACTCTGTGGATTCTATATCAGGGTCTAGGTATGGGCTGTTTGAACTTGTTTACCTTTAACCTCTGTGTTCCATACCATTGATGGGCGTGTCCTCCTGCTCCTTGGTCTAGTTACGGGGTATATACTGTCTTAAAACTCTGAACATTTTGACCGTCAATGTGTGTTTCCTCCCCCTCTGTGACCTATATCAGACTCTAGGCATATGTTGGTGCTGACTTTGACCTGGAAACTACATATTTACCTTTAACCTCTGAACTCCTTAACTTCAATGTGTGTGTCCTCCCGCTGAGTGGCCTCTGTGTCAGGTTCTAGGTATGGGGTGTATACTGACTTTGACCTTATTTACCTTTAACCTCTGAACTCTTTACCTTTAATGTGTGTATCCTCTTGCTCCATAGCCTCTGTATCAGGGTCTAGGTATGGGGCGTATGTCTCCTCTATCCAATCAGGATCCACTCTCAGTTTACGAGTCTCTGTTAACCAGTTTGCTGCATACCGGGCTGTCACATCCTTTACATAGCCCTCTGATAAACCATATAATATATCAGTCATAGCCTCTCACAATGGGGTAAAATTTGATGTATATGTATGGTTAGTTATATCTAGCTTACACATGTACCCAGGAAAGAAGGACCTTATAAAGTTTAATACATGTAAATACTTACTATTGTTATAGCCAACGACATAGTGCACAGGTTGTGTGGCATGGCTTTCTATAGCATACGGTGCATTCAGTTCTCCTTTAACAAAGTTCACACCTAAAAAATTAAAATTCCACAATCCTGTGATATTATATGCTTCTAACAGAAATCATATCTCATTATGTCTGATACTGCCATCACATTACTGAGAAGTAATTAGGCATCTGATGATACCTTTAATTATTTACAATACCGTTATCTCTCCATCCTTGATACTCAAGTGGTTACTATCACAATAGTAATATCCATCCCTAAATTTTAATGTCAGCAAAACTAGGCATTTCAGGAAAACAACTTGACCAATCACAGGTTTACAAAAGAAGTCCTTTGAAAACTATGTGGAGAGCAACTTAAAAGCCATACATTCCAGTAAATGTAACATCTGTTTACACACATAGTGCCTTCAGTTTTGGCATGACATATAGTCTAGAATTGGATATAACAGCATCAATATTGACCTCTGTAGTACATCAAGGATTTTAACTCTTTTATATCTTACAATAATTGTTCATAACAGCATCATTTAGCCAAATAGTAAAACATCACCTGTCCTGAAAATAACCAGAAGGCATGAAAATCACAATATTAATTAGTTTGCTTCACGCTTTTTTCATTATTACTTTAAAAATAACTTCTCAGCTCTGACATGCAAAAATGCAACTGACAGCCTAAATCTATATTTTTTTTATATTCTTTTAAATTTTCTATACATACATATCCATTTGTGTTCCGTCTCCAGGTAAACCTCTGCCCATTGGTCACAACCTGTAACAGTAAAACAGTAGCCAATCAGAGGGCAACTAAACAGTAAAACACTAGCCAATCAAAAGGCCACTAAACAGTAGCCAATCAGAGAACACTAAACCTATTCCAACCAAACGTGCAAATAGCAATGTAGCCATCAGCCAATCAAGGCACAGTACCTACTGTATTCCAACCAATCAGAGAGCACTATATGTCGTCCTCCATTTCTAGAGAGATCTGCACAGATGAACCAATAAAGATAATGAGATTTGTCATCCTCTATATAAATCACAGGCCTTATCAGACGTGCCATGTTATGTTTCTTCCCTGAATTCTTTCCTACACTTAGTCTCATGATGCACATGTCCGCAAATATGGTACACCAATCTGAAACGCTGATACAAATCTGAGAAAATATGGATACTTTGGAAATTGCTGATCAATAACATTGAGTAAAATCCTTACCCACTCTGCTTGTGCCATTACTGGAAGTGTCAGAATCAGAGGACAGAACTTTCCTGTTGTTTTTCAAAGGTTTCTTTGTTTTCAGGGGACTTCTGAACTGTGTCAGACTAGGCTCAAAGTCACTGTTTATAATAGAGATTATCATATCTGTGAACTGATGTTCAGTTTGACACATTGTTTATCTTATTAGTAATTATCTTAAGGATAACAAATGATTAATGTATTTATAAGAGTAATTAATAAATGTTGCCATGTGCAGCTATTGATTCTGACCTGATTATAAGTTTTTAAAGCATTTTTTAAGAAAGAATTGTTATTTTGATATTCATTGCAATATGAGAAGCAATAAAATTTCCCTTCAACAGAAGACATCTCTGCATAATGATGAGACTTTATATGCAGTGGAATACCAATGTCTCTATTGAAGCATTAAATAGACAAAATGCTGCAGAGCAGAAAGTTATCTCCCTTACCTTTCATTTTCACTGCTCTGGGACTCTGTATCTTCAACCTTTACTTTCTGTGAATGTTTACTTTTTCTACTTTTCTGACTTTGTGTGGATTTCCTTTTTTCCCCTTGTTTCTTTGATTTACAATCCTCATTGTCACTCACGGGTATAAAACTGTCATCAGATTCCTCCTCACTTTCATCGCCACTTCCCTGATTGTAACTTGATGGTTTGACCTTGGAACCCCGGGTTCGCAAACGTCTATTTTTAACCTTATACTTTTCTAATCCCCCTTCTGAATCACATTTCTGATCTTCATCCTCTTTCTTAGCTTTGTTTTTACCTGTCAATTTCACAGCTTTTGTTTTGGAATCAGAGTTTTTGAAATATTTTGAGGTTTTGCTTTTTGCTGACTTTGCATCTTTTTTCTGTGGTACCTTTGTGGTTTGTGAACTGCTGTCTTTATCAATCTGAGTTTGTTTCGACTTTGAAGATTTTGTTGTACTGTTAGGTAATTTCCCTTTGGGAGACTTTTTTGTCTTTGCGTCATCCTGATAAAGTGTTAATACAAAATTTATTTCATTATCATTTATTAGTGATATACCTAATACTTACAGAGTTAGATCAACCCTCAGTCTCATTACCATGGGAACAGAGATCTGGTTACAATGTTACAGGTCATCATAGGAAACAGAAATACAGAGAAATTGTAAGCTACAGAAAACAACCAAACATCTGAGGATAGGGTAATAGCATTATTGCCCACATGAAATTTCACAACAAAGTTATGCTTGCTTAGTCAAAAAATTCTCACGATAGAAAATTAAAACAAGAGGCCCAGAGGGCCTGTATCGCTCACCTGGTTTGTAATGTCAAGTCATGTTCTGAATACAGGTTCATTGTTTCTTTTCTGAAGGAATTTGCATATTTACCTCTTATTTCCCTTTTGGGCCCTGCCCCTCCTGCCCCCGGGGGGTCAGAGCCAAAATTTATACAAGTTCTGTTCCCCTTCCCCAAGGATATTTGTGGCCAAATTTGGTTACAATCCATGCAGAACTCTAGGACAAGTAGTGACTAATAGGATTTACCTCTATTTCCCCTATTGGGCCTCGCCACTCCTGCCCCTGAGGGGTCAGAGCCAAAATTTATACAAGTTCTGTTCCCCTTCCCCCAAAGATGTTTGGTGCCAAATTTGGTTACAATCCATGCAGAACTCTATGACTAGTAGCAATTTATAGGATTTATCTCTATTTCCCCTATTGGGCTTCCCCCCTCCTGCCCCCGGGGGGTCAGAGCCAAAATTTATACAAGTTCTGTTCCCCTTCCCCCAAGGAAGTTTGTGGCCAAATTTGGTTACAATCCATGCAGAACTCTAGGACAAGTAGTGATTTATAGGATTTACCTCTAATTCCCCTATTGGGCCCAGCCCATCCAACCCCCGGGGGGTCAGAGCCAAAATTTATACAAACTCTGTTCCCCTTCTCCCAAGGATGTTTGTGGCCAAATTTGGTTATAATCCATGCAGAACTCTAGGACAAGTAGCGATTTATAGGATTTACTTCAAATTCCCCTATTGGGCCCTGCCCCTCCTGCCCTCCGGGGGTCTGAGCCAAAATTGATACAAGTTCTGTTCCCCTTCACCCAAGGATGTTTGAGGCCAAATTTGGTTATAATCCATCTCTCCCGTGAACTCTATGACTAGTAGCGATTTAAAGGAAATGTTGATGGACGGGCGGGCGGACGACAGACAACGGACGCCGCGCCATGACATAACCTCACCGGCCCTTCGGGCCAGGTGAGCTAAAAACTGCAATATTGACTTGATAATTGAACACTGGAATGAGTATGGATTGTAAACATTAAGTTGGAGGATGGCCAGTAAACCATATCCATGTGATGAAAATAATATTATGGTAAGTGTCAGGGAGCATTAGCAGAAATTAAAACACAGACTTTTCTGTCATATATTTCCTAATTGACCCTAGATCCCTACTGGCTTTGCCCTTATCTACTCAATATTAAGTTCCTATCACTTGATTTGCAGCTTTTCTGCTTCTGGAAACTCGTCCACCAAGGATTTGGAAGATTCCGGAAAACTAATAACTACCCTACTGCATATTGAGTTGACTGCATATTTCTGACTGACTAAATATACACATTGAAATCATTCCAAGCTTACAAAAATGTTAACATACTGAAACTTATTTCTGAACAGAAAGTGACAAGAAGTAAATATATACATATTGCTACAGCATACCTTGACTGGTTTGGCAGACACTGGCTGGAGAGACATTACAAGTCGTATGTCTAGGCCCAAACTTCTCAGTAGAATGACAAACAACTGTGACGGAAAATTGAACATACACAATATTAATACATAGTTAATATAATAACATCCACTTTACATTAAAATAAGAAACAACAATAAATTTTCTTTATAAATTCACCATCAATACTCAAATTACTCATTATAGCCCTATAAAGTAAATAATGTATTCAAGGACTTTGAGTAACCAGAAAAAAAGCTTTCACAGCTACGGTAAAAAAAAAGATTTTTGCAAATTTGCTTTACTGGATATGTTTTCTATATATGCAATATCTTGTCTACTGGTATACATGGAATATGTGGTTTTAACAGCATGGCTTGTACAAAGATCTATGAAATCCAAAATTGGTATTAATGAAGTCCAACCAAGTAATTAAAGCTAGGTAAGAACTCACCAGTACAAATTCTAGCATGTTGTTTGCTTTTTTCTCTTCAAAGTCATTTTGTAATGCACATTCCTGCAACAAAAATTACATCTGACAATGTCAGTAATTCACTTGAGTCTGCCATGAACTGGAAAAGTACTATAACAGCAGTCACATGTAGATAATGAATTATAAATACGGTATATGTGTATATCAGGATCAGTTAATTTTTTAGGACAGTTCTACACTTTGCACCAAATTTTTGAAAGTAAATAATTATTTTCTCATATTTACCATTTGTTCTGTCTCCGACTGGCCATCAGTGATTGAGATCAAAGACTTGAACCACTGGACCATTCTAGAGAGTGTTGCCATGGTTATGTTTTCGGGGCAACGGCTGCTGAACTCTTTCGGGGCGATGGAGATGGCCTGGGCTGTCAACTGAGGACAGTTACACAGATTGTTCAGGTACATACCTCTGACCAGCAGACACAGCAGATGAACCTGTAAAGGTCAAATGGAGTCAAAAGGTCATTTATTAGATACAACATTGCAAGGAAAACATATACATTCAAACATGTCTATAAAGACCACTCAATGGACAGAGAAGAAATGTTCTTTATTGCCAGGTGGTTTATATAAACGTGTTGAATATGTTGAAATTGGTCATTTGGGACTCTAGAAGTGGTCTTGATACAGAAGCTATCACTACAGCAGGTTTGTAACTTCCTTAAAGATGCTCCACCGTTGACAAATGGTATTTTTTCACTATCAAAAACAGGAGCAGACGTTTAAGTATTTTTCTTCAGTTACAAAAGTTACTTACTTTACACCATTACCAACATTGAAAAGTTTGAGCTTCTAATTTTACTTCAAGTTAAAAATATGAAAAATAATTAATTGCATCCCGAAAAAATTACGTTGCACTATATCCTTTATGGAATGAAGTACTGATTGCGCATGCACCAACGGCAAAATGAAGTATTTTATATTATTTTTTGTGCTAATTAGACATATATATACACGATGATACACCAATAATTGTTCAAGTAATGAAAATCATTTATTATTTGTCAGCGGTGGAGCATCTTTAAAAAAGACATTTTAATCTATTTGACACTTCTCTGTATGCCATTTTTGATGTGGATACTGTAAAACGATTAGTGATGGGGCCACAAGTTACCACTTCCTGTTCATGGGATTCTAATTATATATAATAACTTACACTTACCAAATTATCATATCAACATTACTAAAGCCCACATAATTACCTTATGTATATCCTCCCTCACACCCTTTTGAAATCTGTTAATTTGACGCTGTACATATTGTTTCCAGTCAAACTGTTTCTTTTTCCTGAATAAATAACAAACAGCAAAATAAAGATGCTTCACTCCTTACCACAATCATCTGTTACTCATATAATACTTCATGACACATAAAACAAATATATTATCATAACTGAGAAATTTTCATGTTTAAAATGACAATACTTATTGAAGTGCAAGGCAACAACTTTACCTCTTTTTGAACAGTTCAGGGGCGTCTATTGTGATTTCTACACCTTCTTCTGGTAGACGGTTCTTCTTTGGAGACTGATGATCTGCAGGACAAAACACAATATTATTGATCAACATGTAAGCAGATAACAAAATTAAGAAGGTATCTGAAAACATATAAAGTTTCCTTGATTTAGACATGTATATCAGACAAAAATGACCCGCCACCTTATAAATATTGGAACATGGAATGATGGGGCAGGACAGATAAAATGATCTGTTCCTTCTCTCCCATTTTTACATTAATCTAGATCTAATATTATTTTGTGTCAGTATATTATTATGTTGATACATGTACTTGAGTGTGAGTAAACTCAATAATGAAACTGACATTCTATGACTAAGTTTACCTTTGACATCCTCCCATCCTTCATCCTCACTGCTCTCCATCAAACTTTCTTGGTCTGACATGTCCACCGACCCGGATGGCCCAACTTCAGAGTTTTCTCCCTTTTTCACTCCCTCCATCAACATCAAAACCGAGGCCACATCAGATTCATCCAAATGTTTGAAGGGATTTTTTCTAACTTCCATTTTGACTTTGTCTGTGTCCTTCTGTTGTCTTTCTGTAACATCTTCATTCTTTTCCTGATCGGGAATTGTTTTCTTGTTTTTGCCACTCTTTACTGATTTCCTTGGCTTTCCTCTGGTTGTTGTTGTAGCTTTACTTTTCTTTTCATTTGGTTCAACTTTAACATTCTTCTTTGAATCACCCTTTCTTTTTCTACTAGATCTTGATTTATTTGTAGCATTTGATGCCTCAAAATCCTCATCTGATGACAACACTGTGCTTTCTTGTACTAGCAAAGCCTTTGGTGTGCTTAAAGTATCTTTTTCAGTCTTAATGGATTTTGATTCTCCTGAGGTTTTGTCCACATTGATGCTACCATTTGTCAAATTAGCATTACACACTATTGAGCAGGATGACAACTTTTTACTCTCCTCTTCCAACTCACTTTCATCACTACTACAAGAACTCATATAGTCAATATCAAAGCCCGACATATTCTGTATGTTATTGTTTTCACTTTGAACACGCCCTAAAGGATTTGAATATGCTAGCACCGAAATGTTATCTTCACATTGACTCACTGTCTTTCCAGGCTCTGAATCATTACATATCTCATCCTGTTCATCTTTTATTTCACACTTCATCTGTTGTGGTTCCTCTACCTGTAACTTTACTTTGCCTCTTGTTTTATTTTTCAAATTTTCTTGATTTTTTCTTGGCCTCCTTAATTTTTCAGATTTATCTTGCAATTTGGAATCTGCTTTAATTTTACCTGAGTTATTCACAATAGAACCATCATCTTGAGAAACAACAGGATGTTTAACTGTGTTTTCTTTCTATTTTCGTTTTGATTTTGAACACCTTGTATTTTTGGCAAGATTTTCTGTCTGTTCTTCCTTAGTAATACCACTATCAGGGCTACTTCTACACTGCCGTTTCCTTCTAACATTATCATCAATTTCTGTTGCTTGTGCTTTTTCTTCTTTGAAAGTTGCTGATTTGCGCTTAGGTGCCATTTTCTACTTGCATTGGTGGGCCTTAAGTATGACGTTGCCTCCTGAAATTGGCCAATTAAATTAGTTATGTTCATACTTTTTAGGAAATGTTGGTTATGCAATAACATAAAACAGATTAGCTATGACAGACAACAATTATACAATGGAATACATGTATCTAAGTACAGTGGAACTTGGTTGATACAAACTCGGATAATTTGACGACCCGAATTAATACAAAGTACTTTGCTGGTGCCGGCCTAGTCTGTTAAAACTGACCATAATCGCAGGCTCAAAATTCTGACTGAACGCCTGTTTATGGTCAGCTACCTACTGCTCTTAAAAAGCCGGGGATTGTAGTACAAATCTGGCGACAGCAACTATGGGACTTCTGTAGGTTTAATTGGGGTCAGAAAGGTATTGACAGTTAAAAGAAAACATTTGGCACTCACTTTAATACATGTCACATCCCAAATCATCACATAAATGATGCTATGTCCCTAGTTATGGTCGAGACGTCCTAGAATCAATGTTTGGGTAGCCATCTTTGAAGACTGAAAGTTAATTTTAACACCCAATCAGACAGCTGGGATCGATTTCCGGTGAAATTTGACGATTCTAATTGGCTGTTAAAATTAAATTTTGGTCTTCAAAGATGGCTACCGAAACACTGATTCTTGGACGTCTCCAACATAACTAGGGACATAGCATCGTTAATGTGATGAATTGGGATGTGACATGTATTAAAGTGAGTGCCAAAAGTTTTCCTTTAACTTTAAAGGCATATTTGACCCCAAACCAACATGTAGAATTCCCATAATTGCTGTCGCCAGATTTGTACTACAATCCCCGGCTTTTTAATAGCAGTAGGTAGCTGACCATAAACAGGCGTTCAGTCAGAATTTTGAGCCTGCGATTATGGTCAGTTTTAGCGGACTAGTGCCGGCCGAATAGCATTTTTATCTTTGTTTAAAAATCCCAGAAAATTTGAATTCGGAAAACACGAAAACATTGGATAATACGAAGTAACTTTTTTGGTCCTAGTTCACCGAAAATGCTGATTTATTTTTCATAAAGCTGCCATAAAATGGCATTTCAAAAGCCCTTTCCAACTACAAAAACATGGGGAAAACTGTTTAATGTTTAGCAATTAACGGTAACCTAAGTTACAGTGTATCTAAAGCTGCAATACCATGTACAATACTTACATATATATATATATATAGACACGACGTAATGCTATACCTCTAATATTGTTGGAGTACAGAGTATACAGGAACATCAATCAGATGGTGCAAGACACATGACAGACATGAAAAAGCACTACTTCAAATTGTTTTTATAACTAGTTATCATTATATTTATAGGAGTGTTTTTGTAAATTCTTTGTAGATCTAAACAGAAATCAAACTCATGTGGCTTCCATAAATCTAACAGATTACAGGTATTATACAGTCAGTATAGTACAAGAATGACATTGGAAAGCGAAATTGTTCTATTATCTGAATGACGGGTATACTAGCACTGCGGTAGACGATTGGACTACTAGCCTAGTCCCCGGGTAGATTTAACCACAGGGGCCCGTTACTACTGTTTATATTATAATATATATTTTCAGTCACTGGGTACGTTATATCCTTAACGTACCCAGTGACTGAAAATATATATTATAATATAAACAGTAACGTCATGTTACCCAAATTGGCACGCTACCCAAAATGGCACACTTTTTGATAATATTGTTCCGTTTTAAATTCACTTTGGAAATTTTCTTTCAGCTGTTGCTATAATTATTCCCTGATCATCATGAAATACTTTAATGGTGATATTTCCACATGACCATAGCTAGGAGGGATTTTGTTCAGCTATAAACTTAAGAAAATACCTAAAATCAAGTGTTACGGTAAATATTGCCCCGTGCGATGACTCTAGTTTTCCACTTTTTGCTCATTAGTCTGCTCTAAAAAGTGTGGAAATGGTATAAACTATGTCTAGAACACAAATTTAATCAATTTAGTTGTCAGTTACTTGGTAGTTTCATAGTTCAGAGCTGTTTTAGCCTCAGTAAATGTTGATTTTCTAGTATGAAGATTTTTCATCTGCGATAATGTGCGCATGCGAAATGAAACAAAGGTGCGCTCGAATAGCACTTATACATCCAAGAGTTACTTCCCTTATGCCATTTATATGTTTATTTAACAGTAAAACACACACAAAGCTTAAAAGGGCAAAATATGCTTAAATATTATCGTAAAAATTATGTAAGAAAGGTAAGTGATAACCATAAAGATGAAATTTTACCTGCGTAATGACTGCATTGATTTTCACGTAAATCATCCAAATAATACATATGGAGAAAAGTGTTCAATGGCATTAATTGTTGATTTTTGTATTGTAGTTTCAATATAAGTCAAATCATATTTGAAATATTCCGATATTTCCTATGCTCACTGTTTTTACCTGGGTGTGCCAATCTGGGTACCCGCACCTGGTTTCCAAGGATGCTATTTATGGAAACACGTGCAGAAAGAATTCCAAACATAAACCAACAGACAGATGATAGGCTCTATTTGTAAGATTGATACAAAAATTGGAATTATATTGCAATCTGAAAAATAGATGCTTGAAAATAAGAAAAATGTGTGCCAATCTGGGTTACATGACGTTAGTAACGGGCCCCTGTGATTTAACTCTGGCATTTAATAATTAGGTAACAAGGCGATAGACTGCATGTTCGTAACATGTTTTTGAAGTATCTACACCGGGACAGGCAAGCATGCATTTTGTAAATGGTCAAATGTTCAATTTAGATACAAAGATTCAATTTTATCGACTTAATTATGCTAGATTAACTTACAATCACTCGTATCGTTTAGGTCATTTCAGCAACAGTTTTCCCGCAAAATCCACATGGCTGATGTTTACGTAAAGAGTGTATACAATCTCTAACAAACATTTATTTTGTGTGCTTGTGGTAAAATAATGACAGCAAATGTTTAATATGCTAAATTATTTCATTTATAAAATTTTATTTTTTATTTTTGATTGAATAATTGCTGTTCTTAATCTGAAACGCCGATATAAATTTGGTTTAGAGATTAAAGCACTGGACAGACTTTCCCTTCACGGGTCTTAAGCAGTAACACTCTCATTCGGTCGCTCTCGTTCGATATATGGGGTCCATCGGTTTTGGGTCTGCTGTCTACCAACATAATCTTCCTCATAAATCTTTGATAAAAAGGTAAGCATATGCACACTGAATCAATAAACTGAAATATCTAATCATTAGGCCTATAAGATGACAATTTTGTCATTCCTTCTCCTATATGACACTTAACAGTTTTTCATTTCACACATTCAGGTGCGTGACATCCCAGAAATTGTACCAGTTTTGAAGTATGGACGCCGGTAAAAGCAACAATCGCGCAAATCTGTGTCACATTTGTAGGATTCTTGTGATATTGACATCATTATCACCTATCATATAACTATAACCTTTGACATCTTTAAAAATATCAGTAACCTGTATATTCTTTTTTCTCACAGGACTTCAAATCACGTTTTGTTGACATCCCTTTTTGGCCAGTGTGTGCAGTCGTACACAGTTCACAAATACAATAGCCCTCGTTGTTAGTTAACGGTGGCTGTGACAGACAGAGGAGGTATTTTTCCTGTACACGTGTGATAATATATAAACTGCTGTGAGTCGAAAAAAGACAAGTGGAGCAAGATGTGTTTTAAAGTGAAATGTGACAAGTGTAAAAAATACACATGGTCAGGTAAGTTTAGTTCTAACAGTCTTATCAGTTGATAAATACATAAATAGCAATTTTCTTGTTTCTATTTCATATTATTTAGATGTAGCTAGGTCTCTTATCATTTGAACTTTATAATCTGCCTACAGTTGCTGCTACAAGCGTTAGAGGAAGTTGTTTTCATGTTTAGATTTTAATTTGACTATTTTTGCAGATTTTCAAATTCATTTTTTTTTCGTTTAAAGCTATAACTGAAGCCCATTCGTTTAGGGTTAGTCTCTACACTACAGAACACCTTCAACCATTATATATAGAAATCTATATTCATGTAAAATTTCAAACTTCAACTAAATCTCAAGATATTTAAGATACATGTACTTTTAAGTGACTTCTTGTCATTGGTTCAGATGACCTTATACGTTATTAGAACTGTAGGCTAGTATTAAATTTAATACACAGTATAACAGTTAGGGCTTCAAAGTATGTCCAAATAATTTAATTAATTGCATTGACCTGATCTGTTCAAAGCCACAGGGTTCAAATAAGCTATATGTAACAATTTCCTGTTAATATTTTAATTTTTTTTTGATAGGAGCGAAAAGGTGCACTATATTCTTCGACCCCAGTCATGATCAGTTGCTTTCCAACAGTTACACTATGACTATAAAATAGAAAACAAAAATCAAAAAAACTCACAAGTTAAATGATATCAGTTTAGTCTACTGTTTAAGATGGAACTGTTGATTTTAACTTTTACAAAAAAGTGAATTTGAAGCTTGATCAATATGACATGTATTTTCATCCTTTATATCTTAATTAAGCCATGCATTAAAGGGCTGACTTGAGTGTCAATACATGTATACTCGTATTTCTTTTGATTTTCTATATAACTAGCTATATATTTGGCTAGTGTCTATAAAATTTGATTAAATTGCATTAGAAATCATATATTGGTCTTTTTAGATAAATTAAAATTACCTTCTGAAAAAAGGGGCCGCGGTGGCCGAGTGGTTAAGATGTCCCGACATATTGCCACAAGCCCTCCACCTCTGGGATGCGGGTTCAAATCCCATGTGGGGCAGTTGCCAGGTACTGACGGCTGGTCGGTGGATTTTCTCCGGGTACTCCGGCTTTCCTCCACCAACAAACCTGGCACGTCCTTACATGACCCTGGCTGTTAATAGGACGTAAAAAATAAATAAACCAAAACCTTCTGAAATTGCAACTTTACTGTAGTGTATAGATAAACCCCCTTTATAATTGAATTTACAACCCCAAGGCTAATGGAATTGCTAGATCTTGTTCACTTCAATATTGCTTTGAATATTGGTATCTATAGAGGCAAAGGTCAAATTATTTGCACATTGTGGTTGTAACAATAGGAATTATTTGACATTTATAGACAAGGTCATGACATGTGTACATATATATTTATGTGCTAATTACTGTCCTTCAAATTAGTTTGACTATCATTCACAATCAGTCTTGTCTCTTTGTGTTCAGCCTACTTTGATTCTGTGTTTATCCATCTGTTTCATAGATTGTTGGAATAGTCACGTTCGCAATGTTGGTATACATGTACACTTAGTACATGTTACTGTGTATCATACATAGACGTATGTACATTGTTTACACAATAGCTAACTATCTAGATCTCTATGTACTTTGTCAGGTATATCAGATATATAAATATTTTCAATAATTTTGTTATGTGCCACTGCTGACTACACACCGTGATTTCATTTAAGCATTAAACTTTCTATGGAATCTATGGTCTATAAATAGTTAAGTTGCAGACAATCTTCATGATGCGAGTGAGAAGGTTGTAAAGGCTGATCTGGCATCTTTATAGACCATAGCATAGAATCCATAGGAAGATAGTTTAATGCTTGTATATTTAAATTATTTACTTTCTTTTTTTTTTTGGGGGGGGGGGGGGGGGTTGGCAGAGTGGTTAAGATGTCTTGACATATTACCACAAGCCATCAACCTCTGGGTTGTAAGTTCGAATCCCACGTGGGGCAGTTGCCAGGTACTGACTGCAGGTTGGTGGTTTTTCTCTGGGTACTCTGGCTTTCCTCCACCAATAAACATGGCAGGTACTTACATGACCCTGGCTGTTAATAGGACGTTAAACCCACTTATTTTGGGGGTCTCTGCATTAAAATTGTTTTAGTAAGACAAAAAAAAAATGTTTATAATCAACAATACACTGTACTCCACAAAATGGAACAACCATTTTGACAGTCATCATTAAATATTTTGATTTGACAGGCGTATTTTAAAGTTTTTAAAGGCCCACTACCTTTCCGAAACGGCTTTTGTTTTTTTTTTAAATGTGAATGTAAAACAAGATCGATAATTATGTCAAAAAGTTATTAACTTACCATTAATGCTACACTTATCATCATCTCCTGATAAATTTACATCTTTGTTTATGTTTGATGGATCATAGCTGTGGATCACAAAGGCACTGTTGCCTAAAGCTTTATTGATATATATATTGCTGAATAAAACATTATTTTGACGTTAACTCATTCACCCCTAAAATTTCATAATGGACTGGTCTAATCTTTGATTCAGAAAAGCCTAAAGGCGTCTTCAGGGGTGAATGAATTAAATATTGAAAAAATTATCCCTCTTCCTAGTGACTTTTTCAAGTGGTTAATTCAACTTGATTGCAATTTAAATATCTTACAGGATGTGGCAAGCATGTTGAGACGGTGCTGGCAGATGTACCTGATGAAGAGAGATGTAAATGTCCACGAAATAAAGACAAAAAGTGTGTGATTATTTGATTGGTGCATGATGTTTTAGGTTGGTGTTAACTGCTTTTTAAGTATTTTAACTTGTTTAGGTCACCTGACCATTGGTCATGGTAACCTATTGCGATAGTCTTTTGTCTGTCGTCGTGCATTGTTGTACGTCATGTGTCGTGCGACATTCATTCATATATTTTCCTTGAGAACACAATAACTTGAGTAAATATGCACCGAGCTTAATGAAACTTTTTAGGTCATCTGTCCTGAAGTGTCAGGATAACCTATATAGCTATAGTCATGCACCGACCATCATCGTCCGCTGTGCACCGTATGTAAACTTTCCATTCAAATGACTTCTTCTCATTAACCGTAAGGCCTAAATTACTCATATTTGGCTTGTAGCATACTAGCATGGAGGGCTACCAAAGTTGTGAAAATGAATGACTTCGACCTTTCAAGGTCACAGGGGTCATATAGGTTAAAATATTTGAACGACTTCTTCTAACTAATCGAAAGGTCCAGGGTACTCATATTTGGCCTGTGGTATGCTGGGATGAAGGGCTGCCATATTTGGGAAAATGAATGACCTTGACTTACTTTCAAGGTAACAGGGGTCAAATAGGCTAGCATCTTTGAACGACTTCCTCTAATTATAACTGACCAAAAGGTCCAGGGTACTCATATATTAAGCCTGTGGCATGCTGGGATGAAGGGTTACCAAAGTTGTTAAAATTAATGACCTTGACCTCCTTTCAAGGTCACAGGGGCCAGTTAGCTAAAATCTTGAATTTTGAACTTCTTCTCAAGTTCTACCAGTGTGATTTATCTGATACAGGAAATGATCCTGACATGGTTCCAACCATTGTTGTTATATTCTTATGTTGATCCTAAATTCAAGATGGCGACCACACCAGCCAGCTTGAAAATATATTTTGAACTTATTCTCAAGTTCTACCAGTGCAATTTTGCTGAAACTTGCCTGAAATGATACTGACATTTCCCAACAAAGAGTTGTAATTGACTGGTTGATCTGAAAACTAAGATGACCACCATCGCGATATATCACCGCCATCTTGAAAACACATTTCAAACTTCTTCTCAAGTTCTACGGGTGTGATTTAGCTGAAACTTGCATAAAATAATCCATACATGATCCCGACCAAGTGTTTTTATTTTTTGGGTAAATCTTGAATTTAAGAAAACACATTTTGAACTTCTTAAGTTCTAACGGTGCAATTTGGCTGAAACTTGCCTGGAATGACAAAGATATGATCTTGACAAAGTGTTGTTACATCTCTGGTTGATCCCAAATCGAAGATGGCTAACATGACATCATATTTATTATTAATTTCCTATACCGCTCTTGCCAAGGTAGTCAGATGACTTTTAAGGCTCTTGGGCCTCTTGTTATGTAGACTTACATTGGAAAGGTTTTGGATGAGTTCGAAAATCAGCTTGATTTGACAGTAATTTACGGAGTTATTGCCTTTTGCTCTAATAATTTTTGTTGGACCTTGTAAACACGATAACTTAAAGGGACAATTCACTCAGGCTAATTCTTTTACATAACCAAGAAGCAAAATATGGCATAAATGTATTGTTCTACATTTCTTATGAAACATATAACATAAGATATTGACAAATTCCACGTCATTATTTAGTATTTTAATTGATACCGTTGTAATTACAAATCGTTGATCAATACGATTAAGCAGGTACAATATGTACGCTTTACCCATACCCGAGCCAAAGTCACGCACGTTAAACAAATGAACTACATAACTACTGTGGAGGTGATATAATGATTTTTTAGACAAAACAATTCACCTAATAAGGTAAACACACTTCTGTCAGAACGATTTGAGCAGTTCTAGACAAAAGTACCATTACTCTACGAGCAAGGGACTGGGTTCGGCATACAAGATATTCGACCACAATGTGTAATGGCGGACAGCGAGTGAGTTTGAACATTTCACATGCATTTCACCACCATGGGATTTTCTGACATATCACAGTAAAACCGACTGATCTAATTTCCATTAGAACTGGGGGTTTTCCGATATATATACAAATTTTAATGTTCTCGTAGAATGAATTGTCCCTTTAAGTAAATATAAACGGAGCTTAATGAAACTTACATTTTGGATGTTGACTAACATTGGAAAGATCTCCGATGAGTTTGAAAATTAGCATGATTTGATGGTTATTTATGAAGTTATTGCTCTTTGCACTAATAATTATTACAAGACATTTTGAATATGATAACATGAGTAAATATGCAACAAGCAAAATGAAATTTAGTAAATATGAATTGAGCTTAAAGAACCAATTTTTTGTAGACTAACATAAGAATTATTTTGGATGAGTTTGAAAACAGGGAAGAAAATCATCTTGATTCGACAGTAATTTATGGAGTTATGCCCTTTACACTAATAATTATATTGGACATTGTGAACGCGATAACTTAAGTAAAGATGCACTCAGATCAGCTTCATGAAACTTTGTATTTAGACTAAAATTGGAAAGATCTTGGATAAGTTTGAAAATTGGCCTGATTCGACTGTAATTGAAGGAGTAATTGCCGGCGTAATTGCCCTTTGCACTAATAATTATGATTGAACCTTGGGAAAACAATAACTTGAGAAAATATGCACCCAGTTTTAAACTCTGTATGTAGACTGACATTGGATAGATCTCGGATGAGTTCGGAAATCAGCTTGATCCTACTCTAACTTAATTACAATGTATGTAGTTATTGCCCTTTGCAATAATAATTATTAAACCTTTTGAACATGATAATTTGAGTTATTATGCACCAAGCTTAATGATACTTTATATGTAAACCTATTAGATTTTTGTTTCTATTTTGTGAACAAAAGACATCAGTTGGCTAGTAAATGACACAACTAATTTGTATCCAATATCAGGTGACCGTTAAGGCCCATGGGCCTGTTGTTTGTGTTTTACAATACTAACATATTTGTAGCTTGGTTTTTGCATTAATTATTTTCATTAATTATTTCTTTCATTTAAAGTTATGGTACACACCTTTTAACGTTTTTGTTTTCTAATTTACATACTGGTAATCAAATGAGTTTGATCATTTTGTGCATGCAGTCTCAAAAGTTATTAAAATTAAAGGTAATACTACAATTATCACTACTTCCTACACGATTCTTAATAAATCTGTTAAATGTTTATTTCTAAAACATGTGGTAACATGTGCGTCTTATGTATCCTGGGCGTTATCCTAATTATACTGCACATTAGTTTACTATCACTTCGCAAGACGGCAATATACAGTTGTTGACAAGGGTTGAGGGCAACATATGATTTGTTGAACCCGAAGACAAACTGTTGCCCGAGGCCGAAGGCCTCGGGCAACAGCTTGTGTGAGGGTCCGACAAATCATCTGTTTCCCAAAAACCCAGTCGATAACTGTTTTGTTATACCCGTTGACTCAAAACAATCCATTGACGTCACGAATTGTAGGTGTGACGTCACTCCGGTCCAACAATACATTTTAACAGTCGATTTTAACTGTTCTTTGGACCGCTCGACGGAACAGTTCATTTATTGGCATTTTTGGCAATAGAGTTTATAACTTTATATAGGAACTATTTTATAGGGGTATAACAATATAATATGCAGTGCTCAAGTTAAGATGCCTACATAGGTAAAATACCCATTTAAAACCTGTCACTTACCCATGAAAATTGTATGAACATGTACAAACTAATTAGTATGAGCACATACATCCAGAAATATTATCAGAAGAAATATTCAGAGGAATTCCAGTTATTTTTAAGAGTCTACATCAACTTAATTCAGATAGATATTTTCACAATTGCTAGCTTATCAATCAGGATGTATCATTGATTGCTTTACAGTATACCCACATAACTTTTATCAAAATGTCTCTGTTAAGTTTTGGGTTTGCAGAGAAGATGGAGTTGTACCCCTCTCTTTCAAATTTGCAAGTACAATTACCCATCCCTCAAAACGCAAAAAATGTTCTGGAGCACTGAATATGATTTCAAATTATCTTCTCAGTTTCATATTGATGAGAATTGTGATTTTAGTAATATCTGTTAATCTTAGATATCTAAGATAAAAAAAAAAGGTAAAAAAAAAAAAAAAAACTGGAATACAAACATTTTGCATTACAAGAAACTATATAGACAAATGTTCCCTTTCTTTCGTCGTCTGACCAACTTTACATTTCTATGTTTATGTTTTAGTATACTGATTTTAATTTATTGTTTACACAGGTGAGATTTACCGTTTAGACAGATGATGGAGCACTCAGTCTGACTCAGCAAGAATTATCAACACTCTAAGTACAGAATCTCAAATCCAGTCATCACAAAACTGTGCCATGCGATATTTTATCTTTGTTCATATATTTGTTACTTATGTGTACATGTTTTGTTTTAAAATGTATAAGGTGATATTGTAGCTACTGTTGTAACAGGAAAAGACATTACTTTCTGATTGTAAGGGAAAATTCACAGAAGGTAATATCTTTTCCACTACACAGTAGCTTTAAAAGTAGTGATAAACTGATATTGTAAATGATGAATACGAGAAAAAGAGAAAAATGAAAAAGTATCAAATCAAGTGAGTTAGAATATGGATTGACATATGTAAGTGTTACTCTTTGAACATGTGTACAGGCATAAATTGTTGTGCAGTCATGTAGTTTTTCAAAACAAGAAGTTCTAAATTCAAAATTTTGGTAGCACTTATAATTTTCTGCTGTTATTAAACAATTTTCTAGTTCCTATTATCATCTTTTCTTGCTGCCCACAGTTATATACCCTAGGGAAAAGTTTTTTTGACAAAATCAAAAACACAATCAAACTGTTATTCAAACTTTATAAAAATCTTATGTCATTTAAAAGTGATACTTAAGCTCCATTGCTGAGCACATAACTTTTTTTTTTCATTAAATTTAATGAACCACAATTTCATGTGATTTTATTTTTGAATGTGCCTTGGAAGTAGAGATGTCTATAGGTGACTATAAAACAATTAAGCCAGTAATTTTTTGCAAACATAGAATTGGTATGATGTGGATTTTTAAAATACATTTGTATTAGATATTAGTTAAGATTTTTCATTCTAAATTTCCAATTAATTGATGATTTACATCATCTTATTTTCTTGTGAGAATAGATTTAGAATGCTTGAAATTTAATTTACTCATATTGTAAAGGATTATTAACTTATTCAGTTAAACTAATTAAATTGCACATACTGATGTGTTGCTGGAAATAAAAATGTAAAAAATTAAAAAGTATCATCTGCACAATAAATATTTTAAGCTAAATGACAAAAAATGTGAAATGAAATTTCTGTGAGGATAGATTGGTAAGGAAACATGAGATGAATTTCCTTAGAAAATGTTTGTTTACACTTGTGTTACAGTGTTAATTATACAGTTTATGAAATGATTTTTGCTGTCATTTCAGCACTCCTGAAAATTTTAATTACTGATATAATAATTGTTGGTCTGGTTTATAAAAGCCTGTTTTGTTTTAACATATTGTTAGTATGTGTTAAACCATTGAAATATAAAACATTGACTTGGTGCATTTATTTTTTAAAGTTGTAATTAGTCAGGGTAATGATGTAAGTAGATACAGTTTGAACTAATATAGAAGTTCATACAACTAGTCAAATACATGTAATGTACTTACCATAGTATTCTGTCTTTGCATATTACAGAGTTAGCTCCCTTGCGGGTATGTATATTCATTGTGACGTCATTGTTTTGTGAGAACAACTCACATTGTTTTCTCTGAAAATTATGACATTATGACGTTACACTCACTAACACATGACATCACAATCAATACCTACCTGCAAGTGAAGATAACTCTGTAATATGCTAATGCAGAATTGGTATATAATATAGATACATAGTAGTCAAACTATTATTAACAAATTCTTTATTTTATATAAAAAAAAGAGATATCGTTTCACTGGGGATATATTTTCTAGTATAGGGATATTTAGAGTTGAGAATAAAAACAAATGATATGGTATACTCGTGCAGTATAATAAAGTAAATTCAGTCAAATCATATCTGATGTCAGTAACACTATTTCCTTTATGCTAAAGATGTACATTTATTTTCACAATTCAGTATAGCAATGAATGGCAGGGAATCAATGTTAATTTTTCTTTTAAAGGAAATAGCCTCTATTATTAGATGTGATTGGTAGAAATTTAAAAGTAAATCATCCAAGTTTGGTATACAGTAATTTCATGGAAATTATTTCCATGGAGGCAGAGACAGTGTCTATTTTATGAATAACAAAGTGCTACCAAAGTTGTTTGTTAACATCCAGCCATACATAGTGGGTATATCTAATACTGATGTATTTTCACTATTAACATCAGAGCCTAATTTGATTTTCCCTCCTCTACTTCTAGAATATAACTTCCGTTCACTTGATTTGTAGCTCTCCTGCCTCTGGTATCACTTGGCATTTGAGATTAATTTTGTTGAAAGACTTATCTTCTGAGAAGAGGGCAAATTGATTTGGACTCTCGATGGGGAACTTTTTCAAAGTGGTTTTTGTGACAAAGTTTTACTTTGAATTGGTTTTATTTTATTAACTGGAATTTATTTGAGATTAAATGCTGAATTCACATGTTCAAGCATTGTTATATAGTGTACTTATAATGTTACATGTACTGCATCCTGCCATATTGATATATAATTATTTGCTTTCAGCTAGGTACTATAAAATTTTGCCAAAAGTATATTAGATGTCAATGAAACATTATCATTTGAATTTTATAAACATGAAACATATATCATTATCATTTGAATTTTATTAAATGAAACATATCATTTGAATTTTATAAAAATAAAACGTATCATTCAAAGCGCAATTTTACTTCCTTTCTCTAGACACATGACTAAAAATTTAAAGTTCCCTATATTATTGAGAAGTAAATTATCTATATTTATTATATAAATTTACTGATTAAATTGATTGATGCTTCAGCTCTTTGCATATATATACATTTCTACCACAATATGTCATGTTTTTCCACTCGCCGACTATTTCATAAATGTGCTGGATATTGGATATATGACCTTCCAGACTTTTGATTGGTCAAGATTTTACGCTTTGACCCGTAGTACATTTTTCTCAAGTTTCACATCACTAATAATCAATTTTTTTTCTGGCAAAGCTCATTTTTGCCTATCAAGATTAGGGAAAAGATGTGATTAGGGAATGTAATGATCTTTTTGAAAAAGTACCCAAGTTTATTATAAGTAGATTAATTTTTATTTCTTTCCAATTAGATATTATTTACTACAGAATTCTGATGAACAATTTAAAAATATATGAATGCAGGTTGATAATGTTTTTTCTGAACATCATTATACAATTTGCAAAAACAAATTTAACAGTATGATAAAAAATAAAAAGATATAAATGTTTAATTGCAAACATTCCATTAAAAATATATTTTTGTTGACAGATTTTCCTGTTAACTAGGATACCAGTACATACTAATTCAGCTATATTTCTGTTGAGATGTTATAGACTGTACTTATAGTTTATTGAGTTTAGTGTTTATTTGAATATTAATGTTTCTTTGTTAAGATGGCATTTTAGAGATTATTTGCTATTTTTGTGAATAAATTAATACAAAAACAGATCCTGGACTCTTTGCATTTTTTCCTCTACCGAAAGAATGAAAATAGACAATGAATTACTTTATACCTAGATATCTCTAGGTAACCAATGTTATTTCACTGAATGTCCATAAAATGAACAGATCTAACCGACTCTTGATTTCTCACCTATTGGAGTTACTTCCCCTTGTACACCTCTATGCCTTATTGGTGAGACTGACAACCCTCGGTAACTATAAATAGTCTATTTGGAGCTGAAAAAGTTATGCAAATACAATACTCCATCAATTTTCAGATCCCCCTTTTAAAATGGAAATTGAGCTTCGATCCTCATGCTTATTGGTGAAAATAATTTTCTGTTGGCTTTGTTTCAAACAAAATATACATGTACAAACAAGTTGGAGATCATCCATCCTTGATACCTTAAGGGTTACTATCACTGGACTATGTCAAAGCAAAATTTAAGGCTCTGTGTGAGACAAGATGGTACAAGTAGTTTGGTCCTTGGATGACTTTCTGGCTTTGAAGTTTGACGTTATTCATTTTTTTAGTATTGAGATTCAAAAAACATTTCTGGCACATTTCACATTTAAAGGGGAGAAATCTAGAAATATAATTCAGTTTGACCATTTTAAACAGCAATCTGGCTTGTGTCAGGTTTATAAAAGGAAAATAATCTAATATTGGAACTCAGTTGTGTCATTTTGAACACAAATGAGAGATAATCTAGTACTGGAATTTGACTGGTTTATGAAGGGAGATAATCTATTGGAATTCACTTGCATCATTTTAAACAATTCTGATATATGGAACTTGTGGTTCCCATATTATATTTGCTCATTGCTTATGAAAGCCTAACCTAATTGAATAGATATCATTTACCAATGACAACTGTAGCTTCCACACCTTAATTCTACTTGTAAATATCTAAAAAATGTTGTCTTTGCCTTTGTCACATCAATATTTAAAATAAGATGTGTTTATGGAAATTTGGTATGCTACATGTATATAAATCATGACTTATCTGTTTCTGGAAGATGAATAAGTTCTGTTTTTTTCTCCTTTTTTTTCTAATCTGCCATTTGAAGATAAATCATGAGAAACCTATATGATCACTTGAGATTAGTATACTGTTGGCTCTGAAATAGATATCTCTATAACCCTTCTTAAAATGCTAGGATTCTGATTTATTACCTGATATAAGCTTCTAGCCTTCGGTCATTGAACAGAAAAGAAATAACTCAAAATGACAAAACAAAACATTATTTATTTCCTATCAAGATAAACTGCTGACAAGCATTACATCAGCACTCTCACAAATACCATACTGCTGGTACACAAACGTCACACAAGGAAAACCTAACATAAATAATGTCTTCAGATAATTCTAATACTTTATATAAAAGTATACATCACCATAACATCATACAATGGTCAACGAACTACATAATTTCACACTGAACTGTTTATAATGCTGGCAGAAAAATCAAATGCAGGTATTATTACATAATAAATGAAATCATACACTAGAAACACAAATAGATGCATTGATATTCAGTGTCATCACAGTGAGTCCTTATAGCTTATGAATTATTCTCAGATAGCTTGACCTGTGGTTTCTCCCCAGTAGAACTGCCAGTGTCTGTTTTTGGTTCGTGGCAGTAGGCTTCGGCTGTACGGACCAGAACATACACGGCGGCGGCCAGCCCTCCCTGGTTAATACCTACAGTAGCCTTTCTAGTCCAGTACTTGGTGAACATAGACATAGTCTGAAAGACAATACAGGGAAATAACAAATACAGATTTTAGCAAAGTAGAATTTAAAAGTGATAAGATCCTAATAGGGCGGAGGTGAGGTAGTAAAATCAGAAGTTTTATAAATGTGTCATGAATTCTGAAAGAATGAACCATAATGGCATCTATTCTTTTTAAACTGCTACTGTATAATCAAACTTATTTTCTTATATTTTACAAACCAATGAAATTGCGAAAATGAATTCAAATTGTGAAGAAAATGTTAAAGATAACCTTAGAAACCTAAATTGTGAAATTAAATACACAGTGAAAAAGTCCTTAAGTATGATTGTGCCAAATTAGAAACCACAAAAATAACTTTGTCTACAGTAAGCAATACAGGCCTTTGACATATTCAGATGATACGTCTTGCATAATCATAATATCAATTTGTGGATAAAAATTGATGACTAAGAAAGATATACATGCCATATGAAATGATATAACCCTTACCCTATAAGATTCGCTGCAGATCATAAAAAGTTTTATGCATAACTCACAAAAACAAACCACTTTAAATTAGTTTAACAATTTAAAAACCTAAATTTCCAACCTCCATTTGAAATCTAGACTAGAGAAGACAAGACCTGAGAGAGATATATGCATATTACTTTATGCATCAATCTAATTAAAATTAGACTTGTAATTTCGCTCCACTACGATGCCCTATGTTACGCTCTAACACAAGATCTAACAACTCCCCGTTACAGGTCACCTCAGCATGACCTCTGGCCTAGAATGGGAACATCTCGGAATGCATTGTTTGCCGTTTATACTTCCGAGAAAATCAACTACACCGGAGATTTCGTACACAAAAGAAAGAGCATCACCGTGGAGCAGAATTACATGGCTAATTTTAATAAGAGTTCTATATGCCTCTCCATTTTATGGCAGTGGACATAACAAGATGCCAGTCAGGTCTGGAGTCATAGATATGAGGAGGTTATATACCTTATGTATACACTTCTGGTCCTGGGTGAGGAGGACGGCCCGCCCCGTAGACGGAGTACACACTCTAGCCATCTCCTCCATAGAGTCAGCATACAGTTTCCAGTTCTTGGCAAACGACCCCATCCTGTAACGAAGAGAAATCTCAAGTTAATGAAATTTTCAGCTCCTGATAAATAATCTCGGGAGTGAAATACAAGAAAGATTTTTAGAATCTATGATCTAGATGAGTTTGCTTTTAATAGTTAAATGTCCTATTGACAGCTAGGGGCATTTAAGGACAAGCCAGTGTTGTTGGTGGAGGAAAGATGGAGTACCAAGAGAAAAACTACTGACCACCGTCTGGCCAGTACCTGGCAACTGCCCCACGTGGGATTTGAATTCACAACAAAGAGTGAAGGTATCATGGTTATATGTCGGGATACCTTCACCACTAAGCCAATATTGCCCCGATAAAATGTTAACCAAATGAGCCAGAATTATCAGTACTATGATTCTAGACATCTATCTTTATAGCAGACAAAACTGATGGTATTTTTAAGTTTTCTTCCCTTCAAATGTTTTTTGTACATTACATAATCATTGGTTACTGTAAAATCATGGAATTTAGCAACTCTCTGAACAATGATATGTAAGAAACTATACATACCGTACTCCAAATGGCTGCAAAACAACATACATACTGAAGTTAATGGTCGTATTGAACAACGTTTACTCGGTGAAACTCGCTAACCACAAAATCTGATGCATTTGTAAATTTTTTATGGAAACAAGGCTGAATACACATTTATGTATAATTTAGTAACAAGTTTAGAAGGTCAGATGAATTCTCCAGTTACCTTCTATGTTTCTTTTTAAATAATGCTAATGAGTTAAAGATGCTACACTGCTGACAAATGGTATTTGTTCACAATCAAAAACAGGAGCAGACAGTTTAGTATTGTTATTTGGTTACAAAAGTTACTTACTTTACACAATTACCACCACTAAAAAGTTTGAGCTTCTAATTTTACTTCAACTTCAAAATATAAAAATTAATTAATTGCACCCCGAAAAGATTTCTGTGGCACTATATCCTATACAGAATGAAGTACTGATTGCCCATGCACTACAGGCAAAATAAATTTATTTATATTATTTTTTGTGTTAATTAGACATATGTATATACACAATTAAACACCAATTATTGTACAAATGATGAATATCATTTATGCTCTTTTGGCGATGGAGCATCTTTAATCAACATGCACTTCACTTTAAATCACATCCCGTAACAATACAAACATCACCACATTAATGTTTAATTGTTACCTACCAGATCTGAGATGAACACATCCACAGAATTATTCCTCAGTGGTAGTTTCTTGGCGTTCCAGTGAATCAAGTCTGCTGCCACAGTTCCGCTGTTATATAAAAGCTTCATTTTAAGACATTTAAACTGGCAAATTTTCTGAGGTTTTTTTAATTTTAGACCTGTATGTTTTCAAACACTGTTTCCCTGTTAAAGTTTAAATATGTACAGTTTAAAATTTCCTGTAAAAGCAGTCACACTGCTCCTGTACATGACTCTTAACGTAAGCTTCAAATCTGATGAAATATTTCACAGAGATCCGAGAAATATCAGATATAAAGGTGGAAAGTTATATTGTCCTCAAATTAACACGCCACTATCTGATAATTACCTAAGTCCATATTAATAGAAAATTATTATGCACATGTAGTCATGTAATGGGACGTATTCACGTAGCACGTGATAGATGACGATTGTGCGGGACTAGAATCTCTAGTGGTGATGGCACATAACTATTTGTAATCTTCCCGCTGAAATGACGTCAGCGTGGGATATTGTCTTTTGATGTCATTCCATCACCAATAGAAACAATAGTCCCACACAAGCGTTTTCAGGTACAGTGAAATGCGTTCAAGCGTCCGGAATTGACTTTCGGATCGTTCAAACCACAAATCACGTGAATAGTTTCAACCAGTCGTATGCGCGTTTATCGGCTCGGGAAGTCGTCAGTCAAATCGTGGGCGGAGTTTAGTGACAGCGATAATCTAACTGAGGGCGGAGTTTACCTGTTATAGCTTGTTACACATTCAAAAACGTACACAATTTTAATCATTAATACCGCAACAATTTGGCATTCAAAATCGTAAAATAAAAACAGCATTACATGCATGTATATAGTCATGACCTACATGTACATAGCGATAGTCACAGGTTAAAATGAGTGGAAATTTGGAATTTGATATCTCAACTTTACAATACTATTTTATTTGAAATCACATGAGCTAGAGAGTCGTTACTTTATACATGTACATGTGTATTCCAAACACAGGGACCTGGCACGAAAAATTTTAACCAACAGTATATATATATATATATTATAGTCTATATATATATGTATACTGTCGGTTAAAAAAATTCGTGCCAGGTCCCTGTGATTCCAAACGTCAAATTATGCTTTCTTGAACTAAAATAGAGTGTTTTTTAGCACAACTTATAATAGGTTTGAATAGAAATTTACATATTTACAAGCATACTTTTAAAAATTACTATTACAATTCATACAACTAACAATCAGAGGTGGATGTAGATTCTGCTTCCGGATGTAACATCTAAATTAAGCCAAAAAATATGTCTGGTTAGGGTTACCCGACCGACCCTATTTTTAGCCCCGATCCTATTTCTTTCTGTACCTAAAAGGATACTCCTATTAATAGCTTTACTCTAGGCCAATCTGAGCTGTTTATATCTTCTTTCTTCGTCAAATCTCCAGTTATTCATGTTAAATAAAGAGCCAAGAGTGGAAGACACTAATATTTAATCATTTTCTTGATAAATAGTAGCCATATATCTAAACATACATATTTTTGGCCTTATATATACAGCTACAACCGTGTATGTTACAGGGAACGTTTTACGAATCAATCAAGATATGGTGGTATTGTCTTTCGATGGTTATAAGGTACGATTGATTTCAAAAACATGTTTGAAACCTTTTTATCGCCAAGTGTATGCTAACAAATCTTTGGTACAAAGGTGTGACCAAGTCAAATCAGTAGATCCCTTTGAAGTCAACATTGTTTGCGCTACACCACATTGAGTCTAACCAATCGAGGCAACTTCCAAGAGTTTTCATTGGCTGTCGTAACAGAATGTTACAGCATTTGAGGGAGGAGTCTAATCCGGACGCTTGAACGCAGTTCACTGTATCACATGGTACATGAATTATTCCCATTAGCCAAATGTGACAAATGCAGAGAAAATTCCTAATGCATTTATACCCATATATCTGGCCAAGTGATATTGCTGAGAAACTGAGAATGAAAGGACAGCACAAAGGCCCACATCCCCCGAGACACTATTTAAACCCACCTGTCCTTCTCCGCCCTCTTTTTGTTCACATTGTCTATGTTTTCCACAGCTCGGGCTAAGAACCTCTTTGAGACATCCCCACCAATGACAAAGTTATTTTTCCAACCTTGAGCCATCTGAAAGAAAAAATACAAAAGAAACAGTGACATTGTCAGTTCAGATATGTTGTATCCTCACTATGGGCCAATTAAAATTAAGGAATTCCTTAACATGAAATTCTCCATTACAAATTTGAAGTATTTTTTCCTTTTAATTTACTACTGTAATGTTATCTAATGAGGAATTTTAAGTTAAGGAACTACTAAAAGTTAAAGAATGTTTGTGAAACAGAGCTGTTATAGTTGAAATGAATGAGTACTCATGACATATTCTGAATAATATCTCCTAATCTCTTGAAGCAAAATTGTCAAAATATCTGTGTCATTGAATCGATACTACATAGTTCAGATGGTTTTGATTGTACAAGGAAGGACTGCAAATTCATGGCAAAAAGTTGTGTTCATAACACATGTGTGGAAAATACTCCAAAAATTGGCCATGGTGAAAATGTTATTTGTATCTCAAAAGAAAATAAAATAAATTTCATTTCTATCTATAGTAACAGTGACCTACATCTTAAATATATAAATCCACTGCAAAGCTGTTAGTGTTAATAATTCTACCTTGTACAGAATTCCCATAGTCGGACTTGTCTGACGCACATTTCTCATCAAAATGACTGTATACAATGAAATTCAAAGCGAATACGTCAGAATAAGAACCATGCACTATTAAAATCATACATTTTCTTTTATCATTTAATTACCAGTGTTGCTAATGAACACTTCTAAAATATTGCACATTGATTGAATTCCCTAGCCTTTGTTTTTCCCTAACAACAAAGAACTTTTAATACAAATTTTAAGGTTTGTCAAGGTCGTAAGAAGGCACTCTCGCATGCACTATAGCATTGATTGGGAAATTGAAAACCAAGCTTTTAGTTGAAATTATATAGGTTGACTTAGTTGTCATGGAGATAGATTGCAACATTTCATAGAGTCAAAGGAAAGGAGGACATAAATGAATGAATTTTCATGTTGAGAGCAATCAGCGGCGAGCTGGCATCCATCATGGTGTCATCATTAACAGAAATCGGTAACCCCAGCCACAGGGCATGCCTTAGATGTTCTACAGTATTTACTTACTGCGGCCAAAGAAAATATTTGTATAACGTTATGACAAAATGTCAACATTATAATCAAAGACCAAAAGCAATAATTCTAAACTTGAGGAACATTAGGGTCAAAATTTTCAATTACAAATGTAGTGGTATAATTTTTTTAATCAATAGTTTTTATTTTTTTTTGCTGCACAGGAAATTACCAACTCTAGAATATTCTAACTGTACATTGTTGTAGTTTTTTTTTTTCTCTGACTAAAATAAACTAGAAATATGTCTGTTAGACATTCAGTGCTCGCTAACTACTTCCTAACCTTAATTTCCAGTATGAAATCATCCTCGGCAACAGGTGTCCCCGTGTTCGTAGCGCTCATTATCCTTGGGACTATTGCAAGGAGATGGTTTACGCCCTTGGTGTATTGTAATAAATACTTTCCTTTACTTCGTCAGAACTTAAAATGTGAAATACCTTTGAACTTTGTTAAGTGTGTTATTTGTAACATAGAAGTGTGTTTATTATTATATAGATATTGATACGATAAACTTGTTTCTTTGTTCAAATTAGTGGTCCGCTAGAACACTGTCCAATCTCTGTGCACGTGGTGACTTACCCTGTGCCATATTTGAACGCCTTTCTGGGGTACATTAGATCTAGAGCTCAGACACCCAGACTGATATTTTATATTGTCTTTTTTGTTTCTCTTACACAAGGATGTGTGATTTTAGAAATATTTCTTAAAAATGCAGCAAATATGGACTATGGTCACAGGATTTAGTAAGCGATAGTGGAACGTATACCTAGGACCTAGGATGATATGAAAAAATTAAATATGTGGCCTGTACTGAAAGTTATTCGTTTCGTCACTTTCTTTTATTGACTATTTAAATCTGATTTGCATTGTATTGTTCCTGAAGATTCTGAAGTCAATCAGATGCTTAGAATACCGTGACTGATGCAAAAATTTGTATGATACTCCGCTTGAAGTTTACACAAAACAAATGCGTTTAGCACTAGTACTGTGTAATGTCACTGTTCTTAATCTATAGTAGATTATCGCTGACAATTAAAAGTATGTCTTAGCATATGTTTTTAAAAGGTTGGAGTCACTAAAATCACGGCGAAATTTATTGAACGGTATGAGACACTGACTTCCAGTATCGTGTGCGCAGTTGGAATCTGCGCATATAGCGGATGTACACAGACTCTACACCTGACAAAGAAAATAATAGAGCGAGAACACTTGCACTAAAAAACATTTTTTCAATGTTTCATCTGTTTGTTTGTTTTTATTTACTCTCTTAGCCAAGGTCATCAATTTTTATCATGTGATAGTCTTTGTGATCACATTTGAAGAACAAACTGAAACCCCACACATCATCATATTTTTTCCTGATAGCAACACAGTGACAGAAAGGCTCATCCATTATTTCATTAAAATTTGACATACTTAAATTTGTTTTAAGATGCTGAAGGACACTTCATAAGAAATGTTGCCAAAGCAATTTCCACCAATCACCAGTCAGCCATTAATTTGTCACTTTTCTATTATCCCCCTAATTCCTCCCTCATTTCTGAGTTTGTGACTTGCTCCCTAGAGATTAACAGGCTTCCACTTTTTAACAGCTGTTATGAAATATGCAACCAAATTCTTCAAGGGTAAACCTATTACCATGCACACTCAACAACACTGTCTACTAATTTTTCAGCATTCAAGAAAAGATTGACGATGTTGGAATTGGTGCTAAAAGTTGATGCCAAGTAATTCAAAGCATTTTGAGCAACCTTTCATTTTTTGAAAGATTATGCGACCTTGTTTTGAAGTGAAGTGTTACACTACATAAGAGGAAGAAACCTTCCGCAACAATGTCCTGCTCTGTGCTAAAAGTCATGTTACCATGGGGAAATGTGAATGTATTGATCAGTGGTTGAAACATTGTCTAAACTAAACTGCAGTTGGTTATTTATGTTAAGGCAGGACAGAGAATAAATAATGTCACAAGTAATAAATACCCAACAACTGAGAGAACTAAGAAACATCTATGACCTCATGAAAGACAAATGGTAATTATATGTATGTACCAGAGAGTGTCAAAAGACATTAAGTGCTAGCTATAACCTTAATTTCCAGTATGAAATCATCCTCAGCAACAGGTGTGCATAGCACTTTCTCTCATTATCCTTGGGACTATTGCAAGGAAATTGTTTACGCCCTTGGTGTATTGTCATAAATACTTTCCTTACTTTACTTCATCAGAGCTTACAGAAATTACTTTGAACTTTGTTAAGTGTGTTCTTTGTTACATAGAAGTGAATTTATTATCATATTGATATTGATACATCAGTGGTGTAGGAAGATGAAACGTAATGGGGGGGCAAAGGTCCTCAATATTTTGTAACACCCTCCGCCGCCGCACCTACAGGAGGAGATTAATTCAACTCCTAACCATAAATGCTTTATGTACATTTTACATATATCAGTAAATTTAATCCTTGTACACATTTATAGACATTGGGGTCGCTAAAAGGAAATTAACGAATATGCAAATTGGCCAAATTAGCGTGTGAGCGTGAGATTTTGGTGTTTTAGGTGTCTGAGGGTGACCCCGGGAAAAAATATAATTGTAGTTTAGAATGGTTGAGATGAGTTTTACAATGTATTTTGATGATTTTGCAAGCACCCGAAAGTGCGCGATTTTGGTGTTTGGGGTGGTCCGGGGGTCTCCCCCGGAAAAAAATCACGATATAGAATGGCTGAGATGAGTTTTACGATGTATTTTAATGATTATAAAGTGTTCTTAACATGGTAATTTTTCAATTTAAAGCTACTTGCATTTAGAAATGATACCTGTGTCGTCAAAACATTATGCAACCCTACTCGATCTGAATACACCGGCTTCACACCATCGGCACATGGTTGTGTAACATAAAAAATGAATTAAATGTCTTGCTAAGACATAAACAAATTGATCTTATAAGAGACATTTTTAAATAGTACATAGAATCATTTGATTGACATTTTTAGTCTAATTCCGTGTATTGAATTTTGACTACATTTGTATTTAAGGTTTGACATTATGTGCTTGAACGTGTTAGGAAATGCGTCGCGCAGCGGAAAATTTTCTAGAATGAAATATGAAAAATGTGCAGGACCCTTTTTTTTCAAATAAGCAATTTTAGTCGGCGAAAATGGGGGGCAAAAAGACATGTTTGCGCCCCCCCCCCCCCCCCCCCCCGTCCTGGGGAACGCGGGAACCGCGATTTTATAATGTTTTTTTATTAGTTTTGTCATAAGATGCAAGGCTGTGTAATTTTGAAAATATATATCAGAACTAAGTACCTAGGATGATGTGAAATGAATTAAATGTGTGGCGGTACTAAAAGTTATCCGCTTTGTCACTTTCTTTTATTGACTATATAAACCTGATTTGCACTGCATTGTTCTGGTAGTTTCCGAAGGCGATCAGATGCTTAGAATATCATGACCGATGCAAGAGTTTGTATGATATGCCGCTTGAAGTTTACACAAAACAAATGCGTTTAGCACTGTGCTGCAATGTCACTGTTATTAATTTATAGTAGATTATCGCTGACAAGTATATGTTAGTATATGTTTTTGAAAGGTTGGTGTCACTAAATCACGACAAAATCTATTAAACGGTATTTATGGGCAGTTTCCGGGATGGTAATGAACAGTGTCAAGAGAAAACATCAGCCTTCTTGTAGAAATACTCAACAAACATACATATTGGCTGTGCATATTACATCTGTGTTGTATAAGTATGAAAAAAAAACCAAGGCACTGCCATAAAATTATCAACAACCACAAAGCAGTTCTTGTCTTTTATGAGTGTATATCTTTGAAGTTTATAGTTTATGATAAAAGGCCAAAATTGACCAATTGGCCCAATAATGCTCTCAAGTCAGCAGTTATCTTCCCTTCGGTAGTTGAAAACAATTGTATTTCCTTGATGGTTATCTCCCTTTTGATTAATGATGAGGGTTATCTCCCCTAAGAAGTTATCTGCCCATTGACAGTTGACCAATCTCACCTCTATAGGAATGCTCCCTGTACCACACATAGGATCACATACAACATCACCTGGCTTGATTTCACATAATCTGAAAAAACAAACAGTGAGAGAAAGAATTTAATTCAGTTGACCAACACAATCTAGATTTTAAAGTACTTGCATTCACCCCAATAAGCGCACAGGGTTCTTTAAAACATTGAAAAGGACAATAGAACATTTCACAACATTATTGCACAGAGTAAGCCATAATCAATTTGCAAAAGAAATCTAATAAAAAAAACTTACAGTTTTCATATTTTCAGTCAGTTTTTAATTCAAGGTAAATGACTTTCAGGCCTAAAGAAGGGTGCTTATAAAGACAAGGGCGCTCATTGAGTTTAAAGTTGAATTTCTTGTAAATTTCACCATCACAAACTATCATAAAACATACAATGTGTGAATAAGAATGCCTATATATGATGGTTCAGATCCATGAAAACACCAATATACTGTTGACATAGTGGTAATGTCGCATGAAATATCACACGTTTTGAAAGAACCGCTACAGTCAATGCCATGTTTTAAAACTTTCGGGTAATATCGGAAGACCGAGTTGCATCACGTGACCGACATTTGCGAAACTCGTATAGATCGGAACCTCCCGAGCTGTATCACGTGCTCAATATCGGCAACACCAGTACAGATCGGAATAGATCGGAACAGTTCGGATACTTCCAAGCTATTTTAAATGTGTACACGTTAAAAAGATTTTTTACTTTTATAATTAAAAATACTTCCAGTGCTGCAACTTTATAAAAAGTGGTAAAAGTAGAAAGTTTAAACCTCGAACAGACGGGGAAAAATGTGTATAATACTTAAAGAATTTCACTATGACAAAAAGAGCGAAAGTGATAGACCATACAACTTTAAGTTGTTATACAACAATGTCAATATGTATGCTTAAAATCACCACTGCTAAAGGTAGTGGTCATTCTGAAAGAAAAGCCACGTAAACAATTGATCACAAGCATCAATCGTACTGTATAGACCCAATATGAGCCCCATCCATCAGTCCCAGGCCCCCACCGATGAAAGGCTTCAATTTCACTTGCCTCCAATTAAAAACAGACTGAAAATATGAGAACTGTAAGATTCTCTGATTTCTTCCGCATATTGGTTTATGACTTACTGTGGACGCAAGATTACTTTGAAAGGCACGGCTGCATTACTTCCTCTATATGTGGATGGACTAGTTACCTGTGCATCTATACACACGAGTGGGTTTAAAGATGCTCCACCGCTGACAAATGGTATTTTTTCACTATCATAAACAGGAGCAGACGATTAAGTATTTTTCTTCAGTTACAAAAGTTACTTACTTTATACCATTACCACAGTTAAAAAGTTTGAGCTTCTAATTTTAATTCAAGTTAAAAATATGAAAAATAATTAATTGCATCCCGAAAAAAATCCGTAGCACTATATCCTATATGGAATGAACTACTGATTGCGCATGCACCAAAGGCGAAATAAAATATTTTATATTATTTTTTGTTTTAATTAGGCATATATATACACGATTAAACACCATTTTTGTTCAAATGAAGAATATCATTTATGCTCTGTCGGCGGTGGAGCATCTTTAATTTATTCTGGGAACGCAGCGCTTGTTTTTATTGGTTGATGCATTTCTATAAACATGCCCATTTTCCCCAAAATGAGCTTCAGAAAAAATGGGCATTCGAACTTTCCGAGTTCAAATCCGTAAAAATCAGTTTCAGTGCCGATACATATCTGAATTACGCGACATAAAGCAGGATATTTCTAGGTAAAGTACACACTTTGCTGATTTACATGAAAGATGAATTCTCTTTTAACATAAGCATTTATTTGTAACTTTAATTATGTATATGGTAGCAGAAGTCATGCATGTAGTCAAGGCCCCAAAACAGCACCGTTCATGATAGAGGCCTAGACTCTTCATCGACGTCCGTAATTATTTACAGGCAGTAAACCACAGAAAATCTAGTTAACTATTAGTCCTATATTTCGTAACTAAACATATTTTTTAATTATAAATTTAGTCGGTTGCATTTACGAAACTGCTGCTGAAAATGTTAACATTCTGTTCGTAAAATTAGGTCACAATCGAACTGTCACTGTCAGATTGTCTAACCCCCGATTGCAGATTGTCTACGTCTAAATTTGATACATATGTTAATATATTTAAACTGATGAAAAGTATGTATCATTTACATTTACATTATTAAAATATTGCCAACAAGTGGATTGTTTTGACTGGAGCTGAATACCCAACGTTCTCGCTGACATGACCCCGCGTAACTGGCTTGTCCAAACCAGCGTACGGCACATGTTTACATGTATATATATTAAAACAACTTGATCGGCTGACAAAAAAAAGACAGAATGTTGAATTTTAATGTTGATTTTACGTGATAATCTTTATCTAGATTGGGCCTAGGAAACATTGGCGTTTCCATGTACATAAGTATGAATATACATCGTTGGGGTGATGTTTTGTGCACAATATTTCAGTGCAAATAATTTCATTTATTACTTAAATTGTTCATTTTAGTTATTATCTGTTGTAAAAGTCATTATAATGATCATTAATTAAAAATTTTAGTGGCAATATTCAAAATAACGTAATTTTTGGGGATCCTATTGCTGATTTGCTGACAAAAATCTTAACTTTACTTCGATCATTTGACGAGTTCATACTGTCACTAGCTAAAGAATTATTTTTTTCCAGAAAAAAATGTGTGTTTGAACTATCCGTCGGTTCTTAACCGGGACATTATACAGAATGTAAAGTTAATTAAAATATCAAGTTATTTGTTCTACACGGAAACTGCATTATGAGAGACCACGTCACTACGCCGTCACATATCGGTGATCACGACAGCCCGTGTTGTTTATGGGGCGGGGCTTATGAAGTCAGACTCGACCAATCGCCACACGCATACTGTTATCCCATTCAATTTGTGCCTGCAGTGATCAAAGGAACTTCCTCTGTTTGTCTGGTTAGTACTCCATCTGTGCCTTATGCAGTATTCCCACGTCAACAGTAATTCAATTTTGTGCAATTTTTTTTTTTGACTATAGTCCAAAATTGATTTGGTTCTATTAAGCACCAAGCACCCCTGGGCGTTTATCATGTTAAATATGGTACATGTAATATACACATTACTTTTTTGTAACATAAATGTAACCTCAATTATCTATTCCATTCAGTAATACCTTTGGAAATACAAAATCTTTATGGTTATAGTAATTCTCTTTTTGTTTTCTTCAAAGCAGCATTTTGTCAAATCAAAATAAAATTTTAGTGATACAAAAAAACTATTGTGGTAACAGAGACTTCTAAATTTATTTCTCGTAAGACCTATATCTGTTATATATCTATACCAGCTGTTCCATACAATATGAATGTGCCTACTTCTGTAACTTAATAAACATTTATAATGAAAATTATACAATTGAATGTCTCAGTCTACAGTCACAATGCACATATTACAGTTGAAGTTTTTGGGACAATTTTAGAGCAAAAATTCCAGAAGAATTTAAGGTCATGATCAAAACCACGTATTAAAGTCTAGTGGCGGATACAACATGCTTGTGTATGTCATCAAATTGAGGATAAAAGAGTACCACATATTTACAACACCAGGAAGTAAAACTAATTCAAAATGACAGGTGTGTCTGAACTGAGTTGTGAATTCACGACAGCTTACACAGAAAATTTCTCTCCTACCAGAACAAAACGTTGTTTTGTTATATATGTGTTGTTTATTACCATTGGGCCTGACACAAGCTTAATGTTGTGACACAGTCTGGAATGTAATGTTAAAGCGCAGGCTATCATACCTTGAAGCGCCCCTCCCCCATTTTGAGGTCTCAATTTCAATTGCCCAGGCATAAATAAAGACCAAAACTGTATAGATTTGGAATAATTTCTTATTAGCACCTTTGCATTTTTTTTCGATTTTTTAAACACCCTGGGCGCTTATTGGGCCGAATACGGTAAATGATCGATCAAATAGTCCCCCATTAGTCATTATCACACACAGAGACCTGGACTAGGCAACATCTTTGGTTTGATATATAACAAGAGGCCCAAAGGGCCTTAACGGTCATCTGACTACCTTGGCAATAGTAAAATTAATTTCATATGGTGTCACTTTGTCAGGACCATGTCAGGATCATTTTCCATTTCCTTCAACAAATTTTATTTCAAACAAGAGGCCCAAGGGCCTTAACATGTAGGAAATTAATTAGATATAGTGTCATAGTAGCCTTCTTCAATTTGGGATCAACCAGAGATGTAACAATACTTTGTCGATCCATGTCAGGATCATCTCAGGCAAGTTTCAGCCAAATCACATAGGCAGAACTTGAGAAGAAGTTCAAAATGTGTTTTCAAGATGGCGGCTGTGGCGGCCATCTTGGATTTCGGATCGACCCGAAAAATAACAACACTTTGTCGGGACCATGTCAGGATCATTTCATGCAAGTTTCAGCCAAATCGAACCAGTAAAACTTGAGAAGAAGTTCAAAATGAGTTTTCAATATGGCAGATGTGCCGGTCATCTTGGATTTCGGATTGACCCGAAAAATAACAACACTTTGTCGGGACCATGTCAGGATCATTTCATGCAAGTTTCAGCCAAATCGCACGAGTTGAACTTGAGAATAATTTCAAAATGTGTTTTCAAGATGGCGGCTGTGGCGGCCATCTTGGATTTCGGATCGACCCGAAAAATAACAACACTTTGTCGGGACCATGTCAGGATCATTTCATGCAAGTTTCAGCCAAATCGCACCGGTAGAACTTGAGAAGAAGTTCAAAATGTGTTTTCAAGATGGCGGCTGTGGCGGCCATCTTGGATTTCGGATCGACCCGAAAAATAACAACACTTTGTCGGGACCATGTCAGGATCATTTCATGCAAGTTTCAGCCAAATCGCACCAGTAGAACTTGAGAAAAGTTCAAAATGTGTTTTCAAGATGGCGGCTGTGGCGGCCATCTTGGATTTCGGATCGACCCGAAAAATAACAACACTTTGTCGGGACCATGTCAGGATCATTTCATGCAAGTTTCAGCCAAATCGCACCGGTAGAACTTGAGAAGAAGTTCAAAATGTGTTTTCAAGATGGCGGCTGTGGCGGCCATCTTGGATTTCGGATCGACCCGAAAAATAACAACACTTTGTCGGGACCATGTCAGGATCATTTCATGCAAGTTTCAGCCAAATCGCACCGGTAGAACTTGAGAAGAAGTTCAAAATGTGTTTTCAAGATGGCGCCTGTGGCGGCCATCTTGGATTTCGGATCGACCCGAAAAATAACAACACTTTGTCGGGACCATGTCAGGATCATTTCATGCAAGTTTCAGCCAAATCGCACCGGTAGAACTTGAGAAGAAGTTTAAAATGTGTTTTCAAGATGGCGGCTGTGGCGGCCATCTTGGATTTCGGATCGACCCGAAAAATAACAACACTTTGTCGGGACCATGTCAGGATCATTTCATGCAAGTTTCAGCCAAATCGCACCGGTAGAACTTGAGAATAATTTCAAAATGTGTTTTCAAGATGGCGGCTGTGGCGGCCATCTTGGATTTCGGATCGACCCGAAAAATAACAACACTTTGTCGGGATCATGTCAGGATCATTTCATGCAAGTTTCAGCCAAATCGCACCGGTAGAACTTGAGAAGAAGTTCAAAATGTGTTTTCAAGATGGCGGCTGTGGCGGCCATCTTGGATTTCGGATCGACCCGAAAAATAACAACACTTTGTCGGGACCATCTCAGGATCATTTCAGGTAAGTTTCAGCTCAATCCCACTGGTCAAACTTGAGAAGAAGTTCAAAATGTGAAAAGTTAACGCACGGCGGACGGCGCACGGCGGACGGCGCACGGCGCACGGCGGACGGCGCACGACGACGGACGAAACATGATGACTATAGGTCATCCTGACCCTTCGGGTCAGATGACCTAATAACCGAACTTATCCTAAAGATATTCAACTAAATTACAGTCAAATCTATCTATAAAGATCACTCAAAGGACAGAAAGAAAATGGTTTGTTATCTTTATAGCCATGAAGTCTTTATACACAGGTTGAATGTGTCGACATTGGTTATTTAAGGCCCTAAAAGAGTGGTCTTATTAAGCAGGTGGTCTGTAGACACAGGTGGTCGCTACGACAGGTTTCACTGTATTTCAAATAGGTGTGATGATGGTTATTTCTCTTGAAACAATAACAAGAGGCCCAAAGGGCCACAACGGTCATCTGACTACCTTGGCAATAGTAAAATTAATTACATATGGGGTCACTTTGTCAGGACCATGTCAGGATCATTTCATGCAAGTTTCAGCCAAATCGCACTGGTAGAACTTGAGAAGAAGTTGAAAATGTGTTTTCAAGATGGCAGCTTTGGCGGCCATCTTGGATTTCAGATCAACCCGAAAAACAACACTTTGTCAGGACCATGTCAGGATCATTTCATGCAAGTTTCAGCCAAATCGCACAGGTAGAACTTGAGAAGAAGTTCAAAATGTGTTTTCAAGATGGAAGCTGTGGCGGCCATCTTGGATTTTGGATAGACCCGAAAAATAACAACACTTTGTCGGGACCATGTCAGGATCATTTCATGCAAGTTTCAGCCAAATCGCTCTAATAGAACTTGAGAAGAAGTTCAAAATGTGTTTTCAAGATGGCAGCTGTGGTGGCCATCTTGGATTTTGGATCGACCCGAAAAATAACAACACTTTGTCGGGACCATGTCAGGATCATTTCATGCAAGTTTCAGCCAAATCGCACTGGTAGAACTTGAGAAGAAGTTCAAAATGTGTTTTCAAGATGGCGGCTGTGGCGGCCATCTTGGATTTCAGATCGACCCGAAAAATAACAACACTTTGTCGGGACCATGTCAGGATCATTTCATGCAAGTTTCAGCCAAATCGCACAGGTAGAACTTGAGAAGAAGTTCAAAATGTGTTTTCAAGATGGCGGCTGTGGCGGCCATCTTGGATTTTGGATCGACCCGAAAAATAACAACACTTTGTCGGGACCATGTCAGGATCATTTCATGCAAGTTTCAGCCAAATCGCACTGGTAGAACTTGAGAAGAAGTTCAAAATGTGTTTTCAAGATGGCGGCTGTGGCGGCCATCTTGGATTTCAGATCGACCCGAAAAATAACAACACTTTGTCGGGACCATGTCAGGATCATTTCATGCAAGTTTCAGCCAAATCGCATTGGTAGAACTTGAGAAGAAGTTCAAAATGTGTTTTCAAGATGGCGGCTGTGGCGGCCATCTTGGATTTTGGATCGACCCGAAAAATAACAACACTTTGTCGGGACCATGTCAGGATCATTTCATGCAAGTTTCAGCCAAATTGCACCGGTAGAACTTGAGAAGAAGTTCAAAATGTGTTTTCAAGATGGCGGCTGTGGCGGCCATCTTGGATTTCAGATCGACCCGAAAAATAACAACACTTTGTCGGGACCATGTCAGGATCATTTCATGCAAGTTTCAGCCAAATTGCACTGGTAGAACTTGAGAAGAAGTTCAAAATGTGTTTTCAAGATGGCGGCTGTGGCGGCCATCTTGGATTTCAGATCGACCCGAAAAATAACAACACTTTGTCGGGACCATGTCAGGATCATTTAATGCAAGTTTCAGCCAAATCGCACTGGTAGAACTTGAGAAGAAGTTCAAAATGTGTTTTCAAGATGGCGGCTGTGGCGGCCATCTTGGATTTTGGATCGACCCGAAAAATAACAACACTTTGTCGGGACCATGTCAGGATCATTTCATGCAAGTTTCAGCCAAATTGCACCGGTAGAACTTGAGAAGAAGTTCAAAATGTGTTTTCAAGATGGCGGCTGTGGCGGCCATCTTGGATTTCAGATCGACCCAAAAAATAACAACACTTTGTCGGGACCATGTCAGGATCATTTCATGCAAGTTTCAGCCAAATTGCACTGGTAGAACTTGAGAAGAAGTTCAAAATGTGTTTTCAAGATGGCGGCTGTGGCGGCCATCTTGGATTTCAGATCGACCCGAAAAATAACAACACTTTGTCGGGACCATGTCAGGATCATTTCATGCAAGTTTCAGCCAAATCGCACCGGTAGAACTTGAGAAGAAGTTCAAAATGTGTTTTCAAGATGGCGGCTGTGGCGGCCATCTTGGATTTCAGATCGACCCGAAAAATAACAACACTTTGTCGGGACCATGTCACGATCATTTCATGCAAGTTTCAGCTAAATCGCACCGGTAGAACTTGAGAAGAAGTTCAAAATGTGAAATGTTAACGCACGGCGGACGGCGCACGGCGCACGGCGGACGGCGGACGGCGGACGGCGGACGACGACGGACGAAACATGACGACTATAGGTCATCCTGACCCTTCGGGTCAGATGACCTAAAAAGTAAAAGCTTGGTTCATAACATATCAATGATTTTGATTGTTGTTGTTATTGATATATCATTAGTAATGCTACTTAAGCTTTTATTTGCGGAGGATTAACAGTCATGGCAATTTACACTAACTTAAATACTTACAAATACAGTGGAAAGATTGACAAGAAAAATAGGTCACCGTTCAAAATTGACAAAGCCCATTTTAACATTTTACCAATGAACAAGTATTAAAACAAGAAAGTGCAAAATTTTGTCCCACAAAATTAAACAACTATGCATGAACAGGCCTCAAAGTTG
Source organism: Argopecten irradians (assembly GCF_041381155.1). Classification (NCBI taxonomy): domain Eukaryota; kingdom Metazoa; phylum Mollusca; class Bivalvia; order Pectinida; family Pectinidae; genus Argopecten; species Argopecten irradians. The sequence goes on along the minus strand of NC_091145.1, from coordinate 32,484,220 downwards.
AGAGAAATTTACTCGCTTAAGCGAGTAAATATTCCCAAAGGCGAGTTAAAATTAATGATATATCGCCAAACGGCGAGTAAAAAATTCCTTTATATTTCCGGATTTATTTCATGGGTTCGGTTCTTTTAGTAGTGACACATATCTTATCTGTGTCAGAAAAGCGCTTAAAAGCATAATCACTGCCTGCTGTAAAGTGTCTTGATGACCCTACCTCGTGTATCAGTAGCAATATGGCGGCAAAAAGGCCGGGGCAAATCCCCTTGACTTGTTTTGGCTTTAAAAAGTCAAAACAAACAGAGAACAATGGCAGATTTGACTCGGGATTCATGTGAAAAAAAGGACTGAAGCCAATACATCGACAGGAAGCAAACCATTCGACATGGCTGAACGAATGTTGTGGCTAAGACATGACGAAGGTACGATGTTTTGAAAGATGTGTGAACAGATTATTAAAGATGCTCCACCACCGACACAGCATAAATGATATTCATCATTTGAACAATAATTGGTGTTTAATCGTGTATAAGTATGTTTAATTAACACAAAAAAAAAAATATAAAATAATGTATTTTGCCTTTGGTGCATGCGCAATCAGTACTTCATTTCATATAGGATATAGTACCACAGATTTTTTCGGGATGCAATTAATTATTTTTTCATATTTTTAACTTGAAGTAAAATTAGAAGCTCAAACTTTTCAATGGTGGTAATGGTGTAAAGTAAGTAACTTTTGTATCGGAAGAAAAATACTGAATCGTCTGCTCATGTTTTTTATAGTGAAAAATTACCAATTGTCAGCGGTGGAGCATCTTTAATTAATCAATGGCCGGCAAAACAGACTTTGTGTCCAACTACTGATTGTTACGAAAGAGACAGACGCTTGTGTGACACAGAAATACAGTAAGACATTCATGATACTGTTATCGCTTCAAGTTCAAACGAAAGTAGTCGGACACAACTTTCAAACAACGCAAACAATGTGATTCAAAAACAATGCAACATATGCACATGAAGTTCGTCAATGCATACATGTATAGAATCGCAAAGCCAGAACTAAATTCCAAGCCGCTGGTAGACATATGCAACGAAAAACGGACTCTTGGAAGCTTGTACATGACTGCCTGAGGTATTAGGCCCAATTTATTCAATTTAAAATCAAATATTATAACCCTAATCGGCGAAATATGAGTTAGTAACTGAATAAATTTGAGATATATTGATAATTACTATACATTTATATATAAATTACTTATATTACCGTATATAGAAATGTAAACAGATTGAAAAATGGTTTAAAACAAAAAGGAAGCTGAAGTACAGAGGCTGTTTAGTGGGACATTGCAGTTGTTGAATAAAAAGAGTTTTGACCAATACAAATTATGTTTTTCATGTTTTTAATACTTGTACATGTGAATCTGCTTGCTCAATAGTGTAAGGTGTCTCAATAAAGCTCTTAACACATCAAATCAATATATGAAACTTATAAATTTCGCTTGAGAACATTTGGCGTGTAAAATTTAGAGGTCACTCCCCACTTGGCTAGTCATTCCAAAGTGCTACTTTGAGGCCTGCATGAAGTACATTTACATATGTAATTTGCTCCAAGACCTGAATCCAAAGGTCGCTCTCTTTATTCTTATACAGTTGGACTCCAGAAGGCAATTTGAACTCTCTCTTTGACTTGAACTTTAATACACCATTTTCATCATGGAATTGAATGCAAAACAGAGCTAATTATGACATTTGATGGTACTTACCTCAGCATGCTGTAAGCTATTGTAGACCTCAGAGTGGTCGGTCCAAAGGAGACAATGTTCCTCTTGTGTAGACTACCCCTAGTCAGGGCCAAACACACACGTATGTCATTTTCACTGATATTTAACACTACCTCAATGTCAAACTTTATCATATCTACGTTCCAGTTGAAGTAGTTATTGATGGCCGCTCCGAAATTAGAAGCTGCACACATAGAATCAAAGTGGTGATTTGCGCCTGCTCTTTTACATGTCACTCGGAATGCTGGCATGTTTGGATCCCAGGATGTTATTTTAACCCTGGGCTTTTTAGAGGGTCCTTCTTCTATTTGAGTTGTAACTGCTGCCAGTGGAGGTTCACCTCCAGCTTTTTCCACAGTTTGTGAATCTGCGGCCATTTGATCAGTGTCGCTGGAAGTTGTTCCTTCTGTAGTTGCTTTATCTGCGATATTAGAATCTACATCACATGACGTAAAGGCTTTATCTGATTGGCTATCACCTTGACCTTCTTGAGGTTGAACATCATCTTTGCCTTTCTCTATCTTAACATTGTCTTCAGACCAGACGTTATCTACCTTACGTTTCTTTTTATCCTTGCGTTTTGCTGTCCAAAGTTTCTTTCGAGTATCTTTTGGGTCTCGTTCCTTTGGTGCTTTCTTTGGTCTGAAGATGTTCTTAGTGCTGATTGGCTCACCGAGATCAGCTGGTATGACAACGGGGCGAGACGCAATAGAGTGAGGGAAATCATAAACTTTGTTCCAGGCCTGAAGTCCTATGTCCCAATTCAAATCTGGAACTAGGTTCCGAAGCTGAGACATACACTTCATCTGGAAATATGAAGATTTTTCGTTATGGTAACAAATAAGACAGACAACGAGCTGAAAGCTATACAACTGATGAAGGCTATTAAACAAGGTTATTAATGAGTATGTGTATATGTATGTTACAGGTGGATTAAAGAAGTAATACCAACAATACGTTCAATCAGCTAACACAGCTACATAAATTATAAACATGGCCTGATGGGGTAAGGTAAGTACCATGTAATCCTAACTGACAAAATATATGGTCAAATATCCAAAGCATGTCTGACCCTTTATCAAGAGCACACAAAACAAAATGGTAACATATCAGTCACAGTACATGTTTTTGATAAAGAGGCAAACTGTTATGAAAATTTGACAATATACGATAGTCTATATATATATACCAGATACATACGTATAGGTCAAGAAAAAAGTATGTATCCATATGGAGTTACATATATAAAAATAAAACTCAGCGACTTTCACTAGTACTTTCGCCATGTTTTGATGGCTCTATACTGTCTACGAGGTTCGGCTTATTAATCATTATCCATCTGTATGCTTTAAAAAATTAAGTTAATTTCAAAGTCTCTCATGACAATATATTGAATAAGCATCATTTTTTCATATTTATATTGATTTTTTGTTTTGTGAAACATTAATTAAACTTTAAGTTCAGTAGAAACATTGCATTATAATGTCCAGATGTTTTCTTTATTGTCTAATCAAACAATATTTTATAGCTGACAGGTAAGTTTCCAGATTTATTAGGACAAATACGTAACTGATCCACATCAGAACTGTGGCATTCCAGCTTTACCATTTGTATTGTCTTGTTTTGTTGTTTAATGGAAATCAAGAGGACAATTAAAACACCATCAGAGAGAGACATTTCGACGAGTTGGAGTAATCTATATTTAATGTATGGCTTGGTAAAACGAGAATTATAACTTAGCTCTCGTCATACATATTAGTATGGGTGATCTAGGAAAGAAATCCTCTTTAAGAATGAGATGTAATTTCCCAGGGGTCACATTACATGCAGAACGCAGACATTAAGTTGCATTTCTGATAGTAAACAAATTTTGCCATTCTCTAGCACATGTAGAACTTTCATTTAAGCAATATCATGATTCAGTTCTTGGAGATTTATTTAAAACCTGAAATTCATGTCATCAAATTTCAATGAATCTTACCTATATCCATTACAAAGTGCTTTCAAATTGATATCTGATTCACATGATACATTTAAGATTATGTATATATGCATGTCATGGATATGCAAATACAAACGTATACAATAAACCACTTAATCTTCATGAGACACAAATTTTCACACAATTTCTTGAGAGCTTATATGTATATGAGTTCAAATTTTTGCAAAATTATACATAAATGCGTGAAATCTTGTCAGTAAAAACACTTAATCATGAATTTATGTATTCATGAATTATATTAATGATGTAAAACATGGTAAATATGAAAATGTGTTAGCTAAATACATGTGCATTGTTTACATTAAAAGTAAAATTGATGAACAAATGTTGATCTATGCCACTAAATCCTGCCCATAAAATCATTGATGTGATCTATGAACCTAGATAGACTTTCTGGTAACTTAATTTACTTACTTCTTCATCAGCAAAGGGAAACTTCTTTATCTCTGTCATGATAACAAAACAGTTGTCCACACATCCTAATTCCAGTACCTACAAGTAGACATGAAAGTTAAAACGTGGGTATCATCGGGCGTTCAAATCATGGAATGTTCACTGAGAAGGCCGTTGAAGATGCAACGTTAGGGAGTCCACACAAAAATCAGACTATAAGAAATGCTTAAATACTATCATTATTTCAATAGAATATGCAAAACTGAAAAAAAAATTGTTTGAATCCTAATTTGACAAAATTATGACCAATTGAATGTCGCCCAAACATGAAAATTCCTAGATTTTTCTCACAAATTCGATGAAAATAGCTCTGAAAAGCTATTTCTGAACTGAATATTTAAATAAATAAGCCTTTCCTATGGTTAAAACTTTTTAAAATGGGAGAAACCATCATGTACATTAAAATAAAACACCAGTTAGAATTTTAATTTTTAAATGATTAATGTAAGCCACCACCAAAGTTGCAAAATTTTATGTTGGTCTTAGAAATTTTCACAGCGGGACAGGCAAATTTGTGTGCAAAACGTAACAAATGGGACATTTCATTTATATGTATCTGAAAAAGTTCCCATTCTAGAAGCATAAATGGTGGCATTTTAGATTCACCACAATAAGTTTTACCAGATGAATAAGAAATAAAACTACTATTTGTGTGAATAAGGCTGAAATGCACGTGCAAATATGTGGAATTATTGACATTCGAGAGCTCGCGAGCATGCGAAAATAAAGAAACTGTCATAATTTGATCAAATATCAACCAATTTTCAAAAAAAAAATTATCTTGTGTATTTCCTTTAACTGCAAGATGAAGTAAAGAAACCTTTTGCATTTAATCATTTTAATTATTTTTCATCTTAGTGATCCTTGAAAATTGCGGATATCTCCGATTTGTGACATTCCAGTCTCCATCCACAAACAGGACTGATCTCGGTCTCGCACAACACAGCTTTGATGTTTGTCACCATAACATCCTCCCTTGATGGCCACTGAAATAAAGACCCCTTATGGATTAAGTATTTCAGAGTGGCTTCAGTGTCACTTTCAATGTGAATACATTCACCAGGGTACCAAGTGTGTTCAAATGCAACTGCATAAAATGTGCCAGTTTTGAATTTTTCAACTGCAACTGTTTTTATTTTTTTTTTATTTTGCAGATTTAGAATGTTTACAAACATGTTTCATCTGGCATTTCTGTACAGTGTGAACTGGGGCCAAAGGAGCGATGGAATTGATCGCATGTACAGTATCAGGAATGTGGTTTTGGAAAACCTCATTAATGATAGCAACAAGGTTTTCCTGTTGCTCTGCAACTACTGTTAAATTCCTTTTGTTTTTTGTCCAAGAAAAGAGCGATTTTCAGAAAGGTTAGATTTCAGAATCAGTTTGTGTCCTAATATTTGATCCTTTATTTTTTGAACTTTTCTTGTTCTAGACAGCCCATCCAATTTTTCTGAAACAATATATTGTAGGATGTCCATACTCCTTCACATTCCAATTTTTCTCTGGTGTTGTTTTCTCTTTCTGCTTTCTTTTGTTTTGCAGCCTCGTTCTTTTCAATCCTTTTTGCATGTAATAGTAACCTCTGCTTTCTTACAGCCAAAGTCTTAACACTATCTCGTGCAGCTCTCTCTTTTTCTAAATTTCTAGCTATTTTCATATATTTCTCTTTCTTTGATTTTGTCAATGATTTTAAGTGTTCTTTTGTTTTGTTTCGTTTGTAACAGATGGTGCCTGATCTACTCGTCTTGCCTTTTTGGGGAGCTTGGTTTACCGACCTATCCAAGTCGCTGAAATCAGCTTCTGACAGCCGATTTGTCAGTGGAGCTGTGGAGGTCTCTTGGACAAGGCCAGCTGAAGGATTATTATATTTTCCTCCTGGAAGCTGATCCTCGAGCTGTCTTGTTATAACTGGCAACATGGCTCGACATATTGATTGTATAGCTTCAAGGGTGGCTTTGTCATATTGAGCATTTGGTTCGATGAGTTTTTCATATACCTCATCCTTGTCTATGGAAGCTCCTCGAAAAGTTTGATTTCCTTTCAGGAAATCCTCTGGATGTTTTGATCTTCCAACAATCTCCAAAGAGGGCAACAAATCAACTTCCCAAGCAGTCCAAGGGCACGACATTCCAATAGGATTTTTTCATTTTCACATGCATTGTGGATAGCTGTGAGCAGTTTATTACACTTGCTTGTTCTACCCGATGAAAGGTATTCAAGAACACGTTGCAAAGAAAGTACATAGCACCTGCATCATGAAATTGCACACTGAACCGGTTATGCTTGAAAGTTATAGTGTGAAATTTTTGTTCCATTGAGTCCAAAAAATGTTTGAACTCGAGAGCATCTCCACTTTTTTCATCATCAGAAGTTACCATGAAAGCTTTAGCACATGCTCTGATCAACTCTGATGCAGCTGACTGTTGATTGTAATTGTTCACTATTTCATTATGATCTTCAAAATCCTTCAGATCCTTCAGTGATGCAGAAGCCATATTAATGATAACTTGAAGGCCACAAAACAGGCCATTCACCTCAGCAGTTTTTTTTTTTCATCCTTCTTGAGAGCATCCCAATTGTCAATTATTTCCTCTCCATATTGTTTCCTTAAGTTTTCAAACACTTATTGACTATGTGACGGTCAGTCATGAGATTTTTGATTTTCATCATTAAGTTCATAGCATATTTTTTCTTTTCGTTTTCATCATCTGTTAGAGCAGAGGCCAGTTCTTCAATAGTATCAACAGTTGCATCTATGTAACTGTCAGTGTCTCCAGTGGCTATTAATTGGTGACCAAGTGAAAATGAGCGGCCCCCACCAACAGAAATTTGAAAACCTGAGTATTCCTCGAAATGTTTTTTGTGCCATCTAAATACAGTGTTGCATTTTCACACTGGAGAATTTCCTCTGCTGCCTGTGCCTGTGCCAGGATTTGAGCCTCTACTGTTAGCAGAGTTGCAAGTGTTTTTTGCGGTAAACGATCTATTTCCACATGCATCAAGTTTGACAGAACAGACTTTACAACATTTTGACACGCCCATTTGCAGCAAGTCAATGTACACTAAACGAATAGCATCATCATATTTTCCGTTATGAAATACACTGATTTTTTATGGCCCTCTAATGCTTCATCTACTTGTTCTTTAAGAACTGCATTTTCACTTTCAAGTGTTTTAATTGTTTCTTTCATCTCTTTAACTAAAGTCTTATCAACATCTTTCTGTTTCACCCTTTCAGTTAATAGCTATTTATAGCTATACAAAACTAGCAAAAAACAACATTTCTGGAGATAAAAATGCTTGCGCTCAAAACTGACTCCTGAAACTTACAGGAAATGTGTATAAGGATAATTTGAATACAATGCAACCACTTTCGTTCGAAACAATAGAGCAATAATTAACTTAATTAGCTTAATTATACCTCATCAAAACTGTTTGAATAATCGTTATAAACAACCACTGCAAGTTTCAGGGGTCGGTCTTGAGCGGAAGCATTTTTATCTTCAAAAATGTTGTTTACCGTCAGTTTTGTATAACTATAAATAACTATTATAGCCATACATCGATTATCGCTGTAATAGCAATAAATTTACATGTGCCCAACCTGTGTTGGATTCAACCGGTTTACCTTCTTGACATCCTTAATCGGAACTTTGACGACTATGTGGCCTCTTGCAATCTTTACTTCTGTCTGGAAAAGTTCGAGAGCTTCGAGCTTTGCTGTGGTCTCAAATCCAGTGGGTACAGTGGCTTCAATTTGACAGTAAACTTCTTTTTCGTCTGCTGACATTTCACCAGCCACGTTTTCCATGGGTGCCGCCATTTTGAATCTCGTCTTGGGTCACATGACCTTCTCTAGAAATACACACGGGCTATTTCCGGGGGGAATCCCAACGAAACAACAGTCGCTCAGTGCACAAACCAACGTGCTGAGCTGAGAGGCTGCTTCTGTATCGACAGGTCGATACTTCTGCAGGTGTTGTAAAACCATAGTGACTGTTATTATATCGGTCAGTTCATAGTTATCACAACTGTCTCTCGACAAAACGACTGTGTTTACAAAGCTGTGTGTGTATTCGACTTCCCCGAGAGAAAACCTGGTGGTGACAGTTCGTGACCAATGGAGGTACAAACATGAGGCTTTATTTCCGAAACTGGCGAAAGATCGCTTTTGGAATTTTAGGGATCTATTTTATTGTGTCCTGTTACACCGGTTACCTGTTGATACGACGGAGACTTTTGAGTAAATCTCGGTATGACCTACAAAGGATAAGAGAGCTGACAGGTAAGTTGTACTATAACAACTCTTGTTTACAAAATTAAATGCAGAGGAACTTTAAATATAATGTTAGACCAAGCAGACCTACAGTACGGTAAAGGTTATAATACAAGTTTTCTTGTATGCTGACGACAATTGTAGCATGTAGTTTTTATTGGGCATTAACATGGGTTTGGTTTGTGCTCCTAAGAGTGTGTTATCTTGAATACGACTTCACTAACATGGTGACTCGTGTCAAAACTATTTGACCTCTTGATGTGTGTAAACAATGCTATCACACGTGCTGATCGCGGTTCATCTGTGTCCACACTGGTGTATATGACAACGTAACAGACCACCTGTGGCGTTATGTAACCTGTACACAAAGCATTGTCATCTTAATGCAAACATTGATATCTTCAAGCAATTTATATTATAACAATTTGTAAACAAATCGTTTGTACCTACATTGTAGTACTTTGTTGTAAAAGCCAAATAAAAGTTTGAAAATTTATTGAAAAGCTGCTATGTATATATCTATGTTTGTATATTACAGAAAGTGAATTGTATATTACAGAAAGTGAAATACAATGAGGAAAATAATCATCTTTACAATTAATTGATTTTTAGAATAACTTTTCAAATTATAAACAAAGGGGGAATGGGGTAATTGAATGGTAAATATTTCCCTCTTGATTGATAAATTATCTAAATTAAAACTCAATAAGACCAGGATCAAACTATTGAGTGAGATCAAGCTAAGATCTGTATTCTTCAAGCATCTTGTACAAGACTATAGCCTTAGTACAGACCATTGGTAATTTGACCCAACATTGGACACTAAATGACCTGAAACATTATCTCACCAAAACCACCTGCTTTCATTGAATTAGTGGATTTCATGTTCACTTGACATGAAATCAATTTACTTTAATTATACCTTATGGTCATGTTTCATTCATCATAGAGGCATGAAGCCTAAATTATTATTGAAATTTCATGAACATTAGAACAAGCATTGATATTAAGAAAAGCATAAATTTCCAAAAAAAATTCAAAATCTTACCAATAAATTGCTAAGTTGGAGTTAAAGTTTAATTAGCTATAAATAATCTAAATGTCGGAAAAGTTTAATTAGCTATAAATAATCAAAATGTCAGATATAAATTTCAGAATAAAAAACAAAATAGTTATAGGAATTGATTAATGGATTAATTGTTATTTGACTTTATCTGCAATTACATATAAACTTAATTCAACACATTATTGTAATAATCAAATGAGCATATGATAATACCTACAACTATCACATGAACTTGACTTCTTGTTAATTATAATCTTGGGTGAGGTATGTAATAGATATTATATAGTATAGTCTTCTATACGCTGGTCATGTCAGTTTGTCTTGAAGATGTTGAGAGACGATGTGGTCTTTACTTTCATGGAAATGGCATTTGTCCAATTGGCTTGAGCGAGGTGCTTTAATTAACTTTTAATTGCTACGATTAGCATTTTATACCTCACTTCTCTTTTTTAAGTAAATCAATGGGCTAACTATAGCAAGAGAGAACGCTTTATCTCATAGCATGTATATACGTACCTGCATGGTAAACAAAATTGTAAAAAAAACTTTACTTAGGAGACGTTGTGATTGACATATTTGCTCAGATACTTAGGGGAAGGCCTTGGTCTTTGTGTGAACAGCTCCGTGGCATTGATTTCAGGATTTAGTTGTGTAGTTTTTGCTGCCTTGTGATCCCTAATACCGTACCAAATTGGCTTCGTCTGTGGTGTACGTGAACGTCTTGAGATCTATCATCAAGGGTCTATCCGTATACCTCAAGTTTTACATTTCCTTTTGATTAAAGCCTACATGATCTACAGCGTGATGAGATCAATGGATCAATGAATCAGTATTAAAACCATTAATACTAATTAGTTTGGTGTATTTACCAACAAAAACATGTGGCTGCCTTATAGCTGTTGCTACCTAGTATACATGTACATGCAGTTTATGTACAATAAAACCTTTAGTTATTTAGTTTTTTTCTGAGACTTGCCACTTATATATTTATTAAAGAATCTGAAAACGCTAAAAATCTTTTTATGTATTTTAGCATTTGCAGCTTATATCGATCTATATATTTATGTGTGAGTTAATTAAATCAACTTAAAAGTTTCACCCCTAATCATAATAAATACAGGAAAATATGGCAAGTAGATTTATTAAAAGTTTGAAATACAGTTGTCATTAATCTAATAGTTTTCTTTTTTTTTAAAGAAACACAAAACAATTTAACGATCAGGTATATATATATATGATTTACTGGTAATATCTATAGCACCTGCAACCCACCCTCTCCATTTCTTACACTTATGATAATCTCAAAGAATAAACTTTATTTTCTTTTGGTTTGGTTGAGAAACCACATTTTTGTTTTGCTTTTGTTTTTTATTAAGTTTGCATTTTTTATGAAATATTTAAAATGAAAATGTGGTGTTGGATTTATCTTAATTGTTTCACTTAAATTTATACTTCTGTTAAGCAATAATATATATCAAGTTCTGTTAACCCCTCACTCATTACCTAAACAAATGTTATTTACCTGTAAACTGGTAATAAACAAGCTAATTGCAAATCGTAAGATGGCCACCACCAGCTGGGAGTCTTTACATTTATAACTGTTAATTTGTTTACTGATAATTATTGGCACTTACTACATACATCACCTAGCTAGCAGGGGGTAACTCTGCAGGTTAATACCATATTGGTTTGGTAACATTTACCTAGCTAGCAGGGGGAAACTCTGCAGGTTAATACCATATTGGTTTGGTAACATTTACCTGAGCAAATGTTATTTACCTGTAACTAACAAAACCATGCATGGTCACCTGGGATGGCATGAATGGACTGCTAATCATAAGTTCCATTTTATATTGATGAGCATAGCTGGGTATTTTAAGATAATTAAATTTATAAAATGTCCTAGTTTGAAATATTTAGTGATATTTCTATTCAATATTCCACTTTAAAAAATTATTTTCAGTTTTATCCATGTTGATTATAATTATAAACTCTTTGATTGGACATATAGTACATTTGACCTGTACATGCAGTGCTACTGTGAAATCAATAATTTCCGTGGGGATTTAATTTTCGTGGATTTCGGGTTTTGACCAAAATGATGAATTTAGATCCCCACAAAAATATATATACCTATACCAATGTTATGTAAGTTTATGCGTTCATACATTGTAGGATGATTATTACCTCACTACATAAGGTCTATTTCTAGGACAAGCATGACAAGTTCAAAGTTGGAAAATATTGTTCAAACAAAGAAAGTTTTCAGAATTTCATAGACTTCATCTAAATGTACCAAAAAATAATTGATTGATTTTATCATAACCCTCTCAATGTGACACGATACCTGGTAACTGTTTGTTGGACACTTTCATTTTAGTAATACGTTACCATAACTTTAGTATGCAAATACGCTACCTACACCCATAAAGGTAAGTATTACATCATGAAAATTGAGGTTTTTCAATGTAAAACCAATTTTCATGATGTAATACTTACCATAACTTTAGTATGCAAATACGCTACCTACACCCATCTTTGTAGCCCCAACAAACATAAGATTTGAGAATCCCGTCTCCCTACCGTACCTCATCTCGTACTCGACGAGAGTAACATAGAGTGGTCTCCCTTCCTCAAAAACCCTTTATGGAGCCACAGGGGCAAAATGGCTGAGGAGGAAAGGGGAGGAAACAGAAGGGTGGGACTCCATAAAGTTATGGTAAGTATTACATCATGAAAATTGGTTTTACATTGAAAAACCTCAATTTCATTTCAGTAATACGTTACCATAACTTTAGTATGCGAATTCGTCTTACCGTAGTGGAGAGTCCGAAGCCAGGCAGCCCAATCAAACGTCAAATCCAGGAGACAAGCCCCAGTAGGGAGAATAAAAAGGGGTTCCAGGAACCCCCCCGAAGGAAAGGGATAAAAAATGGAATACCTCCCAGAGAAAAGAGGAGTACCATCGTGATGCCTGCCCGCATACAGTTAAAACCAAAAATAAATACCATGTCTAGGGCGGAGGAACAGTCACAGACTGAGCCGCCACAACTGGACCCAAGGAAAACAGTCCCTCAGAATGAGAGGACAGGGACCGGAGGTAAAAGTCAGTGAAAGTAGACTGACCACGCCAAAAGGCAGCAGACATGATGTCCTGGAATGAGGACCCATTTAGGAGAGCCAAAGAAGCTGCAAGGGCTCTAACCTCATGAGCCCTCACCTTACATTTCGCCCGAGATAGATCATTAGATAGCTCATAAGCAATCTTGATCACCTGACATATCCATCTGGAAATGGATTGGGAGGAGATATCCTGCTGACCCTGTTTAATGGGCAAGAATAGACGAGATCGAGTACCTCGCCCCCCCCCTAGTTTTATCAAGGTAAAACCTAAGTGCTCGACAGGGGCACAGCAACTGATCATTCTCCTCAGACTCAACAGAGACTGTCAAGGAAGGAATCCTAATGGGATCGGGCGAAAAACCAGGAACCTGATTCTTTGCCAAAAAGGCAGGATCAGTGAGAAGGGTAACGGCAGAGCTATCTCTGGCCCAACGAAGGCACGAAGAGTGAACAGACAAAGCATGGATATCACTCCTCCTACGGCCTGAGGCAAGGGCAAGCAGGAAGACAGTCTTAAAAGTTAAAAACTTTAGGGAGACAGACCCCAAAGGCTCATAAGGAGCCCCCTTCAGTGACTCTAACACAAGAGCTAGGTTCCACTGTGGAGCTAACTGCCGTACCCTAGGCCTGTCCAGACTGAAGCCCCTAATCAAAGCAGACAACGAGGTGGAAGAACCTACCTCTCGCCTATCATGAAAAGACAGTACACTGGCAATAGCCGTGCGGTATCCCGCAATAGTACCAGAGGCGAGATTCCGTTCCCTAAATAAATAGAGAAGGAAATCTGCAATCAGCTGGACAGAAGCCTTGATCGGATCAATCTTCCTGCCGATACACCAATCACAGAAGATCTTCCAGCGTGACTGGTAGACGGCAGAAGAGGAAGACCTAATTGATCGGGCGATGCGGGCTGACACGTCCGAAGAAAAGCCTGCCTGAGCGAGGCCTCCTGAGATAGCTTCCACGCGTGAAGGTGGAGGATCTCGGGACGTGAATGCATCGTCCGTGACCGAGGCTGGCGCAGGAGATTGGATCTGAGTGGAAGAACCAGAGGAACATCCACCAGAAACGACAATAGCTCCGGAAACCATGGTTGTCTCGGCCACAGGGGCGCTATCAGAAGGAGGGAGCAATGATGCGTCCGAAACTTCTGTAGAACCCTGCCCACCAGGTTGAATGGAGGGAATGCATAAGCCTGCATCCCCTCCCAATCCAGAGATAGCGCGTCCACAGCCCAAGCCAATTGGTCTGGCACCGGAGAGACAAAGGTTGGCAGCTGATTGTTCAGGGAAGTGGCGAAAAGGTCTATATGAGGCCTGTCCCACACCTGACAAATGCCCTCGAAGATCGAGGGATTTAGTTGCCATTCTGTCAGAACCGGCTGGCGGCGCCTGGAGAGAGTATCCGCCAGAACATTCAACCTGCCTGGAAGATGCTTGACTAGAATAGTCAACTGCATTTCCTGACAGAGAAGAAGAACACGGATAGCGAGGGCACAAAGGACGTGGGACCTTGTCCCCCCCTGTCTCTCCAGATACGCGACAACTGTAGAGTTGTCCGTAGCCACACAAACCACCTTGGAATGCAGAATCTTTCGAAAAGCCTGCAAAGCCAACAGAACAGCCCTCATCTCCAGCACATTGATGTGCTCGGAGAGCTGATCCCCAGACCATTCCCCCGACCGGCAATGGCCATCGAGGTAAGCCCCCCAACCTGTCATGGACGCGTCCGTGAACAAGGTCATGGTGGGAGCTGGCTTGGACAACGGAACCCCCTGTAGAACATTGTCTTTGAGAGTCCACCACCGTGCAAACTCCTTCACGGACTGGTTGAGAGGAAGCCAAGCCTCCCATTCCCTGCTGGCAGGAACCCAGTTCGCGAGGAGAAACATCTGGAGAGGTCTGATGTGAAGTCTCCCAAGGGGGACTACATCTGCCAGGGAGTTGAGATAACCCAGAAAACTGAGAAACCAACGCACCTGGACGTGTGACCAACTGATGAAGGTCAGAGCAAGATCTCTGGCCTTCTCGAACTTCTCCAAAGGTGGAAGGGCAATGCCCTGAACCGTGTTGAAACGGTTTCCCAGGAAGACAAAGTCTCGAGAAGGGGAGACCTCGGACTTCTCTCTGGAAGGAATGAAGCCGACTTTGAGCAAAAAGTTCAGGACCAGACGGGTGTTCTGCACCAAAGATTCCCGCACTAGGTGGAGCATGAGGGAATCGTCAAAATAGATGTGAACATCTATTCCCCTGGAGTGCAGAAACCCCACGACAACCTGCAGCAGCTTGGTGAAAACCAAAGGAGCTGTCGTGAGCCCGAAAGGCATGGCCCGGAACTGAAAAACCTTCCCGTTGCAAGTGAAACGGAGGAATTTCCGTGCCGACTTCTTGATGGGAATGTGGAAGTAGGCATCCTTCAGATCTACTGAAGTAGCCCACATCCCCTCTCTCACCGAAGCTATGATGCTCCGTGGAGTCTCCATCTTGAAGTGAGGAGAATCTACGTGCCTGTTGAAGGCACTTAGATCTATGATGGGACGCCAAGCTCCGGACTTTTTCCGAACCAGAAACATTCTGGAATAAAAGCCTGGAGTGCATTCCACCATAGGCACCTCCTCGACCGCGCCCTTTAAAAGCATGGTCCTTACTTCCTCCTGGATGGCAAGTGCCTTTTCTGGATCCCCCGGAGGAGGGAAGAAGATAGGTCTTGATGCCAAGGGCGGATCCCGCAAGAGGGGAATGCCCAACCCCTCCTTGACCACAGACAAGGCCCATGTGTCCTCTGTGATTTCCTTCCACTCTGGGAGGAAGAAGGACAGACGACCTCCTACAGGAAGATCGGGACGAGGAAGATCGAGACCCTCCCAGGCGGGAGAATCGCTTCCTAACCCGAAACTGAATCCTGCGGGAGAAGGACCGGAATCTAAAACTGGAGGAGCGGAGTCCTCCAGAACAGACCCCTCGTCTGGAATGGCCAAGGAGGGGGAAAAAGAGTCAGGAACTCTTCTTCTTACCCCCAGGAGGGTTCTTGCCCTTCTTACCCTTCCCCTTGTTGCCCTTGAAGTAAGGCTTCGACTTCGGCTGTGCAGTAGACTGAGGAGCTGAAGTTCTAGCCTTCTTCTTGGGAGGCACGGACCCCTGCGAGGTACTGGCCTTCACGGTCTGCAATCTCTTCAAAAGAAGGGCAGAAGCGACCGAGTCCTCCTTCAAATCCTTCTGAACAGAAGGAAGAGTCCCTCCAAAAAGAGTGGACCCAGAGAAGGGGGCAGTCAACAATCGGGACCGGTAAGGTTCTTCGACCGGGCGGTTTTTCAACACAGAAAAACGCCTAGCCAACAAGACATTGGCGAGCAATGACACCTGTAAAGACGCCAAGGCTCTCAATGCCCTGTTCAGGGCAGAGGTAACTCTGTCCTGAATGTCGGCCTGCTCTGTCTCAGATATCCGACTCTCAGGCACATCGGATACCCTATATAGACTAACCGTCAGAAAGTCTATATAAGACAGAATTTGAATGGAAAGGCGCAGCAGCCTCTCCATCTTGTGGTGCTCCTTGGAGCCGAACACCACCTGGTCCACTGACTTGCCGGGCCAAGCTGCCAATTCTCTAGACTCCAGCTTAGCTGGCTGAGAGGACAGCAGTCCATCGTGAATGGCATAATCAGAGGCCTGAACCTCTGATAAATCACCAACACTGAGCTGCAACCCGGCAAACCCAGGCGTGCGAGATGAAGAAGAATTCTTCTCCATAACTCGAGACTGGGCAGTGGCCAGAGCTGAAGACACAATAGTGCCTTCTGGCAGTGAGCGATCTGACTGAGCAGATGCCCGTTGAGCCACCAAAAACCCAAAAGGGTGGTGGACTCCGGCATGGATGATGCGGAAGGTGGTGGGCAAACCTCCGCCCCGAGAATCCGAGATACATCGGCCCTAAGGGCCCGCATCCCAGACAAAACCTGCTGGGCATCCACCTCAGCAGCCTCGAGGTCACCCTCCTCCTGGAAATCTTCAACCTGAGGATCTGCATCCGACAAACCAGATTGGTCAATATCGGAGCAGCCAGGGGAGAGATGAACAACATCATCATCCTCTGCCGAACCCACGACCTCACAGTCCATATCCTCCTCGTTGCCTGGACCCGAGGTCCCAACGGGGAGAAAAGGGCCAGCAAAAGAGACAGACTCAGGAAAACTCTCCTGAGCAGGCTCCAACAAGTGGCGTTTAGGAGCCGAACTCCTAACCACAGAAGCTGAGGGCTTCGACCTAACGGTCGAAGCTCGACCCTTGGACTCGGAGACAAACGGGACTGCACGAGAAGCAGAAGTCCTAAAGGTCCGGCGAACCTTTCTAGGACCGGCACCCGAAGCAGCAGTAGGTTGGGGGGGAGCAACCGAACCGCTGACAGGCCTCCGCGAGGGAGAGACCAAACCCCAAGGGTTCCAAGAAGGAATAGCCATGGGGTTAAAACCGTATCCCTGAAAATACGGAAAAGGTCCCGTGGGTTGGGAGTGACCCCAGAACTGGCCAAACTGGCCTGCCTGAGACTGGGGCTGGCCAACCTGACCAAAGGACGAGGTTGGACCACCACTCCCTCCAAGTGGAAACCCGGACATGTATGGGCTAGGCCCATAACTGCCGGGATGCTGCTGAAACCCAAAACCATCCGCAGGCTGGTTTGGGGGGCCCAAGGATGGTTGCCCGCAGGCCCCCGTATACCCTAAGCCAGGGGGAAAAGGAGGCCGAAAATCGGACACCTGACCAACAAACCCAGGACCCTGAGGATGACCCCCTGGGAAAACCGAGCCAGCACACTCAGGAGCGGACCTAATAGGACCGGGACCAGGTAACTGGACGGGAGGGAAAGTTGGACCAGAATTGATGCCGGGATTAGAGAGCTGCGCATCACTAATCCCAGTGGAAACGGACAAACCAGAAAGGAAGTCTGTAGTCCCTGAACCCAAACTCGGACGAAAAGGTCCGGCATCAAGATCGCCCCCAACAGCAACACCACCTGGAATGCCGGAGCCGCTGACAACGTCAGAGACCGGCGGCTGGTAGTCCCTACCCGAAGGCAAGCATGGAAGCTTACGAGCATTCCCAGCCAATTCGACCCTAGACCGAGAAACGTCAGGGTCAGGCTGCCCCTCCCCTACTCCAGGAACATCCTGGACAGGAGGGACCACCCCCTGATCTCGAGAAGAACCTGTAGAGACAGGAACTACCGAGACAGGAACAGAAACAGAACTAGAAGCCTGCTTCCTTCTCCTCCCGTAAGATGAGGACGAATCCCTCTTACGGGAGGACGAAGATCGCCTTGGTGTAATGCCGGCCTGGCCAAGAGCCTCTCCAACTGGACAAAGTTCACAAGGAGAGGACTCATGACAAGGGCGACATAGGGGACATGCATCATGTGGGTCCCGTTCCTCATAGAAATGGGAACACCCATGAGCAGACCCCTGACGCTGACCCGAGCGGGACATACCAGGCATTACAACGACAATTACGTAAACAAGGTAAGAAAAAATACGTCAAAAACGTAAAATATAAGCAACACACGCTAAACACGTAAAAAACAGTGTTAGGTGACACAAATCTTACCTAATAACAACGGCAACGAAGCCTCAGCGACGAAAAACCGAACAAAAACAAACGTAAACAAACCGGAAACAGCGAGACGTCACCAGTAATGACGGATCGCACGGAACACCGGCAAGCACGTGGAACAGTCAAAAAACGGCCGAAAAAGGCACAAAAAACGAATGACAGTACAAAAAGAAAACAACACAGGGCAGATGGGTAAACACACAACTGAATGTGTGAAAAAATTTGACTAAAACGTCAAATAAATGGACCTAACAGCGAAACGAAATAGACACAATGCAATTGCCGTCCGAGCTGTGTAGCGCCATAAAGGAAAGAGGAAGGGAGACCACTCTATGTTACTCTCGTCGAGTACGAGATGAGGTACGGTAGGGAGACGGGATTCTCAAATCTTATGTTTGTTGGGGCTACAAAGATGGGTGTAGGTAGCGTATTTGCATACTAAAGTTATGGTAACGTATTACTGAAATGAAATTGGTTTTACAAACTGTGTTGTGGGGTAGAGCTTAGTTCCGCTTGAGCGATCACACAGTACAGGTGACAGTGTCACTGGGTATTTTAACGGTAATGTGTATGGTCTTCTCCACAGGGACCTGGCACGAAAATTTTTAACCAATAGTATACATATATATATATTATAGTATCAAGGGTATGAACTCGGCGGTCGAAAAAAACGGACCTATTTTTTTAAAACCGTGATTATTTTAATAAATTGGTTCTATACAACATTGACGGATATCTTACCTTAAAGAGAAATAATTTATCTTTCCATTGAGTGCTTGATGAACAAAATTGGCCAAGTATTGACGAAGTTATGGCTTGATGAATCAGGAAATTTACGTCAAATATGCTAGGTAGACATTTCCCTGTCCGGTCGAAATGTCGTCTCGGCTCTAATGGGTACCTCAAAAACTAAGCCAAAATCTACGCTTGTGGCTGTAAACACTACCCATAACTGTGTTCATCCACAATCTCCTTTGGAGGTGTCATGACCCGTACTTTGTAGAAACTCCATTTAAACATCGTGTAGCTCACTTACTTTAACCGTCACCGCCATGTTCATTTTTCTCTCGGAACGCTCCTCGACTTTACATATCGTGACTACATTATGCAAATTATGTAGTGTTGTGCTTGTGGGTAAACTCGAGAAGCGTTCCGAAAAACAAATGAACATGGCGGTCACGGTTAAAGTAAGTGAGCTACACGATGTTTAAATGGGGTTTCAACAAAGTACGGGTCATGACACCTCCAAAGGAGATTGTGGATGAATACAGTTATGGGTACTGTTTACCACCACAAGCGTAGATTTTGTGATTTTGGCTTGGTTTTTGAGGTACCCATTAGAGCCGAGACGACATTTCGACCGGACAGGGAAATGTCTACCTAGCAATTTTTTCGTAAATTTACCGATTCATCAAGCTATAACTTCGTCAATACTTGGCCAATTTTATTCATCAAGCACTCAATGGAAACATAAATTATTTCTCTTTAAGGTAAGATATCCGTCAATGTTGTATAGAACCCATTTATTAAAATAATCACGGTTTTAAATAAATAGGTCAGTTTTTCTAGACCGCCGAGTTCATACCCTTGATACTATAATATATATATGTATACTGTTAGTTTAAAAAAAAATCGTGCCAGGTCCCTGTGGTCTTCTCCACGAATTTAAGTGCCAACGAAATTGTTATATTTTAGAATCCACGAAAATTGAGCCTAACAAAAACAAATGATTTCACAGTATATCAATATGATGATGACCTTTTTTGCATGTTTTGGAAGATATCTAGATCTATAGCGTTGACAGTTTGGTCGACATGCAAATTCAATCCAAATATGTTTTGATGTAACTGTCTGCGTAAATTTATAAACATAGTACTGGAAACAAAACAGAATCTGTTTAGGGCATTGTGAACATGCTGATATTAAATTTATTACATATGTGATATATAATATAATTTATATATTATAATTGTCGAGTTTATATAAGGGCTATGACGGAATTTTGAAATAGTAGAACTTGGCAAACTGCATGGGTATACATTGTAGCTTAAAGTAATCTAAATAAACACATGTATTAAGTAATAACCAAAGGGATTATATGGTAATTCTTACTTACTGTAACAGCCAGACCAACCTGCCCAGATGGAATTAAGTAGACCTCTTTGACATTTAGGCCATATATTTAGCCATATACATGTATAGAATTATAATGTGGTAAATACTACATGGCTGGCTTATATTTGTAGTTGTATATTATTAGTTACACAGTTTGTAAGTGACCTAATGTGGAAAAATATTGGGTCTAAAATAAACTTGTATCGGGCGAGGCGAAGCCGAGCCTGATACATGTTTATTTTAGACCTAATATTTTTCTGTATTAGGTCACTAACAAACTGTGAAACGAATTATCCCGTCGAAGACCCTTTCAATGAAGTAACTGCAAAATGCAATATGTACTGAGTATGGAAACAAAAACGACTCAAAACTTAAAACAATTTTCACCTCATTGAAGACTCGAATGCATTGTCATGGTCCATTTCTGTTAAATAATCCTAAATAAGTGTTGTCAATGTTGGTTTGCTTTGAAAGTGGTCATCAGCGCTATCATTCAAACATTTTGTCTCCATCTCTTTAAGTGCCATCGTCATGAAGCGTTACTTGACCGCCATCTTGTTGCTAATGACGTTATGGGCAAAGAACGATAACTCTATCGTCCAAACCTGATACAATGTCTACTAACCTGATACGAATATATCTTGGATATCACGTGACGTCATTTTAACCAATAGGAATACAAGATTCTCTTGCCCAAGACAGTGATATCCACAGTTTTACCGGTGTGAGATTTTTCTATCTCACCCTAGGGTAAAGACAAGCTACACGAGATCTTCACATGTGCCCAATAATGATATGACGTCACGACAACAGAATCATGAAGTCAAGGTAATAATATTATAACATCACGACAACAATGAAATGACGTCACAAAGATGGCGAAGACGGCGACTCATCGAGGTTACATCATCCTCGCTTGCATAATTAAGTGACACGTTTATTAGAGACACAAAGTTGTTCACGGGGTAAGAGAAAAAGAATCATTCACCTTCTTTGAGGTGAGGCAGGAGATCTCAACCCTCAGGATAAGATTCTTAAACTGTCAAACACTTTGCAATTTAGCCTCATGTTTGACAACTTAAGAATCTTACCCCTCGGGTTGAGACTCTCCTGTCTCACTCCAAAGGGGGTGAAAGATTCTGTTATTCTTGTCTGAGGCGAGATAAATATAAATGTATGAATTAATGATAACACAGTTGAACTTACCTTAATTATCTTGCTCAGTGATCATGCATTTACGGATGATGCAAAGAAATTCGAGCAGTACGTTACAGAGTGTTCTGTTATTTGTTTTTTGTTAACTTTAAGGAGTAATAATGCATGCATGGGGTAAGCATGTCATTTTTTGGATGCTGCTTGCAGCTATTGCTTATTTGTTGTCATTAAAGGTTAAAAATGGAATGAAGTACTGATTGTGCATCCACCAAAAGCAAGATACATTATTTCATATATGTATTTTTGTGTTAATTATATATACTCAATTAAACATCAGTTATTGTTTAAATGATGAGTATCGTTTATGCCATTTTTGCAGTGAAGCAACTTTAATATTGAGGACCTATAAGGTAAAATTTAAATATTTTTTTTCTCTGGTATTCAAGTACTCCTGCGGTTAAGTACATACATTTGATCATTTCATGAGCGAATATTTCGTTGAGACCAATAAAGTATTTAGAACACTTGGAAACATATATATGGGTAGAGTTTTACGAGGATCAATTGCTCAGTTTTATTTACTGCAAAAATTTTCACGGGGAAAAAAACTAAAAATGCAGAAAATGGTGATGCATTATTTAACAGGAAATGTGAAGTTAGAGAATTTAGGGCCATCAATATAAGGACTGCTCTTGTTGTTCCTGAATAAATTTCCTCTTTGCTAACGATCATCTTACAGTGAATACTGTATAATTATGCATGCAGATATTCATCTGACTAGACACATAAATGTGCAATTCAACACTTCTCGCCTTACAAGGAGGGCTCGTCTACAGTGCAAGATATAGACAAAGAAGTGCAAGAAATGTCCAGAATCATAATTCAGACTGTATCATGTGTGCAACTGTATGTATATGAATGTACATAATTCATATACAAATTGGTAATTTGAAACATCATTGGAGACAAATCAATGATTCTTGCAGTCTCTTAGGATACAGCTAGCTAGGCTTCACAAAATATTTTATATTCTGATATATTTTCTGTTCTTGAAACTGTTTTAAGAGGAAATTTTGATGTAATGGAGATAAGCTAGGTGTTACATGTATGTAGTAACCAAAAAAGGAAATGACTCACAAAGTCTATAAATGGACCAGTGTTGTGGTCAACAACAAAAAACTGATAAGATTGACGAGGCAAAAAGCCTGTATAACAGGGAATTTTTATCTGTCACACCGAAGCATTAAGGTGAGAACCACGCCTCAGTGAACTTCTACATAGACACTCTTTCTAAAACGTACTCCTGATAAAGCCGAGCTTTTGTACTAAACAATGGCAGTTACATGGAATAGCCACGCTACATTAGTTCTGATATCTGTTCCTATACAAACTTTCTTTACTAACACCTAATGCTAGAACATGATCATGAATATCGTCTTAGAAATATACTATCCACTTTAAAGTAAGACATTTTAAAACATCTGATGAAACATGAGATATTAAATTTGATAAATTGCTGTTTTTATGACTATAGGGTGTTGAACAGGTCTAACACAATGTCACCTCTGTCAGATACGTGTATGGTCACACACACTGACTCCTTGTAGACGTAAAACGTTTAAATGATCTATGTCTTTTAAAAGTGAATCCATTTAGCTTTACACCTGATACCCTTATACATGTTCATCTATAATGGGGTAAATAAAAATAGAGTTTAACAAATTCTTCCCTGAAGACACCTTTGAATTCTTCTAATTCAAAGGCTAGAAGAGTTCATTGTGATTTTTTCAATGGCCAATAAGTTGATATTACTATGGCAGGAATGTAATAATGGGCCCTAAAACTTATAACAGAGATCAAGTTCTATGTATGTCCTTATCTTTTATCATAAACATGTAGTGTCAAAAATTTGACAGCCAAACCTGTCTACTCTATCTTGGCCTATATACAGATTTACCTCCCTTATAGATATCCAGACATCATTATTTTCTGAGTGAAACTCATGCACACATAATTTCCTAAGAAAGGTATGATTTTACGCTTGCAAATAGATGTCATAATCAATACCTACCCCCTAAGGGCAGATAACTCTGTAATTTGCAAATACAGAATAACAATCACCCATTGGTTTAAGAAAAAATAGTCTAAATATTAAAGCTATAAGTGGTCTTTATACACAGGACAAATTGTGTTGAAATTGACTATTTGATTGCAATTGTGTTATAATGTAAGTTATTAAGCAGGTGGTCTTATACAATGGTGGTCCCTTTAAGACAGGTTTGAGTTGTGATAATGGCATATTTTCTTTCTGGTTTTAGATTGCATGCTACTAAATAGCAGAAATATTTTATTATTATTTCATCGACCACAAATTTTGTGATGCTAGATTCTGAGTAATAAAGGAATTAAATTCTGATAGTTCAAACTAATATCTAGCTGTTCTGCACTTGTCAATTTAATAGTTTGTAATTTCCTCCACAGCTGACTTTAGAGAAACTATAGCCATCATCTGTGTGAAAATTAAATAAACCAGTTCTACGGAATTCTGTGATAGTTTCATCAAGCAATTAATTTAATTAATATTGTAATTAGGGTTAAATTGGAGTTAATTTCTGGTAAGAATGCAGCTGCATGCTGGTAAAATTGGGGACATTTATTTAGCATCTACCGAATTTTGAAAAGAATTATTAATGCACAATTAAATTTTGAAGAGGAGACAACAGACTTGTAGTAATAACTAAAAGTGATTGGTTAAGGGGGAATTGATTATATATTTATTATACAGATTTCACTATAATTTATATCTATAACATTTCCTTCTATAGACAATTCTCCGTGTAGCAGTTATTGCATGCCATAGGGATAAATAAATGATTTTGATGCCATTTTAAGCCTAAATACCATGCATATAACCCATTATTTTCCCGGGCATATTATTTTCGCACTTCCATGGGTCAATTTGCTATGATTGTGAAAATTTGATCCATGAAATATTGAAAAGTGGTTGATTCATATATATTTGTAAAGCCAGATTGGGAAAATTAACCATTGATTAAAATTTGTTTTCATTGATTTTAGTTCAATAACTGCATGCATGGCTATGGGTATGGGACGTATAAGAGTTTAAGCTATAAGGCCTGCACATGGTATATGGATAAATAGTTGCAGAGATCTAGATCTCCCTTCAGACTTCAGACATTTGGCTAAGGACATGTACATGACATCATTTCCTTTTGATTCACATTATATAGATACAGTATGTGACATGTGTTTACCAGAAGGAGGGGCATGCTGTTTGTTACCTGTTTGATTTTTACCTGTCAGGTGTAAAAAAGGTGAATGAGAGGTGATATAGCCTGTGGTCATGTGAAAGTGACGCTTTGTTTCTCTGATTCATTGGATTCATGTTCACTCCATGCAAGTAAATGTTGGAAATTCATCTGTGTGAAAATAACTTTATGTATACACTAGTGTATATCACTGCACAATTATTGAATGTATCTTTGTCCTAATAGGGTACTTGCTATCTGAGTGTTCACTGACACATAATGTGATGAACTTTTGTTTTTAAACACATTGCTTAAAAAACACTTAAAAGTGATGTCAATAAAGATCTGATGTCTTTGATGTTGGTTGTCATACAAGGGTGTTAGTACCGGTGGCAGATCAGAGTGATTATATATCTCAACATATTACAACGAGGGCTCCAACTCTCATGATCAGTTTTGAGTTTGAATTCCATGTGGGGCAGCTGTTGCCTGGTTACATACTGCAGGTTGACGGTTTTTCTCCAGGCACTCTGGCATCTCTTTAATTCACTACCTAAGCCTGACATGTCCTCAAATGACACTTGCTAGTAATAGGATGTTATGGTTTAAACAAAACCAACCATGCACGGGGTACGTTTCATAATTCTAGGTTAGCTGTAATATAACTTATGTAAAAAAAATGATCAATTAAAATTAATTAATCAACATTTGCATCACATGCATATCATGATATGAGCATGTGTTAATTAACCAATGATTGGAATCATCAATGAGGAAGATATAAATACATGTTATGTTTTAAATTGGAACTTACAATGTATATCTGTAAGTTAAAGTTGTCTGAGGTTTAGAAAAATGTAATTATGTGAAAGATAATTAAAGTTTAATTACCGGTAGGTGAAGAATATGATGCATACACTGCTAAATATGTAGTTTAATGGAGAAAGTGAATGGGAAGAATTGACATTTTCTGTTCCATCGATTGTTACAAGATATTACTAAAGACATATACATATTTAATTCTTATAACCTTTAAATGTTGTACAGGTATTATTATACACTATTTTGAATTCTAAGGAGAAATTAAAAAATGAACATGGATCATGTTTATAAGTTATGTTCCTCAGACCTGATGTATTATAATGTATTGTCATGTGTGGATTGGCTGGAGGTGTGATATATATGTACAGCTAAGTTCTTTTTGTGGATAACAAATGGAAAACGTGATGATGTAATTAAAATCTCCACTGACTTGTCAGCATGTTTATTACACAAACTTTCTTATCATATAAATAACATCAGTTATGTTTATTTTCACTCATAGAAAATTGGGCTATGGCTAGAATATGATTTATATGCTAGGAAGGTTATAGTAATGGAAAGAATATGATTTATATGCTAGTAAGGTTATAGTAATGGCTAGAATATGATTTATATGCTAGTAAGGTTATAGTAATGGCTATAGAATATGATTTATATGCTAGGAAGGTTATAGTAATGGAAACCCTTTCCATTACATAGTTTGGTTTGGTTTATTAACATTTTATTAATTAACAGTCAGGGTAATTAAGGATCATATGGCCTACCATGTATGCGGTGTCTTGCATATGTATGAAGTACCAGAATCAGATGCATGTTTTGGAGACTGTGGTATATTCATGTTGTGTCTTCTTGTATAGTGGAACTCTTGCTTTATGCAGCAAAGACACCAAGCAACCAACCCCCCCCCCCCCCCCACGCCCCCCACCTGCCCTGCTCCCATCACATTATACTGAAAACAAATAAACCGTGTAGCATACACTTGCCATAAGTTTAGAAGGTGAAATTTTCCTACTTTTAATTATGTTTCTTTTTTTCAATTAATACATTACGTAACATGAATGACCCATATCAATTAATAATGATCAATGATATACATGTAAATGATAAATTAGGGGTCAGGGTACAGGTCACCCTTAACTTACAGTCAGAAAATTTGTGTTCAATTTTACCTTAAGCCAGCAAGAGCTACATAACTGCCAGGGAATAAACTGGGTTTTTTTTAAACTGCAAACTTAACTATATCTTCCTGGTTAATGACTTTTCATTGTCTCTGCAGCTTTATTCTGATGGAATCTTTTAGTAAGCAATTTGTCAACTTGTGAAAATAAAAATTTACAAAAATAAATTCTAAGTTGAATGACTCATTCTGTACCAAAGAGAACTGAAACAGAAAGCAGTAAAACTTTAGTGACATGAATTATTTCTTTGTAACATTCTTTTCTTATCCTAACTCCTTAACATCATCAAAAAGGTAGGGTCAAAGTACCATGAGCTAGAGCAGGTGTCCTAATTAGATCTTAAGATATTTGACCCAATAATTCTTAAGTGCCCAGGACATTTAAAAAAAATGAAAAAGGTCAAGAAAGGGCGCTTAATTGGACCAAATTGAGGTAAGTCTTTTCTCAAAATTATTGCACAAAAGAAGTCATTAATCTATTTACATAAGAAATCAAATGGAGAAACCTACAGGGTTTTCATAGATTCAGTTTCAACGTAAGTGAAATTTTGTCCTGAAAAAGTGAGAGGGGTGATCAGGGGTTTCAATATCAGGCAGTACCTGGTACTTTTTTGCCAGTTGAACCTGGCTGTGATACCACGTGATTTTGGGGTAAATTACATTAGACAGCATACAGATAGTATATAAAAGTACCCGCTGAAATTGCAAGTATACTGTCTGTCCTGAAAGATAATGAAACCCTTAGGTGCTTATCATCGGGACGGGACACTGATTGGGTCAAATATGGTACATGTTTATGCAGTACTGTAGATGTACTCAAACTATCTCTTTTGCTTCCTATGTCTCAGTAAAAAAAATATGAGCTTTTTGATGAAGTTATTTATATTCAAAAATCATTAGTCCTTGCTAATGCATGTATGGCTTCACCAAAAAAAAATTTGCGATTAATATTGTCAACTGAAAGGTCAGTGGACACTGTTCCAAAGCATTTGTATTGATAAGGAGTTTTTACAGCGGCCTGCATTTAATCAATAAACACTGTAGTTTAAGTTTTTATTGACATACAAATTTCTATATAAGTCTGTTACCAAACAATAAACCACAAGTAATTGGTATGGAGAGGCGAACATTTTCATTGTTGTAAGTTTTTATTTCATGGAATAAATTGTCTGCAAAAAGAACATGAATTGTTTTGATAATTACACCACTCAATGGCGAGAACAAAGGGATGTTTTTCTGCGTAACTGTTAAAATGTCACCTCCAGCGTGGTCATGGCTATGTTTAGTCTGGAACGGACTAGAGTGTAGATAGTTCTATTATTGTACAAGGAATGACTGGAATTTCAAAAATGTGTTTTTATCAGGTTTTTTGTTAGTTGATTCTCTCCTGTAGCATCTACAAGTGTGAAGGAGGCCCAGCCCAATGTCACTACTAATATCTCTGTGATCAACCCTGTCTGTGCATGTGCAAGAACATTGCCATCTTGTGTGGAATGACATTGGGGGCTGGCTGAATATGTTGTGTTTTGTGAGGTAGATAGCCACCAGCTACTACATGGACAGATTATATCTTAAAATCATTAATGACTGTCATGAGAAGATTATTAAAAACTTAAGGAAAAAAATGAAAATTGATAAATTTTTTAAAATTATATATCCTATGTGAATTCCTCTATCATAAGAAATTGTTATTGATTCTTATGAAATATGAATTAAAATATCCACAAACCTCCTTCACAACAAAAAGTGGTCTTTTTTCACAAACTTACCTCCTTAACTTGAAATTGATTGGACTTTGCAACACTTTGAAATTAGAATTATTTAAAAAGTTTAAATTTGAGTTCAATTTCCTTGAATTTTTTTTATATTACACAAGTTTTTGCTGAAACCAACAAAATACTTATGATACAATCTAAAACAGGGTCTATAAGTTTGCATATAGACAAAGCTTGAATGGATATACCCTGAAAAGGAAGCATGACTATATGTAGCTTTAGAAAGTACATTTTAAAGGATAGTATTTATAACTGCTTGCTTTCGAACATTTTCAGTAGATATTGAACTTTTTGGACTTTGGTTTCTATATGTCTGCTATCCTGAGATTCGAGCCAGAGGGAGACAATCTAGTCGTATAATTTGGTTGAGAATCAATTCAATACAGAGACAAATCCGTACTACAGGGGAACAATCTGACAATATAATTCAGTTAAAAATCCATTATTCAATTTGTTTGCAGCCCTGTTTAATGTTATAGGACGTTAACATGTAAAAGAAAGATGTGCAATGCTCTAATACATTATACTCTAACAGTATATGATTCCTTTAATGCTTTAATGCATACAGTGTATGCACTACCTAGATAAACTATTATCCATATATCTATGTACTAAGGGAAGGTAATTTAGTATTTTGATTCAGTGGGGAATCTTTTGTGGGAACACTTTTTCTAGTACAATTATGCTTTATTTGAGAATTCCTACAAGGGAGATAATCTTGTTATATAATTAAGTTGAGAATCCTTTTTAGATGAAGATATAATCTAGTGTTATAATTCAGTTAGAATCTAGACTAAGGGAGGTAATTAGTGTTATAATTCAGTTTAAAAATAAAGACTAAGGGGAGGTAATTTATTGTTGTAATTCACTTTAAAATATAGGCTAAGGGGATGTAATTTAGTATCATAAATCAACTTGAAGAATTTACAAAGTGTTTAGTGTTACAATTAAGTGGAAAAAATTTCTAGGGGAGAGAATATGTACCAAGTAAGTTTAGTATTATGTATTTGAAAATCATCTCACTATTACATAAGAATCTGTATTAGAGAGAAGATGATTTATTAATAGTTTATGGTGATTTACTTGTTTCTATAGGGAGTTAATCTGGAATTACAGTATAGTTAAAACCCATTGATAAGGGTATTACTGTAATACTGTGTGGGTTACCATGGGGATGAAAATCTTGGCTTGAGGAGACAATTTTACTAAGGGGAGATAATTAAGTGTAATAGTTAGTTTAGTTGAAAGTTTGTGCAAGATCGAATGATATTCAGTCTAATATTATAGCTTAGTTTGAAGTCTTTACAAGGGGAGATAATTACCTAGAATAATTCATTTGAAAGTTCATTTGAACTCAGGTGAGAGTTTATATAGTCTTAAAAAAATCAGATTGATGATATGCATACCTCATATAATGACATTGCAATATTGCTACATTATAACACAAAAATGTATGTGTTAATAACACATTGATCTTGGCCAGTGCTTTTACTATTAGTTAATCAATAATTGATACACTGTTATGTAAATTAGCACTAGTTTTGATCAAAATCATGAATTAGCTACAGGTTGGAACAGAATTTGAAGGTCATGATCAAGCCACTGTTGCCTCAAATGCCAGCATTTTCCATCCCCAAAGAGTCGAAAGGCAAAAATGTAATTCCTAATATAGGTCTGTAGGCATAGTTGTTGTTGTCGTCAGTATCTGGAAATTGTCATTTAGTGTTTGGATTTCATTCATCATGCTGTCTAGCAGCTAGTATTTACGAGAGAATTTGGTGTAACTCAATTTATCCATGTGCCGTGTGCTCTCCCCAATCTCCAGTACTGTAGTTATCTCTCTTCCTGATACCTATATAGAGATATTCTATATATGGTGTATATTCTCTAATCATTTTTACGGGCCGAGTGTTATCATGAAAAATGTACTTACATTTATAGTGGTAAGCCCTCAAACACATTCAATGTTTTTTCTTTGAATGACTATAATATGATTTGTATGGTAAATATGCGTACAGAAAGGTAACAAGTCATAAGAATATTAAGTTTCTGTGTTTGGATATTTAGAATTTTATGATTTTTGAATTGAGGTTGATGGTCGGAAATGTCACTTGTTTAAATCACATTGATTCAAAAATACCTTGAATTTAAAATTGGAAATACTATGATTTTATTCAATGCAACTTTAAGCTTTTTATCGTGTTGTTAAGAAAAGATTCACAAAGCTATATTGATACTCTTACAAACACTAAGCAATGTGCTTTACCCACATACATTGTCACTTCAACTTCGCCTTGTCGGGTTGATTCTTTCTATATTTGTATTTTATTTGATTTAACCTCATTGTCAGTTAAAAAGCTCAATCCATCATTACATAGTCTGTACTGTTGACATAGGTAAGGTGTACTGGGAAGTGTTTGCATTTTCTGTGTAGTGTATTCACAGAGACTGTACATTTATAGTATGTCATGGTCATGCCACAGGTGTTTGATTCTAATTATAAATCACCTCTATGTAATATCATCTCTATGTATATTTAATACTGGGTACGTACCCAGAACAGAATAATACACATTTATAGAGGTATATTATAATTAGGATCAAAATCCTGTGCAATGTACTCATGCATTATAAAACATTTATCAACCTAAGGTAGAAAACAGTTTTTTTTTTTTAGAAAAAATAGTATAACAATTTTGTTCTGCAATATTACATTGGTTCATAATTAGATACTGTGATAGCTATATATTTATATGTCAATGTCTCTAAGATAGCATATAGCCAGTGATTTTGCAGGGAATGATAATTTCATAGTATCGAGTGACATATAGCCAAATTAATTGTTTCAAAATGTTGATCCCTGAAGTATTAAGATACAATTGAACTACCTGGTATATGCTTCAATCACAAGAATTTTTTACTAACAACTGGTTCGCCTGTTGTCTTGCTGTATAATGTGACTGGGTGGGGTGTGTTGCTTGGTGTCTTTGGCAGCATGCTTCAGTGATATAGCAATAAAAGGGCAAGAGTTCCACTATATAATACAAGAAGACACAACACGAACATACGTACCACAGTCTCCCAAAACATGCACCTCATATCTGGATAAGTTGCAAACTTAATCTATATAACAAAAATAATGATGATGCAGATACATATAAATGTATATAAACCTACTAGTACATGTCATTTGCTTCTAACTTAATATTTGCATGATAGCTAGACCAAAATATATGATTTTAAATCAGACTTAATTTTTGTCAAGACAGTGCGACAACAGATGTGAAAGCGAGACTACATTATTTCTTTTCTGGCAGCTTTGCAGTTATAGCACCGTTAAGATGGGACTTTAATTAGTTTTGTGTTGACATGATGAAGAGCATAATAATTCATATTTTCATGTGTCCAAAATCTTATTGCTCCAATCAGTGTGCAGGGATGAAAAGTAACATCATTAATACACATCTATTTGCCATCACAAAATTCAAGTGTACCCATTTCAAGAAGACAATTAATATAAAAATAAAACAATGGATAGATGGCTTAGTGGTAGAATGTTTGGACACCTTTTAATATATACCACTTGGTCACCTCAGTCTAGGATGGAGGGCAGGTGGTAGAATGTTGAGACACCATATACCACTAGTCCACCTAAGTCTAGGACAGAGGGCTGGTGGTAGAAGGTTGGGATAGCTTTTGGCACAAGGCAGTCTGGAATGAGAGTCTGGCTTATCGTTTATTTAACATTAAAATGTTTAATCGCTATGAGTGAAGGGCTTGTGGTTAAGGTCTTGTGATATATTAATTATATATATATATCACAATTTAGCTACCATTATGACCAGCTAAGTTAATGAAGGACTTTAGTTAGTAATGGATTGTAAATGGAATCACCAGTCACCACAGCTCTGCAAGTCTGTCTTATCATTCACCTCCATGGATATTTATTCATCTGCAGTGATATTATATAATATGGCTCACACTCAATAGTCAATATAGCTATATTGCATTTATTCCAAATATATTCATGAACGAAGGCTTCAGATGTAATGATGGAATTAGAAATTCAGTTTTACACTGCTGGCTTGACAATCCTGACAGCCCAGAAACAGCTCAACATTACATTGTCAATAATCGTATCCAAAGATTGAAATGACATGCTTTGATAAAGCTCCTGCATGGCTTTTGTAATAGTAATACCTTTGATGTGAAGTTTAGTGGGACTGGAGTTGATCGATGGTTGGTTACTATAGGTAGCTCTATCAGAAGAGCATCGGAGGTTCCAGGTTCGAGCCTCAGTCTGGCATTTTCACCATCCTGTTATAAAACTTTTTTTGAGAGCAAAGAAATTTGAGAAAGGAGGGAGTGTAGTGGAATTTGTTCAATCTTCTCGCAACTGAAGCTGGTGACTCAATCTATAGGACATACTGTATTCGACCCAATAAGCGCCCAGGGCATTTAAAAGATTGAAGAAGAAAAAAAGAAAAGAAGAAATTATATTACAAAACTATATAGTTTTGATAGTTTTGGTCTTATGCCTGGGCAATTGAAACGAGTCCTCAAAAAGGGAAGGGACAGTTTAAATAGGGACATGGGCGCTTATTCACTGTTTGAATACGGTATGACTAGTTTTAGGAGGTTCAAGGTTCAAGCCCTGGTATGGCTGCTTGACATTGTCTCCTATCTTTTAGCAATATGAGTAGCATTGTAAGACCTGTAGCACTGCAGCAGTTGCTGTACCACTATATGTTATAGGAACTTTGACAGTAAGACAGTTATTCTTCTGTCCGTAAATGGAAAACAATTTCATTGTGTGTTCTACAGTTAATGACTTAGGCTACCATTTCGAGATATTGTAAGCTCCCCAGGCAGTTCCCAGTAAATGGAGTAGCCATCATTTTTGTTTTACAATTACATCATTTGTCCCTACACACTAAGGTAGAGTTCTCACACATCGTTTGGTGATGAATTTGTCAGAGCAGCCCATAAATGTTTAAACCTGACATCTTGTTTTTAAGACGACTGATATCTATCAGAACCCTCCTACCCTAACAAGGACCGACATTGGACAGACATTTGAAGGCATGCTGGGTCACTGACAGGACTTCAGACCTAATACACCTACAAAATTCATTTTTCATAAGAAAGTACTACAAGTAAAATAGAAGTATGGTGGTGTGGTGTGATATAGACTTGGAACAATACAACCTTCATGATAAGGCTCTGTGTCATATTCGAAGTATTTCATTGATCCTGTCTGCTGGAATGCTCTAATACACAGTAAAACCTTAGCGGCCACCCTCTGTATAAAGACCACTGTTTATTATGACCGCTTTCTATGCTATGTAAAAGGATCTCCCATTAGGACAAAGAATCACAGACAGTGAAGTACAATGTTCCTGGCAGGTTCCCTTTTAGTGGCCTCACAGACAGGGAAGTACAATGTTCCTGGCAGGTTCCCTTTTGGTGGCCTCACAGATAGTAGTGAAGTACAATGTTCCTGGCAGCTTCCCTTTTGGGTAGCCTTCTATGCTATGTAAAAGGATCTCCCATTAGGACAAAGAATAAAAATATCCAAGTGGCCAAATGGTCCTGATAAGCATGTGGTCTTTATAGAGAGGAGGTGATAACTAAAACAGCTTATTAATATGTTATAGTCAAGATACTAGGTACATACATGTGTATGTCTTTAATTTATTTTGATCGATTTAGAAATAAGAAATCTCAAGAGGAAGTGTACGTGTAAACCTATTCTTATATTATCCATTGTAATGAGAAAGATGAATGTGGCAACTAAGAAGGAATCACTGCTAAATAACTGTGGATGATAACTATAATCTGATGGGAATTTTAGGTCATTATCTGTAATCATATCTGAAGGACATGTGCTGAGAAACTTAACAATGCTTAATCATTTGAGTGATCAATATAGGTTCGGAGTGAGAAATATAGTTCCAGCTTGAATGTTCAGTGTATTAGTGTGGTACATCTAATCGTTGCCGAGAGGTTAATATAGACAATCACTGCCTTAGAAACACCTCTGGGTCACATTGCAAGTTCCATTCTCACATGGCCAGGGCAGTTAGATTTTTTTCTGGATTCCCTGACTTTCCTCTACTTCTTAAACCTGACATGTTGACATGAAATTTCATGACCTTGACCTTAAACAAAATTAATCCAAGCCAGTTTTAGTTTATGGGTGCCATCTACAAAGACAAGAGATTGTGCATAACACCTTGGTAAAGCGTTGGTCTTTGATGTCTCTATTTGTTTCCCAGTGTTTCTCTCCCAGAGTTTATACCAGTGACACTCCGGTTTTCTTTATATATGGTATCTCAATAATGTGGACGTATATGTGTTCATCACCTGGTTCCTAAGGGACAAACTTCTTGATGTATGTATGTATTAGGCAGGCGACTGGGAAAGGCTATTACATTGGAAAAACGAATAGTAGCAAAATATATATTGAGTTGTAGACATTTTATTTTATGAAGTGTTAATGCCAGAGAAAGGGAATTGCATTCTGATAAAATCGCATGATCAGATGTAATATTTCACCGAAAGAGCATTACACAAGCATTAAAGGGTTAACATATAGATATATAAAGAGAACCATTGCTAATGGTATTGACTACAACACAGTAAGATCTACGATACTCTCCTAGTATATATAATGGTCATGAAATATTTAGGTTTTGTTATATAAACTTATTATATGTTTCTCATGGATACACAATGCAGACCCGGGGTAATATTCCAATAGCAGCTCCTATTATTGAGTCAGATTGCATATATCAATCCTTTAATTTTCTACTAGGTTACATTAAGCTTGTCTGCTCTAATCCATAAACAAAATATTGAGGAGTCCTTCCTGTTTCACGTATGAGTCACTATATATATACTGACCTTGAAAAATTCAAATGTCATAATTTCAATATTTTTGTACCAATATATCAAAGAGACTTTATGAAAAGATGCATGTATGTTTGACTGGAACAACGTCCTTCTTCATGACACAGTTATATTAATGATATTATATCAGAAGTTGCCTGCAGACACTATGTCAGTTGTGGGTGCTTTAAAAAGGAAAAGCATGGAGAATTAAGTTAAAGCATGTATTGGATTAGTAATATCTTCAGAAGTATACCAGGTGAGATCTGTCATTGGAAGCTCAGTTCCCCTGTCAATGGAAGCTATGTAAACCATGGTTGACCATGGTTAAACCATGGTTAACCATTGCCCAGGGTTACCATAGCTAACCATGGTTTTGACTTCTTTAAATGGCCAACCATGGTTAAGCATGGTTGATGTTGGAACCATAGCTATATTTAAACCAAGGTCAAAGCATTGTTAAACCATGGTTAATGAACCATGGTCAAACCATGGTAAAGCATGGTAAGTAACTA